>NC_083716.1:131670893-131970893 GCF_028564815.1 Eubalaena glacialis
TTTAGTTTTCCCAATTTATACGCCCATGAGTGGAAGTGCCCTATGCTCTCTCAGCTGTGTTTATTACATGTTTCAGGACACACCGTACACTTCTCCAGAGTGGCTGTTGGCAAGTGACATCCCGCCCATCAGCGTAGCAAGGCTCCCATGTCTCCATGGCCTGTCCTGCATTTCTGGTTTTTACACATTTTGCAGCATGGCCCTTTTGACCGATGGCAAGCGAGACTTCTTTGTAGTGCTGATTGGCTCTTCCGGCTTCCTTGTTGGCCAAAAAGGGCGTATGCGTTTTTTCCTGAATATATTCAGGGAAAAACGCATACGCCCTTTTTGGCCAAGGGCATCAGTGTCAACGTTTTGCCCCTTTTCATGTGTTTTAAAGGCGAGTCGAATCTACCTCCTGAAATCTGTTTCCTGCAATTCTGCCTTGCTTTCAAATCCTCTTCGTTGCCTTCCCTCAATATATTTGTGGACGAGAGTTATCATTTATAACTGTGCAGGTTTGTGAATTGCAGTGGCCCTGAGCTCCATTTGTCAACTCGCTTTTTTGGGAGCTGGCCGCAAAAGCGCAGGATTGCTTCAGGCCCTATTCTGGTTCCGGGGGCAGGCTGAGCCTGTGCTTCATTCTTCTTCCTGATGGGGAAATAGAGTGACCTCTGCCTGTCCCAACACCTAGAGCTAGTCTCTCATTGTTCCCCTCTTCCTGTTCATCCTCAGGACAAATTGCAACCTGTACGAAACAAACAGGAGGTTCAAGGTGCTGATTCTCCAAGTAGGGAGATTGTTAGTAAAGCGGCTGGAATGGCGAACCCGAGCACAAGGAGAGGAGAAATGAGGTGCGTTTTAGAAAACTTTCCCGATCACACAGTGTACCATCTTCTGGGTTTCCCAGGCATGTTTTCGATGTAGGAAGGTGCCCTTGAACCTGGAGATTTGGGACCCATGGGGTGGGTACCGCGCGGTATTACTTTAAAGCGTCTACGTTTGCTCACCCAACCTCACCAATCCTCTCAGCCCCAAGAGTGTCCAGCCTTATGTCTCATCCAGCTGTGGGTCTAGATATGGTCAATCCAGGTTGCATCAGAGCCCCCGAACGGATTTTGTAAGAATTTCTCTCTCTTTCACTGTCTTGGTTTTATGGGGTTCATTTTAAGTAATTTATTTTGATAATGGGGTTGAGCTGCTTTTCACTGCTATGTTTATGCCGCTTTACACCCTCTTGATTCAACTCCAGAGAGATATCAATACATAGGTTTTAAGATTCTTGCTAGTCAGATATATTCTTGTGCGGTGAATAGGGGGTGTTGAGTCCAGTTCACTGAGCAGGGAGGAGGTCTTGTCTGTTACATATTTGGCTTATGGAACGGTATGTGAGCTAATTCAAACCCTTGTTTTATGCATCAGCCCACCTCACCTTTCCCGTTACGCAGCCATAGTGTGTCTTCTAAATGTGTGACTCTGTTCTGTTTTGTAATTCAGTTCAAGTGTAGCGATTTGACATGCCCTCTATAAGTGATATCTTAGGATAAGTGTCTTTTTCTGTGTGACTTATTTCACTTAGAATCCTCGTCCCTAAATCCACTCATCATGCTGCTACTAGCCTTATGACTTTGATTTCATGGCTGAGTGATATTCCATTGTGCCTAAGTACCACAACTTCTTTATCCATTTTTCTCTTTCCTGGGATGTTTAAGGTGTACTGAAGTGGAGGTTCTTGTACACAGAGCAGCCCTAAACTTTGGGGTGCCTGTGTCTTGTTGATTTTTAGTTTTCCCAATTTATACGCCCATGAGTGGAAGTGCCGTATGCTCTGTAAGCTGTGTTTATTACATGTTTCAGGACACACTGTACACTTCTCCAGAGTGGCTGTTGGCAACTGACATCCCGCCCATCAGCGTAGCAAGGCTCCCATGTCTCCATGGCCTGTCCTGCATTTCTGGTTTTTACACTTTTTGCAGCATGGCCCTTTTGACTGATGGCAAGCGAGACTTCTTTGTAGTGTTGATTTGCACTTCCGGTTTTCTTGGTTGGCCAAAAAGGGCGTATGCGTTTTTTCCTGAATATATTCAGGAAAAAACGCATACGCCCTTTTTGGCCAAGGGCATCATTGTCAACGTTTTGCCGCTTTTCATGTGCTTTAAAGGCGAGTCGAATCTACCTCCTGAAATCTGTTTCCTGCAATTCTGCCTTGCTTTCAAATCCTCTTCCTTGCCTTCCCTCAATATATTTGTGGACGAGAGTTATCATTTATAACTGTGCAGGTTGTGAATTGCAGTGGCCCTGAGCTCCATTCTTCAACTCGCTTTTTTGGGAGCTGGCCGCAAAAGCGCAGGATTGCTTCAGGCCCTATTCTGGTTCCGGGGGCAGGCTGAGCCTGTGCTTCATTCTTCTTCCTGATGGGGAAATAGAGTGACCTCTGCCTGTCCCAACACCTAGAGCTAGTCTCTCATTGGTTCCCCGTCTTCCTGTTCATCCTCAGGACAAATTGCAACCTGTACGAAACAAACAGGAGGTTCAAGGTGCTGATTCTCCAAGTAGAGAGATTGTTAGTAAAGCGGCTGGAATGGCGAACCCGAGCACAAGGAGAGGAGAAATGAGGTGCGTTTTAGAAACCTTTCCAAATCACACGGTGTACCATCTTCTGGGTTTCCCAGGCATGTTTTCGATGTAGGAAGATGCCCTTGAACCTGGAGATTTGGGACCCATGGGGTGGGTACCGCACGGTATTACTTTAAAGCGTCTGCGTTTGCTCACCCAACCTCACCAATCCTCTCAGCCCCAAGAGTGTCCAGCCTTATGTCTCATCCAGCTGTGGGTCTAGATATGGTCAATCCAGGTTGCATCAGAGCCCCCGAACGGATTTTGTAAGAATTTCTCTCTCTTTCACTGTCTTTGTTTTATGGGGTTCATTTTAAGTAAATTATTTTGATAATGGCGTTGAGCTGCTTTTCCCTGCTGTGTTTATGCTGCTTTACACCCTCTTGATTCAACTCCAGAGAGATATCAATACATAGGTTTTAAGATTCTTGCTAGTCAGATATATTCTTGTGCGGTGAATAGGGGGTGTTGAGTCCAGTTCACTGAGCAGGGAGGAGGTCTTGTCTGTTACAAATTTGGCTTATGGAACGGTATGTGAGCTACTTTCAAACCCTTGTTTTATGCATCACCCCACCTCACCTTCCCCGTTAAGCAGCCATAGTGTGTCTTCTAAATATGTGACTCTGTTCTGTTTTGTAATTCAGTTCAAGTGTAGCGATTTTGACATGCCCTCTATAAGTGATATCTTAGGATAAGTGTCTTTTTCTGTGTGACTTATTTCACTTAGAATCCTCGTCCCTAAATCCACTCATCATGCTGCTACTAGCCTTATGACATTGATTTCATGGCTGAGTTATATTCCATTGTGCCTAAGTACCACAACTTCTTTATCCATTTTTCTCTTTCCTGGGATGTTTAAGGTGTACTGAAGTGGAGGTTTTTGTACACAGAGCAGCCTAAACTTTGGGGTGCCTGTGTCTTGTTGATTTTTAGTTTTCCCAATTTATATGCCCATGAGTGGAAGTGCCCTATGCTCTCTCAGCTGTGTTTATTACATATTTCAGGACACACCGTACACTTCTCCAGAGTGGCTGTTGGCAACTGACATCCCGCCCATCAGCGTAGCAAGGCTCCCATGTCTCCATGGCCTGTCCTGCATTTCTGGTTTTTACACATTTTGCAGCATGGCCCTTTTGACCGATGGCAAGCGAGACTTCTTTGTAGTGCTGATTGGCACTTCCGGCTTGCTTGGTTGGCCACAAAGGGCGTATGCTTTTTTTCCTGAATATATGCAGGGAAAAACGCATACGCCCTTTTTGGCCAAGGGCATCATTGTCAACGTTTTGCCGCTTTTCATGTGCTTTAAAGGCGAGTCGAATCTACCTCTTGAAATCTGTTTCCTGCAATTCTGCCTTGCTTTCAAATCCTCTTCGTTGCCTTCCCTCAATATATTTGTGGACGAGAGTTATCATTTATAACTCTGCAGGTTTGTGAATTGCAGTGGCCCTGAGCTCCATTTGTCAACTCGCTTTTTTGGGAGCTGGCCGCAAAAGCGCAGGATTGCTTCAGGCCCTATTCTGGTTCCGGGGGGCAGGCTGAGCCTGTGCTTCATTCTTCTTCCTGATGGGGAAATAGAGTGACCTCTGCCTGTCCCAACACCTAGAGCTAGTCTCTCATTTGTTCCCCCTCTTCCCGTTCATCCTCAGGACAAATTGCAACCTGTACGAAACAAACAGGAGGTTCAAGGTGCTGATTCTCCAAGTAGGGAGATTGTTAGTAAAGCAGCTGGAATGGCGAACCCGAGCACAAGGAGAGGAGAATTGAGGTGCGTTTTAGAAACCTTTCCGATCACACGGTGTACCATCTTCTGGGTTTCCCAGGCATGTTTTCGATGTAGGAAGGTGCCCTTGAACCTGGAGATTTGGGACCCATGGGGTGGGTACCCCGCGGTATTACTTTAAAGCGTCTGCGTTTGCTCACCCAACCTCACCAATCCTCTCAGCCTCAAGAGTGTCCAGCCTTATGTCTCATCCAGTTGTGGGTCTAGATATGGTCAATCCAGGTTGCATCAGAGCCCCCAAACGGATTTGTAAGAATTTCTCTCTCTTTCACTGTCTTTGTTTTATGGGGTTCATTTTAAGTAATTTATTTTGATAATGGGGTTGAGCTGCATTTCCCTGCTGTGTTTATGCCGCTTTACACGCTCTTGATGCAACTCCAGAGAGATATCAATACATAGGTTTTAAGATTCTTGCTAGTCAGATATATTCTTGTGCGGTGAATAGGGGGTGTTGAGTCCAGTTCACTGAGCAGGGAGGAGGTTTTGTCTGTTACATATTTGGCTTATGGAACGGTTTGTGAGCTAATTTCAAACCCTTGTTTTATGCATCACCCCACCTCACCTTTCCCGTTAAGCAGCCATAGTGTGTCTTCTAAAGGTGTGACACTGTTCTGTTTTGTAATTCTGTTCAAGTGTAGCGATTTTGACATGCCCTCTATAAGTGATATCTTAGGATAAGAGTCTTTATTGTGTGACTTATTTCACTTAGAATCCTCGTCCCTAAATCCACTCATCATGCTGCTACTTGCCTTATGACATTGATTTCATGGCTGAGTGATATTCCATTGTGCCTAAGTACCACAACTTCTTTATCCATTTTTCTCTTTCCTGGGATGTTTAAGGTGTACTGAAGTGGAGGTTCTTGTACACAGAGCAGCCCTAAACTTTGGGGTGCCTGTGTCTTGTTGATTTTTAGTTTTCCCAATTTATACGCCCATGAGTGGAAGTGCCCTATGCTCTCTCAGCTGTGTTTATTACATGTTTCAGGACACACCGTACACTTCTCCAGAGTGGCTGTTGGCAAGTGACATCCCGCCCATCAGCGTAGCAAGGCTCCCATGTCTCCATGGCCTGTCCTGCATTTCTGGTTTTTACACATTTTGCAGCATGGCCCTTTTGACCGATGGCAAGCGAGACTTCTTTGTAGTGCTGATTGGCTCTTCCGGCTTCCTTGTTGGCCAAAAAGGGCGTATGCGTTTTTTCCTGAATATATTCAGGGAAAAACGCATACGCCCTTTTTGGCCAAGGGCATCAGTGTCAACGTTTTGCCCTTTCATGTGTTTTAAAGGCGAGTCGAATCTACCTCCTGAAATCTGTTTCCTGCAATTCTGCCTTGCTTTCAAATCCTCTTCGTTGCCTTCCCTCAATATATTTGTGGACGAGAGTTATCATTTATAACTCTGCAGGTTTGTGAATTGCAGTGGCCCTGAGCTCCATTTGTCAACTCGCTTTTTTGGGAGCTGGCCGCAAAAGCGCAGGATTGCTTCAGGCCCTATTCTGGTTCCGGGGGCAGGCTGAGCCTGTGCTTCATTCTTCTTCCTGATGGGGAAATAGAGTGACCTCTGCCTGTCCCAACACCTAGAGCTAGTCTCTCATTGGTTCCCCCTCTTCCCGTTCATCCTCAGGACAAATTGCAACCTGTACGAAACAAACAGGAGGTTCAAGGTGCTGATTCTCCAAGTAGGGAGATTGTTAGTAAAGCGGCTGGAATGGCGAACCCGAGCACAAGGAGAGGAGAAAT
Organism: Eubalaena glacialis; assembly: GCF_028564815.1. NCBI lineage: Eukaryota > Metazoa > Chordata > Mammalia > Artiodactyla > Balaenidae > Eubalaena > Eubalaena glacialis. The sequence continues at coordinate 131,677,010 of NC_083716.1, forward strand.
GAGGTGCGTTTTAGAAACCTTTCCCGATCACACAGTGTACCATCTTCTGGGTTTCCCAGGCATGTTTTCGATGTAGGAAGGTGCCCTTGAACCTGGAGATTTGGGACCCATGGGGTGGGTACCGCGCGGTATTACTTTAAAGCGTCTACGTTTGCTCACCAACCTCACCAATCCTCTCAGCCCCAAGAGTGTCCAGCCTTATGTCTCATCCAGCTGTGGGTCTAGATATGGTCAATCCAGGTTGCATCAGAGCCCCCGAACGGATTTTGTAAGAATTTCTCTCTCTTTCACTGTCTTGGTTTTATGGGGTTCATTTTAAGTAATTTATTTTGATAATGGGGTTGAGCTGCTTTTCACTGCTATGTTTATGCCGCTTTACACCCTCTTGATTCAACTCCAGAGAGATATCAATACATAGGTTTTAAGATTCTTGCTAGTCAGATATATTCTTGTGCGGTGAATAGGGGGTGTTGAGTCCAGTTCACTGAGCAGGGAGGAGGTCTTGTCTGTTACATATTTGGCTTATGGAACGGTATGTGAGCTAATTTCAAACCCTTGTTTTATGCATCAGCCCACCTCACCTTTCCCGTTACGCAGCCATAGTGTGTCTTCTAAATGTGTGACTCTGTTCTGTTTTGTAATTCAGTTCAAGTGTAGCGATTTGACATGCCCTCTATAAGTGATATCTTAGGATAAGTGTCTTTTTCTGTGTGACTTATTTCACTTAGAATCCTCGTCCCTAAATCCACTCATCATGCTGCTACTAGCCTTATGACTTTGATTTCATGGCTGAGTGATATTCCATTGTGCCTAAGTACCACAACTTCTTTATCCATTTTTCTCTTTCCTGGGATGTTTAAGGTGTACTGAAGTGGAGGTTCTTGTACACAGAGCAGCCCTAAACTTTGGGGTGCCTGTGTCTTGTTGATTTTTAGTTTTCCCAATTTATACGCCCATGAGTGGAAGTGCCGTATGCTCTGTAAGCTGTGTTTATTACATGTTTCAGGACACACTGTACACTTCTCCAGAGTGGCTGTTGGCAACTGACATCCCGCCCATCAGCGTAGCAAGGCTCCCATGTCTCCATGGCCTGTCCTGCATTTCTGGTTTTTACACTTTTTGCAGCATGGCCCTTTTGACTGATGGCAAGCGAGACTTCTTTGTAGTGTTCATTTGCACTTCCGGCTTTCTTGGTTGGCCAAAAAGGGCGTATGCGTTTTTTCCTGAATATATTCAGGAAAAAACGCATACGCCCTTTTTGGCCAAGGGCATCATTGTCAACGTTTTGCCGCTTTTCATGTGCTTTAAAGGCGAGTCGAATCTACCTCCTGAAATCTGTTTCCTGCAATTCTGCCTTGCTTTCAAATCCTCTTCCTTGCCTTCCCTCAATATATTTGTGGACGAGAGTTATCATTTATAACTGTGCAGGTTTGTGAATTGCAGTGGCCCTGAGCTCCATTCTTCAACTCGCTTTTTTGGGAGCTGGCCGCAAAAGCGCAGGATTGCTTCAGGCCCTATTCTGGTTCCGGGGGGCAGGCTGAGCCTGTGCTTCATTCTTCTTCCTGATGGGGAAATAGAGTGACCTCTGCCTGTCCCAACACCTAGAGCTAGTCTCTCATTGGTTCCCCGTCTTCCTGTTCATCCTCAGGACAAATTGCAACCTGTACGAAACAAACAGGAGGTTCAAGGTGCTGATTCTCCAAGTAGAGAGATTGTTAGTAAAGCGGCTGGAATGGCGAACCCGAGCACAAGGAGAGGAGAAATGAGGTGCGTTTTAGAAACCTTTCCCAATCACACGGTGTACCATCTTCTGGGTTTCCCAGGCATGTTTTCGATGTAGGAAGATGCCCTTGAACCTGGAGATTTGGGACCCATGGGGTGGGTACCGCACGGTATTACTTTAAAGCGTCTGCGTTTGCTCACCCAACCTCACCAATCCTCTCAGCCCCAAGAGTGTCCAGCCTTATGTCTCATCCAGCTGTGGGTCTAGATATGGTCAATCCAGGTTGCATCAGAGCCCCCGAACGGATTTTGTAAGAATTTCTCTCTCTTTCACTGTCTTTGTTTTATGGGGTTCATTTTAAGTAAATTATTTTGATAATGGCGTTGAGCTGCTTTTCCCTGCTGTGTTTATGCTGCTTTACACCCTCTTGATTCAACTCCAGAGAGATATCAATACATAGGTTTTAAGATTCTTGCTAGTCAGATATATTCTTGTGCGGTGAATAGGGGGTGTTGAGTCCAGTTCACTGAGCAGGGGAGGAGGTCTTGTCTGTTACAAATTTGGCTTATGGAACGGTATGTGAGCTACTTTCAAACCCTTGTTTTATGCATCACCCCACCTCACCTTCCCCGTTAAGCAGCCATAGTGTGTCTTCTAAATATGTGACTCTGTTCTGTTTTGTAATTCAGTTCAAGTGTAGCGATTTTGACATGCCCTCTATAAGTGATATCTTAGGATAAGTGTCTTTTTCTGTGTGACTTATTTCACTTAGAATCCTCGTCCCTAAATCCACTCATCATGCTGCTACTAGCCTTATGACATTGATTTCATGGCTGAGTTATATTCCATTGTGCCTAAGTACCACAACTTCTTTATCCATTTTTCTCTTTCCTGGGATGTTTAAGGTGTACTGAAGTGGAGGTTCTTGTACACAGAGCAGCCCTAAACTTTGGGGTGCCTGTGTCTTGTTGATTTTTAGTTTTCCCAATTTATATGCCCATGAGTGGAAGTGCCCTATGCTCTCTCAGCTGTGTTTATTACATGTTTCAGGACACACCGTACACTTCTCCAGAGTGGTGTTGGCAACTGACATCCCGCCCATCAGCGTAGCAAGGCTCCCATGTCTCCATGGCCTGTCCTGCATTTCTGGTTTTTACACATTTTGCAGCATGGCCCTTTTGACCGATGGCAAGCGAGACTTCTTTGTAGTGCTGATTGGCACTTCCGGCTTGCTTGGTTGGCCAAAAAGGGCGTATGCGTTTTTTCCTGAATATATGCAGGGAAAAACGCATACGCCCTTTTTGGCCAAGGGCATCATTGTCAACGTTTTGCCGCTTTTCATGTGCTTTAAAGGCGAGTCGAATCTACCCCTGAAATCTGTTTCCTGCAATTCTACCTTGCTTTCAAATCCTCTTCGTTGCCTTCCCTCAATATATTTGTGGACGAGAGTTATCATTTATAACTCTGCAGGTTTGTGAATTGCAGTGGCCCTGAGCTCCATTTGTCAACTCGCTTTTTTGGGAGCTGGCCGCAAAAGCGCAGGATTGCTTCAGGCCCTATTCTGGTTCCGGGGGGGCAGGCTGAGCCTGTGCTTCATTCTTCTTCCTGATGGGGAAATAGAGTGACCTGTGCCTGTCCCAACACCTAGAGCTAGTCTCTCATTGGTTCCCCCTCTTCCCGTTCATCCTCAGGACAAATTGCAACCTGTACGAAACAAACAGGAGGTTCAAGGTGCTGATTCTCCAAGTAGGGAGATTGTTAGTAAAGCGGCTGGAATGGCGAACCCGAGCACAAGGAGAGGAGAAATGAGGTGCGTTTTAGAAACCTTTCCCGATCACACAGTGTACCATCTTCTGGGTTTCCCAGGCATGTTTTCGATGTAGGAAGGTGCCCTTGAACCTGGAGATTTGGGACCCATGGGGTGGGTACCGCGCGGTATTACTTTAAAGCGTCTACGTTTGCTCACCCAACCTCACCAATCCTCTCAGCCCCAAGAGTGTCCAGCCTTATGTCTCATCCAGCTGTGGGTCTAGATATGGTCTAATCCAGGTTGCATCAGAGACCCCGAACGGATTTTGTAAGAATTTCTCTCTCTTTCACTGTCTTGGTTTTATGGGGTTCATTTTAAGTAATTTATTTTGATAATGGGGTTGAGCTGCTTTTCACTGCTATGTTTATGCCGCTTTACACCCTCTTGATTCAACTCCAGAGAGATATCAATACATAGGTTTTAAGATTCTTGCTAGTCAGATATATTCTTGTGCGGTGAATAGGGGGTGTTGAGTCCAGTTCACTGAGCAGGGAGGAGGTCTTGTCTGTTACATATTTGGCTTATGGAACGGTATGTGAGCTAATTTCAAACCCTTGTTTTATGCATCACCCCACCTCACCTTTCCCGTTACGCAGCCATAGTGTGTCTTCTAAATGTGTGACTCTGTTCTGTTTTGTAATTCAGTTCAAGTGTAGCGATTTGACATGCCCTCTATAAGTGATATCTTAGGATAAGTGTCTTTTTCTGTGTGACTTATTTCACTTAGAATCCTCGTCCCTAAATCCACTCATCATGCTGCTACTAGCCTTATGACTTTGATTTCATGGCTGAGTGATATTCCATTGTGCCTAAGTACCACAACTTCTTTATCCATTTTTCTCTTTCCTGGGATGTTTAAGGTGTACTGAAGTGGAGGTTCTTGTACACAGAGCAGCCCTAAACTTTGGGGTGCCTGTGTCTTGTTGATTTTTAGTTTTCCCAATTTATACGCCCATGAGTGGAAGTGCCGTATGCTCTGTAAGCTGTGTTTATTACATGTTTCAGGACACACTGTACACTTCTCCAGAGTGGCTGTTGGCAACTGACATCCCGCCCATCAGCGTAGCAAGGCTCCCATGTCTCCATGGCCTGTCCTGCATTTCTGGTTTTTACACTTTTTGCAGCATGGCCCTTTTGACCGATGGCAAGCGAGACTTCTTTGTATTGTTGATTTGCACTTCCGGCTTTCTTGGTTGGCCAAAAAGGGCGTATGCGTTTTTTCCTGAATATATTCAGGAAAAAACGCATACGCCCTTTTTGGCCAAGGGCATCATTGTCAACGTTTTGCCGCTTTTCATGTGCTTTAAAGGCGAGTCGAATCTACCTCCTGAAATCTGTTTCCTGCAATTCTGCCTTGCTTTCAAATCCTCTTCGTTGCCTTCCCTCAATATATTTGTGGACGAGAGTTATCATTTATAACTGTGCAGGTTTGTGAATTGCAGTGGCCCTGAGCTCCATTCTTCAACTCGCTTTTTTGGGAGCTGGCCGCAAAAGCGCAGGATTGCTTCAGGCCCTATTCTGGTTCCGGGGGGCAGGCTGAGCCTGTGCTTCATTCTTCTTCCTGATGGGGAAATAGAGTGACCTCTGCCTGTCCCAACACCTAGAGCTAGTCTCTCATTGGTTCCCCGTCTTCCTGTTCATCCTCAGGACAAATTGCAACCTGTACGAAACAAACAGGAGGTTCAAGGTGCTGATTCTCCAAGTAGAGAGATTGTTAGTAAAGCGGCTGGAATGGCGAACCCGAGCACAAGGAGAGGAGAAATGAGGTGCGTTTTAGAAACCTTTCCCAATCACACGGTGTACCATCTTCTGGGTTTCCCAGGCATGTTTTCGATGTAGGAAGATGCCCTTGAACCTGGAGATTTGGGACCCATGGGGTGGGTACCGCACGGTATTACTTTAAAGCGTCTGCGTTTGCTCACCCAACCTCACCAATCCTCTCAGCCCCAAGAGTGTCCAGCCTTATGTCTCATCCAGCTGTGGGTCTAGATATGGTCAATCCAGGTTGCATCAGAGCCCCCGAACGGATTTTGTAAGAATTTCTCTCTCTTTCACTGTCTTTGTTTTATGGGGTTCATTTTAAGTAATTTATTTTGATAATGGGGTTGAGCTGCTTTTCCCTGCTGTGTTTATGCTGCTTTACACCCTCTTGATTCAACTCCAGAGAGATATCAATACATAGGTTTTAAGATTCTTGCTAGTCAGATATATTCTTGTGCGGTGAATAGGGGGTGTTGAGTCCAGTTCACTGAGCAGGGAGGAGGTCTTGTCTGTTACAAATTTGGCTTATGGAACGGTATGTGAGCTACTTTCAAACCCTTGTTTTATGCATCACCCCACCTCACCTTCCCCGTTAAGCAGCCATAGTGTGTCTTCTAAATATGTGACTCTGTTCTGTTTTGTAATTCAGTTCAAGTGTAGCGATTTTGACATGCCCTCTATAAGTGATATCTTAGGATAAGTGTCTTTTTCTGTGTGACTTATTTCACTTAGAATCCTCGTCCCTAAATCCACTCATCATGCTGCTACTAGCCTTATGACATTGATTTCATGGCTGAGTTATATTCCATTGTGCCTAAGTACCACAACTTCTTTATCCATTTTTCTCTTTCCTGGGATGTTTAAGGTGTACTGAAGTGGAGGTTCTTGTACACAGAGCAGCCCTAAACTTTGGGGTGCCTGTGTCTTGTTGATTTTTAGTTTTCCCAATTTATATGCCCATGAGTGGAAGTGCCCTATGCTCTCTCAGCTGTGTTTATTACATGTTTCAGGACACACCGTACACTTCTCCAGAGTGGCTGTTGGCAACTGACATCCCGCCCATCAGCGTAGCAAGGCTCCCATGTCTCCATGGCCTGTCCTGCATTTCTGGTTTTTACACATTTTGCAGCATGGCCCTTTTGACCGATGGCAAGCGAGACTTCTTTGTAGTGCTGATTGGCACTTCCGGCTTGCTTGGTTGGCCAAAAAGGGCGTATGCGTTTTTTCCTGAATATATGCAGGGAAAAACGCATACGCCCTTTTTGGCCAAGGGCATCATTGTCAACGTTTTGCCGCTTTTCATGTGCTTTAAAGGCGAGTCGAATCTACCCCTGAAATCTGTTTCCTGCAATTCTACCTTGCTTTCAAATCCTCTTCGTTGCCTTCCCTCAATATATTTGTGGACGAGAGTTATCATTTATAACTCTGCAGGTTTGTGAATTGCAGTGGCCCTGAGCTCCATTTGTCAACTCGCTTTTTTGGGAGCTGGCCGCAAAAGCGCAGGATTGCTTCAGGCCCTATTCTGGTTCCGGGGGGCAGGCTGAGCCTGTGCTTCATTCTTCTTCCTGATGGGGAAATAGAGTGACCTGTGCCTGTCCCAACACCTAGAGCTAGTCTCTCATTGGTTCCCCCTCTTCCCGTTCATCCTCAGGACAAATTGCAACCTGTACGAAACAAACAGGAGGTTCAAGGTGCTGATTCTCCAAGTAGGGAGATTGTTAGTAAAGCGGCTGGAATGGCGAACCCGAGCACAAGGAGAGGAGAAATGAGGTGCGTTTTAGAAACCTTTCCCGATCACACAGTGTACCATCTTCTGGGTTTCCCAGGCATGTTTTCGATGTAGGAAGGTGCCCTTGAACCTGGAGATTTGGGACCCATGGGGTGGGTACCGCGCGGTATTACTTTAAAGCGTCTACGTTTGCTCACCCAACCTCACCAATCCTCTCAGCCCCAAGAGTGTCCAGCCTTATGTCTCATCCAGCTGTGGGTCTAGATATGGTCTAATCCAGGTTGCATCAGAGACCCCGAACGGATTTTGTAAGAATTTCTCTCTCTTTCACTGTCTTGGTTTTATGGGGTTCATTTTAAGTAATTTATTTTGATAATGGGGTTGAGCTGCTTTTCACTGCTATGTTTATGCCGCTTTACACCCTCTTGATTCAACTCCAGAGAGATATCAATACATAGGTTTTAAGATTCTTGCTAGTCAGATATATTCTTGTGCGGTGAATAGGGGGTGTTGAGTCCAGTTCACTGAGCAGGGAGGAGGTCTTGTCTGTTACATATTTGGCTTATGGAACGGTATGTGAGCTAATTTCAAACCCTTGTTTTATGCATCACCCCACCTCACCTTTCCCGTTACGCAGCCATAGTGTGTCTTCTAAATGTGTGACTCTGTTCTGTTTTGTAATTCAGTTCAAGTGTAGCGATTTGACATGCCCTCTATAAGTGATATCTTAGGATAAGTGTCTTTTTCTGTGTGACTTATTTCACTTAGAATCCTCGTCCCTAAATCCACTCATCATGCTGCTACTAGCCTTATGACTTTGATTTCATGGCTGAGTGATATTCCATTGTGCCTAAGTACCACAACTTCTTTATCCATTTTTCTCTTTCCTGGGATGTTTAAGGTGTACTGAAGTGGAGGTTCTTGTACACAGAGCAGCCCTAAACTTTGGGGTGCCTGTGTCTTGTTGATTTTTAGTTTTCCCAATTTATACGCCCATGAGTGGAAGTGCCGTATGCTCTGTAAGCTGTGTTTATTACATGTTTCAGGACACACTGTACACTTCTCCAGAGTGGCTGTTGGCAACTGACATCCCGCCCATCAGCGTAGCAAGGCTCCCATGTCTCCATGGCCTGTCCTGCATTTCTGGTTTTTACACTTTTTGCAGCATGGCCCTTTTGACTGATGGCAAGCGAGACTTCTTTGTAGTGTTCATTTGCACTTCCGGCTTTCTTGGTTGGCCAAAAAGGGCGTATGCGTTTTTTCCTGAATATATTCAGGAAAAAACGCATACGCCCTTTTTGGCCAAGGGCATCATTGTCAACGTTTTGCCGCTTTTCATGTGCTTTAAAGGCGAGTCGAATCTACCTCCTGAAATCTGTTTCCTGCAATTCTGCCTTGCTTTCAAATCCTCTTCCTTGCCTTCCCTCAATATATTTGTGGACGAGAGTTATCATTTATAACTGTGCAGGTTTGTGAATTGCAGTGGCCCTGAGCTCCATTCTTCAACTCGCTTTTTTGGGAGCTGGCCGCAAAAGCGCAGGATTGCTTCAGGCCCTATTCTGGTTCCGGGGGGCAGGCTGAGCCTGTGCTTCATTCTTCTTCCTGATGGGGAAATAGAGTGACCTCTGCCTGTCCCAACACCTAGAGCTAGTCTCTCATTGGTTCCCCGTCTTCCTGTTCATCCTCAGGACAAATTGCAACCTGTACGAAACAAACAGGAGGTTCAAGGTGCTGATTCTCCAAGTAGAGAGATTGTTAGTAAAGCGGCTGGAATGGCGAACCCGAGCACAAGGAGAGGAGAAATGAGGTGCGTTTTAGAAACCTTTCCCAATCACACGGTGTACCATCTTCTGGGTTTCCCAGGCATGTTTTCGATGTAGGAAGATGCCCTTGAACCTGGAGATTTGGGACCCATGGGGTGGGTACCGCACGGTATTACTTTAAAGCGTCTGCGTTTGCTCACCCAACCTCACCAATCCTCTCAGCCCCAAGAGTGTCCAGCCTTATGTCTCATCCAGCTGTGGGTCTAGATATGGTCAATCCAGGTTGCATCAGAGCCCCCGAACGGATTTTGTAAGAATTTCTCTCTCTTTCACTGTCTTTGTTTTATGGGGTTCATTTTAAGTAATTTATTTTGATAATGGGGTTGAGCTGCTTTTCCCTGCTGTGTTTATGCTGCTTTACACCCTCTTGATTCAACTCCAGAGAGATATCAATACATAGGTTTTAAGATTCTTGCTAGTCAGATATATTCTTGTGCGGTGAATAGGGGGTGTTGAGTCCAGTTCACTGAGCAGGGAGGAGGTCTTGTCTGTTACAAATTTGGCTTATGGAACGGTATGTGAGCTACTTTCAAACCCTTGTTTTATGCATCACCCCACCTCACCTTCCCCGTTAAGCAGCCATAGTGTGTCTTCTAAATATGTGACTCTGTTCTGTTTTGTAATTCAGTTCAAGTGTAGCGATTTTGACATGCCCTCTATAAGTGATATCTTAGGATAAGTGTCTTTTTCTGTGTGACTTATTTCACTTAGAATCCTCGTCCCTAAATCCACTCATCATGCTGCTACTAGCCTTATGACATTGATTTCATGGCTGAGTTATATTCCATTGTGCCTAAGTACCACAACTTCTTTATCCATTTTTCTCTTTCCTGGGATGTTTAAGGTGTACTGAAGTGGAGGTTCTTGTACACAGAGCAGCCCTAAACTTTGGGGTGCCTGTGTCTTGTTGATTTTTAGTTTTCCCAATTTATATGCCCATGAGTGGAAGTGCCCTATGCTCTCTCAGCTGTGTTTATTACATGTTTCAGGACACACCGTACACTTCTCCAGAGTGGCTGTTGGCAACTGACATCCCGCCCATCAGCGTAGCAAGGCTCCCATGTCTCCATGGCCTGTCCTGCATTTCTGGTTTTTACACATTTTGCAGCATGGCCCTTTTGACCGATGGCAAGCGAGACTTCTTTGTAGTGCTGATTGGCACTTCCGGCTTGCTTGGTTGGCCAAAAAGGGCGTATGCGTTTTTTCCTGAATATATGCAGGGAAAAACGCATACGCCCTTTTTGGCCAAGGGCATCATTGTCAACGTTTTGCCGCTTTTCATGTGCTTTAAAGGCGAGTCGAATCTACCCCTGAAATCTGTTTCCTGCAATTCTACCTTGCTTTCAAATCCTCTTCGTTGCCTTCCCTCAATATATTTGTGGACGAGAGTTATCATTTATAACTCTGCAGGTTTGTGAATTGCAGTGGCCCTGAGCTCCATTTGTCAACTCGCTTTTTTGGGAGCTGGCCGCAAAAGCGCAGGATTGCTTCAGGCCCTATTCTGGTTCCGGGGGGCAGGCTGAGCCTGTGCTTCATTCTTCTTCCTGATGGGGAAATAGAGTGACCTGTGCCTGTCCCAACACCTAGAGCTAGTCTCTCATTGGTTCCCCCTCTTCCCGTTCATCCTCAGGACAAATTGCAACCTGTACGAAACAAACAGGAGGTTCAAGGTGCTGATTCTCCAAGTAGGGAGATTGTTAGTAAAGCGGCTGGAATGGCGAACCCGAGCACAAGGAGAGGAGAAATGAGGTGCGTTTTAGAAACCTTTCCCGATCACACAGTGTACCATCTTCTGGGTTTCCCAGGCATGTTTTCGATGTAGGAAGGTGCCCTTGAACCTGGAGATTTGGGACCCATGGGGTGGGTACCGCGCGGTATTACTTTAAAGCGTCTACGTTTGCTCACCCAACCTCACCAATCCTCTCAGCCCCAAGAGTGTCCAGCCTTATGTCTCATCCAGCTGTGGGTCTAGATATGGTCAATCCAGGTTGCATCAGAGCCCCCGAACGGATTTTGTAAGAATTTCTCTCTCTTTCACTGTCTTGGTTTTATGGGGTTCATTTTAAGTAATTTATTTTGATAATGGGGTTGAGCTGCTTTTCACTGCTATGTTTATGCCGCTTTACACCCTCTTGATTCAACTCCAGAGAGATATCAATACATAGGTTTTAAGATTCTTGCTAGTCAGATATATTCTTGTGCGGTGAATAGGGGGTGTTGAGTCCAGTTCACTGAGCAGGGAGGAGGTCTTGTCTGTTACATATTTGGCTTATGGAACGGTATGTGAGCTAATTTCAAACCCTTGTTTTATGCATCACCCCACCTCACCTTTCCCGTTACGCAGCCATAGTGTGTCTTCTAAATGTGTGACTCTGTTCTGTTTTGTAATTCAGTTCAAGTGTAGCGATTTGACATGCCCTCTATAAGTGATATCTTAGGATAAGTGTCTTTTTCTGTGTGACTTATTTCACTTAGAATCCTCGTCTCTAAATCCACTCATCATGCTGCTACTAGCCTTATGACTTTGATTTCATGGCTGAGTGATATTCCATTGTGCCTAAGTACCACAACTTCTTTATCCATTTTTCTCTTTCCTGGGATGTTTAAGGTGTACTGAAGTGGAGGTTCTTGTACACAGAGCAGCCCTAAACTTTGGGGTGCCTGTGTCTTGTTGATTTTTAGTTTTCCCAATTTATACGCCCATGAGTGGAAGTGCCGTATGCTCTGTAAGCTGTGTTTATTACATGTTTCAGGACACACTGTACACTTCTCCAGAGTGGCTGTTGGCAACTGACATCCCGCCCATCAGCGTAGCAAGGCTCCCATGTCTCCATGGCCTGTCCTGCATTTCTGGTTTTTACACTTTTTGCAGCATGGCCCTTTTGACCGATGGCAAGCGAGACTTCTTTGTATTGTTGATTTGCACTTCCGGCTTTCTTGGTTGGCCAAAAAGGGCGTATGCGTTTTTTCCTGAATATATTCAGGAAAAAACGCATACGCCCTTTTTGGCCAAGGGCATCATTGTCAACGTTTTGCCGCTTTTCATGTGCTTTAAAGGCGAGTCGAATCTACCTCCTGAAATCTGTTTCCTGCAATTCTGCCTTGCTTTCAAATCCTCTTCGTTGCCTTCCCTCAATATATTTGTGGACGAGAGTTATCATTTATAACTGTGCAGGTTTGTGAATTGCAGTGGCCCTGAGCTCCATTCTTCAACTCGCTTTTTTGGGAGCTGGCCGCAAAAGCGCAGGATTGCTTCAGGCCCTATTCTGGTTCCGGGGGGCAGGCTGAGCCTGTGCTTCATTCTTCTTCCTGATGGGGAAATAGAGTGACCTCTGCCTGTCCCAACACCTAGAGCTAGTCTCTCATTGGTTCCCCGTCTTCCTGTTCATCCTCAGGACAAATTGCAACCTGTACGAAACAAACAGGAGGTTCAAGGTGCTGATTCTCCAAGTAGAGAGATTGTTAGTAAAGCGGCTGGAATGGCGAACCCGAGCACAAGGAGAGGAGAAATGAGGTGCGTTTTAGAAACCTTTCCCAATCACACGGTGTACCATCTTCTGGGTTTCCCAGGCATGTTTTCGATGTAGGAAGATGCCCTTGAACCTGGAGATTTGGGACCCATGGGGTGGGTACCGCACGGTATTACTTTAAAGCGTCTGCGTTTGCTCACCCAACCTCACCAATCCTCTCAGCCCCAAGAGTGTCCAGCCTTATGTCTCATCCAGCTGTGGGTCTAGATATGGTCAATCCAGGTTGCATCAGAGCCCCCGAACGGATTTTGTAAGAATTTCTCTCTCTTTCACTGTCTTTGTTTTATGGGGTTCATTTTAAGTAATTTATTTTGATAATGGGGTTGAGCTGCTTTTCCCTGCTGTGTTTATGCTGCTTTACACCCTCTTGATTCAACTCCAGAGAGATATCAATACATAGGTTTTAAGATTCTTGCTAGTCAGATATATTCTTGTGCGGTGAATAGGGGGTGTTGAGTCCAGTTCACTGAGCAGGGAGGAGGTCTTGTCTGTTACAAATTTGGCTTATGGAACGGTATGTGAGCTACTTTCAAACCCTTGTTTTATGCATCACCCCACCTCACCTTCCCCGTTAAGCAGCCATAGTGTGTCTTCTAAATATGTGACTCTGTTCTGTTTTGTAATTCAGTTCAAGTGTAGCGATTTGACATGCCCTCTATAAGTGATATCTTAGGATAAGTGTCTTTTTCTGTGTGACTTATTTCACTTAGAATCCTCGTCCCTAAATCCACTCATCATGCTGCTACTAGCCTTATGACATTGATTTCATGGCTGAGTGATATTCCATTGTGCCTAAGTACCACAACTTCTTTATCCATTTTTCTCTTTCCTGGCATGTTTAAGGTGTACCTAAGTGGAGGTTCTTGTACACAGAGCAGCCCGAAACTTTGGGGTGCCTGTGTCTTGTTGATTTTTAGTTTTCCCAATTTATACGCCCATGAGTGGAAGTGCCCTATGCTCTGTAAGCTGTGTTTATTACATGTTTCAGGACACACCGTACACTTCTCCAGAGTGGCTGTTGGCAATTGGCATCCTGCCCATCAGCGTAGCAAGGCTCCCATGTCTCCATGGCCTGTCCTGAATTTCTGGTTTTTACACTTTTGGCAGCATGGCCCTTTTGACCGATGGCAAGCGAGACTTCTTTGTAGTGCTGATTGGCACTTCCGGCTTGCTTGGTTGGCCAAAAAGGGCGTATGCGTTTTTTCCTGAATATATGCAGGGAAAAACGCATACGCCCTTTTTGGCCAAGGGCATCATTGTCAACGTTTTGCCGCTTTTCATGTGCTTTAAAGGCGAGTCGAATCTACCCCTGAAATCTGTTTCCTGCAATTCTACCTTGCTTTCAAATCCTCTTCGTTGCCTTCCCTCAATATATTTGTGGACGAGAGTTATCATTTATAACTCTGCAGGTTTGTGAATTGCAGTGGCCCTGAGCTCCATTTTTCAACTCGCTTTTTTGGGAGCTGGCCGCAAAAGCGCAGGATTGCTTCAGGCCCTATTCTGGTTCCGGGGAGCAGGCTGAGCCTGTGCTTCATTCTTCTTCCTGATGGGTAAATAGAGTGACCTGTGCCTGTCCCAACACCTAGAGCTAGTCTCTCATTGGTTCCCCGTCTTCCCGTTCATCCTCAGGACAAATTGCAACCTGTACGAAACAAACAGGAGGTTCAAGGTGCTGATTCTCCAAGTAGGGAGATTGTTAGTAAAGCGGCTGGAATGGCGAACCCGAGCACAAGGAGAGGAGAAATGAGGTGCGTTTTAGAAACCTTTCCCGATCACACAGTGTACCATCTTCTGGGTTTCCCAGGCATGTTTTCGATGTAGGAAGGTGCCCTTGAACCTGGAGATTTGGGACCCATGGGGTGGGTACCGCGCGGTATTACTTTAAAGCGTCTACGTTTGCTCACCCAACCTCACCAATCCTCTCAGCCCCAAGAGTGTCCAGCCTTATGTCTCATCCAGCTGTGGGTCTAGATATGGTCAATCCAGGTTGCATCAGAGCCCCCGAACGGATTTTGTAAGAATTTCTCTCTCTTTCACTGTCTTGGTTTTATGGGGTTCATTTTAAGTAATTTATTTTGATAATGGGGTTGAGCTGCTTTTCACTGCTATGTTTATGCCGCTTTACACCCTCTTGATTCAACTCCAGAGAGATATCAATACATAGGTTTTAAGATTCTTGCTAGTCAGATATATTCTTGTGCGGTGAATAGGGGGTGTTGAGTCCAGTTCACTGAGCAGGGAGGAGGTCTTGTCTGTTACATATTTGGCTTATGGAACGGTATGTGAGCTAATTTCAAACCCTTGTTTTATGCATCAGCCCACCTCACCTTTCCCGTTACGCAGCCATAGTGTGTCTTCTAAATGTGTGACTCTGTTCTGTTTTGTAATTCAGTTCAAGTGTAGCGATTTGACATGCCCTCTATAAGTGATATCTTAGGATAAGTGTCTTTTTCTGTGTGACTTATTTCACTTAGAATCCTCGTCCCTAAATCCACTCATCATGCTGCTACTAGCCTTATGACTTTGATTTCATGGCTGAGTGATATTCCATTGTGCCTAAGTACCACAACTTCTTTATCCATTTTTCTCTTTCCTGGGATGTTTAAGGTGTACTGAAGTGGAGGTTCTTGTACACAGAGCAGCCCTAAACTTTGGGGTGCCTGTGTCTTGTTGATTTTTAGTTTTCCCAATTTATACGCCCATGAGTGGAAGTGCCGTATGCTCTGTAAGCTGTGTTTATTACATGTTTCAGGACACACTGTACACTTCTCCAGAGTGGCTGTTGGCAACTGACATCCCGCCCATCAGCGTAGCAAGGCTCCCATGTCTCCATGGCCTGTCCTGCATTTCTGGTTTTTACACTTTTTGCAGCATGGCCCTTTTGACTGATGGCAAGCGAGACTTCTTTGTAGTGTTCATTTGCACTTCCGGCTTTCTTGGTTGGCCAAAAAGGGCGTATGCGTTTTTTCCTGAATATATTCAGGAAAAAACGCATACGCCCTTTTTGGCCAAGGGCATCATTGTCAACGTTTTGCCGCTTTTCATGTGCTTTAAAGGCGAGTCGAATCTACCTCCTGAAATCTGTTTCCTGCAATTCTGCCTTGCTTTCAAATCCTCTTCCTTGCCTTCCCTCAATATATTTGTGGACGAGAGTTATCATTTATAACTGTGCAGGTTTGTGAATTGCAGTGGCCCTGAGCTCCATTCTTCAACTCGCTTTTTTGGGAGCTGGCCGCAAAAGCGCAGGATTGCTTCAGGCCCTATTCTGGTTCCGGGGGGCAGGCTGAGCCTGTGCTTCATTCTTCTTCCTGATGGGGAAATAGAGTGACCTCTGCCTGTCCCAACACCTAGAGCTAGTCTCTCATTGGTTCCCCGTCTTCCTGTTCATCCTCAGGACAAATTGCAACCTGTACGAAACAAACAGGAGGTTCAAGGTGCTGATTCTCCAAGTAGAGAGATTGTTAGTAAAGCGGCTGGAATGGCGAACCCGAGCACAAGGAGAGGAGAAATGAGGTGCGTTTTAGAAACCTTTCCCAATCACACGGTGTACCATCTTCTGGGTTTCCCAGGCATGTTTTCGATGTAGGAAGATGCCCTTGAACCTGGAGATTTGGGACCCATGGGGTGGGTACCGCACGGTATTACTTTAAAGCGTCTGCGTTTGCTCACCCAACCTCACCAATCCTCTCAGCCCCAAGAGTGTCCAGCCTTATGTCTCATCCAGCTGTGGGTCTAGATATGGTCAATCCAGGTTGCATCAGAGCCCCCGAACGGATTTTGTAAGAATTTCTCTCTCTTTCACTGTCTTTGTTTTATGGGGTTCATTTTAAGTAAATTATTTTGATAATGGCGTTGAGCTGCTTTTCCCTGCTGTGTTTATGCTGCTTTACACCCTCTTGATTCAACTCCAGAGAGATATCAATACATAGGTTTTAAGATTCTTGCTAGTCAGATATATTCTTGTGCGGTGAATAGGGGGTGTTGAGTCCAGTTCACTGAGCAGGGAGGAGGTCTTGTCTGTTACAAATTTGGCTTATGGAACGGTATGTGAGCTACTTTCAAACCCTTGTTTTATGCATCACCCCACCTCACCTTCCCCGTTAAGCAGCCATAGTGTGTCTTCTAAATATGTGACTCTGTTCTGTTTTGTAATTCAGTTCAAGTGTAGCGATTTTGACATGCCCTCTATAAGTGATATCTTAGGATAAGTGTCTTTTTCTGTGTGACTTATTTCACTTAGAATCCTCGTCCCTAAATCCACTCATCATGCTGCTACTAGCCTTATGACATTGATTTCATGGCTGAGTTATATTCCATTGTGCCTAAGTACCACAACTTCTTTATCCATTTTTCTCTTTCCTGGGATGTTTAAGGTGTACTGAAGTGGAGGTTCTTGTACACAGAGCAGCCCTAAACTTTGGGGTGCCTGTGTCTTGTTGATTTTTAGTTTTCCCAATTTATATGCCCATGAGTGGAAGTGCCCTATGCTCTCTCAGCTGTGTTTATTACATGTTTCAGGACACACCGTACACTTCTCCAGAGTGGCTGTTGGCAACTGACATCCCGCCCATCAGCGTAGCAAGGCTCCCATGTCTCCATGGCCTGTCCTGCATTTCTGGTTTTTACACATTTTGCAGCATGGCCCTTTTGACCGATGGCAAGCGAGACTTCTTTGTAGTGCTGATTGGCACTTCCGGCTTGCTTGGTTGGCCAAAAAGGGCGTATGCGTTTTTTCCTGAATATATGCAGGGAAAAACGCATACGCCCTTTTTGGCCAAGGGCATCATTGTCAACGTTTTGCCGCTTTTCATGTGCTTTAAAGGCGAGTCGAATCTACCCCTGAAATCTGTTTCCTGCAATTCTACCTTGCTTTCAATCCTCTTCGTTGCCTTCCCTCAATATATTTGTGGACGAGAGTTATCATTTATAACTCTGCAGGTTTGTGAATTGCAGTGGCCCTGAGCTCCATTTTTCAACTCGCTTTTTTGGGAGCTGGCCGCAAAAGCGCAGGATTGCTTCAGGCCCTATTCTGGTTCCGGGGGGCAGGCTGAGCCTGTGCTTCATTCTTCTTCCTGATGGGTAAATAGAGTGACCTGTGCCTGTCCCAACACCTAGAGCTAGTCTCTCATTGGTTCCCCCTCTTCCCGTTCATCCTCAGGACAAATTGCAACCTGTACGAAACAAACAGGAGGTTCAAGGTGCTGATTCTCCAAGTAGGGAGATTGTTAGTAAAGCGGCTGGAATGGCGAACCCGAGCACAAGGAGAGGAGAAATGAGGTGCGTTTTAGAAACCTTTCCCGATCACACAGTGTACCATCTTCTGGGTTTCCCAGGCATGTTTTCGATGTAGGAAGGTGCCCTTGAACCTGGAGATTTGGGACCCATGGGGTGGGTACCGCGCGGTATTACTTTAAAGCGTCTACGTTTGCTCACCCAACCTCACCAATCCTCTCAGCCCCAAGAGTGTCCAGCCTTATGTCTCATCCAGCTGTGGGTCTAGATATGGTCAATCCAGGTTGCATCAGAGCCCCCGAACGGATTTTGTAAGAATTTCTCTCTCTTTCACTGTCTTGGTTTTATGGGGTTCATTTTAAGTAATTTATTTTGATAATGGGGTTGAGCTGCTTTTCACTGCTATGTTTATGCCGCTTTACACCCTCTTGATTCAACTCCAGAGAGATATCAATACATAGGTTTTAAGATTCTTGCTAGTCAGATATATTCTTGTGCGGTGAATAGGGGGTGTTGAGTCCAGTTCACTGAGCAGGGAGGAGGTCTTGTCTGTTACATATTTGGCTTATGGAACGGTATGTGAGCTAATTTCAAACCCTTGTTTTATGCATCAGCCCACCTCACCTTTCCCGTTACGCAGCCATAGTGTGTCTTCTAAATGTGTGACTCTGTTCTGTTTTGTAATTCAGTTCAAGTGTAGCGATTTGACATGCCCTCTATAAGTGATATCTTAGGATAAGTGTCTTTTTCTGTGTGACTTATTTCACTTAGAATCCTCGTCCCTAAATCCACTCATCATGCTGCTACTAGCCTTATGACTTTGATTTCATGGCTGAGTGATATTCCATTGTGCCTAAGTACCACAACTTCTTTATCCATTTTTCTCTTTCCTGGGATGTTTAAGGTGTACTGAAGTGGAGGTTCTTGTACACAGAGCAGCCCTAAACTTTGGTGTGCCTGTGTCTTGTTGATTTTTAGTTTTCCCAATTTATACGCCCATGAGTGGAAGTGCCCTATGCTCTCTCAGCTGTGTTTATTACATGTTTCAGGACACACCGTACACTTCTCCAGAGTGGCTGTTGGCAACTGACATCCCGCCCATCAGCGTAGCAAGGCTCCCATGTCTCCATGGCCTGTCCTGCATTTCTGGTTTTTACACATTTTGCAGCATGGCCCTTTTGACCGATGGCAAGCGAGACTTCTTTGTAGTGCTGATTGGCACTTCCGGCTTGCTTGGTTGGCCAAAAAGGGCGTATGCGTTTTTTCCTGAATATATTCAGGAAAAAACGCATACGCCCTTTTTGGCCATGGGCATCATTGTCAACGTTTTGCCGCTTTTCATGTGCTTTAAAGGCGAGTCGAATCTACCTCCTGAAATCTGTTTCCTGCAATTCTGCCTTGCTTTCAAATCCTCTTCGTTGCCTTCCCTCAATATATTTGTGGACGAGAGTTATCATTTATAACTCTGCAGGTTTGTGAATTGCAGTGGCCCTGAGCTCCATTTGTCAACTCGCTTTTTTGGGAGCTGGCCGCAAAAGCGCAGGATTGCTTCAGGCCCTATTCTGGTTCCGGGGGGCAGGCTGAGCCTGTGCTTCATTCTTCTTCCTGATGGGGAAATAGAGTGACCTGTGCCTGTCCCAACACCTAGAGCTAGTCTCTCATTGGTTCCCCCTCTTCCCGTTCATCCTCAGGACAAATTGCAACCTGTACGAAACAAACAGGAGGTTCAAGGTGCTGATTCTCCAAGTAGGGAGATTGTTAGTAAAGCGGATGGAATGGCGAACCCGAGCACAAGGAGAGGAGAAATGAGGTGCGTTTTAGAAACCTTTCCCGATCACACGGTGTACCATCTTCTGGGTTTCCCAGGCATGTTTTCGATGTAGGAAGGTGCCCTTGAACCTGGAGATTTGGGACCCATGGGGTGGGTACCGCGAGGTATTGCTTTAAAGCGTCTGCGTTTGCTCACCCAACCTCACCAATCCTCTCAGCCAGAAGAGTGTCCAGCCTTATGTCTCATCTAGCTGTGGGTCTAGATATGGTCAATCCAGGTTGCATCAGAGCCCCTGAACGGATTTTTTAAGAATTTCTCTCTCTTTCACTGTCTTTCTTTTATGGGGTTCATTTTAAGTAATTTATTTTGATAATGGGGTTGAGCTGCTTTTCCCTGCTGTGTTTATGCCGCTTTACACCCTCTTGATTCAACTCCAGTGAGATATCAATACATAGGTTTTAAGTTTCTTGCTAGTCAGATATATTCTTGTGCGGTGAATAGGGGGTGTTGAGTCCAGTTCACTGAGCAGGGAGGAGGTCTTGTCTGTTACATATTTGGCTTATGGAATGGTATGTGAGCTAATTTCAAACCCTTGTTTTATGCATCACCCCACCTCACCTTTCCCGTTACGCAGCCATAGTGTGTCTTCTAAATGTGTGACTCTGTTCTGTTTTGTAATTCAGTTCAAGTGTAGCGATTTTGACATGCCCTCTATAAGTGATATCTTAGGATAAGTGTCTTTATTTGTGTGACTTATTTCACTTAGAATCCTCGTCCCTAAATCCACTCATCATGCTGCTACTTGCCTTAGGACATTGATTTCATGGCTGAGTGATATTCCATTGTGCCTAAGTACCACAACTTCTTTATCCATTTTTCTCTTTCCTGGGATGTTTAAGGTGTACTGAAGTGGAGGTTCTTGTACACAGAGCAGCCCTAAACTTTGGGGTGCCTGTGTCTTGTTGATTTTTAGTTTTCCCAATTTCTACGCCCATGAGTGGAAGTGCCCTATGCTCTCTCAGCTGTGTTTATTACATGTTTCAGGACACACCGTACACTTCTCCAGAGTGGCTGTTGGCAACTGACATCCCGCCCATCAGCGTAGCAAGGCTCCCATGTCTCCATGGCCTGTCCTGCATTTCTGGTTTTTACACATTTTGCAGCATGGCCCTTTTGACCGATGGCAAGCGAGACTTCTTTGTAGTGCTGATTGGCACTTCCGGCTTGCTTGGTTGGCCAAAAAGGGCGTATGCGTTTTTTCCTGAATATATGCAGGGAAAAACGCATACGCCCTTTTTGGCCAAGGGCATCATTGTCAACGTTTTGCCGCTTTTCATGTGCTTTAAAGGCGAGTCGAATCTACCTCCTGAAATCTGTTTCCTGCAATTCTGCCTTGCTTTCAAATCCTCTTCGTTGCCTTCCCTCAATATATTTGTGGACGAGAGTTATCATTTATAACTGTGCAGGTTTGTGAATTGCAGTGGCCCTGAGCTCCATTTGTCAACTCGCTTTTTTGGGAGCTGGCCGCAAAAGCGCAGGATTGCTTCAGGCCCTATTCTGGTTCCGGGGGGCAGGCTGAGCCTGTGCTTCATTCTTCTTCCTGATGGGGAAATAGAGTGACCTCTGCCTGTCCCAACACCTAGAGCTAGTCTCTCATTGGTTCCCCCTCTTCCCGTTCATCCTCAGGACAAATTGCAACCTGTACGAAACAAACAGGAGGTTCAAGGTGCTGATTCTCCAAGTAGGGAGATTGTTAGTAAAGCAGCTGGAATGGCGAACCCGAGCACAAGGAGAGGAGAATTGAGGTGCGTTTTAGAAACCTTTCCCGATCACACGGTGTACCATCTTCTGGGTTTCCCAGGCATGTTTTCGATGTAGGAAGGTGCCCTTGAACCTGGAGATTTGGGACCCATGGGGTGGGTACCGCGCGGTATTACTTTAAATCGTCTGCGTTTGCTCACCCAACCTCACCAATCCTCTCAGCCCCAAGAGTGTCCAGCCTTATGTCTCATCCAGCTGTGCGTCTAGATATGGTCAATCCAGGTTGCATCAGAGCCCCCGAACGGATTTTGTAAGAATTTCTCTCTCTTTCACTGTCTTTGTTTTACGGGGTCCATTTTAAGTAATTTATTTTGATAATGGGGTTGAGCTGCTTTTCCCTGCTGTGTTTATGCCGCTTTACACCCTCTTGAATCAACTCCAGAGAGATATCAATACATAGGTTTTAAGATTCTTGCTAGTCAGATATATTCTTGTGCGGTGAATAGGGGGTGTTGAGTCCAGTTCACTGAGCAGGGAGGAGGTCTTGTCTGTTACATATTTGGCTTATGGAATGGTATGTGAGCTAATTTCAAACCCTTGTTTTATGCATCACCCCACCTCACCTTTCCCGTTACGCAGCCAAAGTGTGTCTTCTAAATGTGTGACTCTGTTCTGTTTTGTAATTCAGTTCAAGTGTAGCGATTTTGACATGCCCTCTATAAGTGATATCTTAGGATAAGTGTCTTTATTTGTGTGACTTATTTCACTTAGAATCCTCGTCCCTAAATCCACTCATCATGCTGCTACTTGCCTTAGGACATTGATTTCATGGCTGAGTGATATTCCATTGTGCCTAAGTACCACAACTTCTTTATCCATTTTTCTCTTTCCTGGGATGTTTAAGGTGTACTGAAGTGGAGGTTCTTGTACACAGAGCAGCCCTAAACTTTGGGGTGCCTGTGTCTTGTTGATTTTTAGTTTTCCCAATTTCTACGCCCATGAGTGGAAGTGCCCTATGCTCTCTCAGCTGTGTTTATTACATGTTTCAGGACACACCGTACACTTCTCCAGAGTGGCTGTTGGCAACTGACATCCCGCCCATCAGCGTAGCAAGGCTCCCATGTCTCCATGGCCTGTCCTGCATTTCTGGTTTTTACACATTTTGCAGCATGGCCCTTTTGACCGATGGCAAGCGAGACTTCTTTGTAGTGCTGATTGGCACTTCCGGCTTGCTTGGTTGGCCAAAAAGGGCGTATGCGTTTTTTCCTGAATATATGCAGGGAAAAACGCATACGCCCTTTTTGGCCAAGGGCATCATTGTCAACGTTTTGCCGCTTTTCATGTGCTTTAAAGGCGAGTCGAATCTACCTCCTGAAATCTGTTTCCTGCAATTCTGCCTTGCTTTCAAATCCTCTTCGTTGCCTTCCCTCAATATATTTGTGGACGAGAGTTATCATTTATAACTGTGCAGGTTTGTGAATTGCAGTGGCCCTGAGCTCCATTTGTCAACTCGCTTTTTTGGGAGCTGGCCGCAAAAGCGCAGGATTGCTTCAGGCCCTATTCTGGTTCCGGGGGGCAGGCTGAGCCTGTGCTTCATTCTTCTTCCTGATGGGGAAATAGAGTGACCTCTGCCTGTCCCAACACCTAGAGCTAGTCTCTCATTGGTTCCCCCTCTTCCCGTTCATCCTCAGGACAAATTGCAACCTGTACGAAACAAACAGGAGGTTCAAGGTGCTGATTCTCCAAGTAGGGAGATTGTTAGTAAAGCAGCTGGAATGGCGAACCCGAGCACAAGGAGAGGAGAATTGAGGTGCGTTTTAGAAACCTTTCCCGATCACACGGTGTACCATCTTCTGGGTTTCCCAGGCATGTTTTCGATGTAGGAAGGTGCCCTTGAACCTGGAGATTTGGGACCCATGGGGTGGGTACCGCGCGGTATTACTTTAAATCGTCTGCGTTTGCTCACCCAACCTCACCAATCCTCTCAGCCCCAAGAGTGTCCAGCCTTATGTCTCATCCAGCTGTGCGTCTAGATATGGTCAATCCAGGTTGCATCAGAGCCCCCGAACGGATTTTGTAAGAATTTCTCTCTCTTTCACTGTCTTTGTTTTATGGGGTCCATTTTAAGTAATTTATTTTGATAATGGGGTTGAGCTGCTTTTCCCTGCTGTGTTTATGCCGCTTTACACCCTCTTGAATCAACTCCAGAGAGATATCAATACATAGGTTTTAAGATTCTTGCTAGTCAGATATATTCTTGTGCGGTGAATAGGGGGTGTTGAGTCCAGTTCACTGAGCAGGGAGGAGGTCTTGTCTGTTACATATTTGGCTTATGGAACGGTATGTGAGCTAATTTCAAACCCTTGTTTTATGCATCACCCCACCTCACCTTTCCCGTTACGCAGCCATAGTGTGTCTTCTAAATGTGTGACTCTGTTCTGTTTTGTAATTCAGTTCAAGTGTAGCGATTTTGACATGCCCTCTATAAGTGATATCTTAGGATAAGTGTCTTTTTCTGTGTGACTTATTTCACTTAGAATCCTCATCCCTAAATCCACTCATCATTCTGCTACTAGCCTTATGACATTGATTTCATGGCTGAGTGATATTCCATTGTGCCTAAGTACCACAACTTCTTTATCCATTTTTCTCTTTCCTGGGATGTTTAAGGTGTACTGAAGTGGAGGTTCTTGTACACAGAGCAGCCCTAAACTTTGGGGTGCCTGTGTCTTGTTGATTTTTAGCTTTCCCAATTTATACGCCCATGAGTGGAAGTGCCCTATGCTCTCTCAGCTGTGTTTATTACATGTTTCAGGACACACCGTACACTTCTCCAGAGTGGCTGTTGGCAACTGACATCCCGCCCATCAGCGTAGCAAGGCTCCCATGTCTCCATGGCCTGTCCTGCATTTCTGGTTTTTACACATTTTGCAGCATGGCCCTTTTGACCGATGGCAAGCGAGACTTCTTTGTAGTGCTGATTGGCACTTCCGGCTTGCTTGGTTGGCCAAAAAGGGCGTATGCGTTTTTTCCTGAATATATGCAGGGAAAAACGCATACGCCCTTTTTGGCCAAGGGCATCATTGTCAACGTTTTGCCGCTTTTCATGTGCTTTAAAGGCGAGTCGAATCTACCTCCTGAAATCTGTTTCCTGCAATTCTGCCTTGCTTTCAAATCCTCTTCGTTGCCTTCCCTCAATATATTTGTGGACGAGAGTTATCATTTATAACTGTGCAGGTTTGTGAATTGCAGTGGCCCTGAGCTCCATTTGTCAACTCGCTTTTTTGGGAGCTGGCCGCAAAAGCGCAGGATTGCTTCAGGCCCTATTCTGGTTCCGGGGGGCAGGCTGAGCCTGTGCTTCATTCTTCTTCCTGATGGGGAAATAGAGTGACCTCTGCCTGTCCCAACACCTAGAGCTAGTCTCTCATTGGTTCCCCCTCTTCCCGTTCATCCTCAGGACAAATTGCAACCTGTACGAAACAAACAGGAGGTTCAAGGTGCTGATTCTCCAAGTAGGGAGATTGTTAGTAAAGCAGCTGGAATGGCGAACCCGAGCACAAGGAGAGGAGAATTGAGGTGCGTTTTAGAAACCTTTCCCGATCACACGGTGTACCATCTTCTGGGTTTCCCAGGCATGTTTTCGATGTAGGAAGGTGCCCTTGAACCTGGAGATTTGGGACCCATGGGGTGGGTACCGCGCGGTATTACTTTAAATCATCTGCGTTTGCTCACCCAACCTCACCAATCCTCTCAGCCCCAAGAGTGTCCAGCCTTATGTCTCATCCAGCTGTGCGTCTAGATATGGTCAATCCAGGTTGCATCAGAGCCCCCGAACGGATTTTGTAAGAATTTCTCTCTCTTTCACTGTCTTGGTTTTATGGGGTTCATTTTAAGGAATTTATTTTTATAATGGGGTTGAGCTGCTTTTCCCTGCTGTGTTTATGCCGCTTTACACCCTCTTGATTCAACTCCAGAGAGATATCAATACATAGGTTTTAAGATTCTTGCTAGTCAGATATATTCTTGTGCGGTGAATAGAGGGTGTTGAGTCCAGTTCACTGAGCAGGCAGGAGGTCTTGTCTGTTACATATTTGGCTTATGGAACGGTATGTGAGCTAATTTCAAACCCTTGTTTTATGCATCACCGCACCTCACCTTTCCCGTTAAGCAGCCATTGTGTGTGTTCTAAATATGTGACTCTGTTCTGTTTTGTAATTCAGTTCAAGTTTAGCGATTTTGACATGCCCTCTATAAGTGATATCTTAGGATAAGTGTCTTTTTCTGTGTGACTTATTTCACTTAGAATCCTCGTCCCTAAATCCACTCATCATGCTGCTACTAGCCTTATGACATTGATTTCATGGCTGAGTGATATTCCATTGTGCCTAAGTACCACAACTTCTTTATCCATTATTCTGTTTCCTGGGATGTTTAAGGTGTACTGAAGTGGAGGTTCTTTTACCCAGAGCAGCCCTAAACTTTGGGGGGCCTGTGTCTTGTTGATTTTTAGTTTTCCCAATTTATACGCCCATGAGTGGAAGTGCCCTATGCTCTCTCAGCTGTGTTTATTACATGTTTCAGGACACACCGTACACTTCTCCAGAGTGGCTGTTGGCAAGTGACATCCCGCCCATCAGCGTAGCAAGGCTCCCATGTCTCCATGGCCTGTCCTGCATTTCTGGTTTTTACACTTTTTGCAGCATGGCCCTTTTGACCGATGGCAAGGGAGACTTCTTTGTAGTGCTGATTGGCTCTTCCGGCTTCCTTGTTGGCCAAAAAGGGCGTATGCGTTGTTTCCTGAATATATTCAGGGAAAAACGCATACGCCCTTTTTGGCCAAGGGCATCATTGTCAACGTTTTGCCGCTTTTCATGTGCTTTAAAGGCGAGTCGAATCTACCTCCTGAAATCTGTTTCCTGCAATTCTGCCTTGCTTTCAAATCCTCTTCCTTGCCTTCCCTCAATATATTTGTGGACGAGAGTTATCATTTATAACTGTGCAGGTTTGTGAATTGCAGTGGCCCTGAGCTCCATTTGTCAACTCGCTTTTTTGGGAGCTGGCCGCAAAAGCGCAGGATTGCTTCAGGCCCTATTCTGGTTCCGGGGGGCAGGCTGAGCCTGTGCTTCATTCTTCTTCCTGATGGGGAAATAGAGTGACCTCTGCCTGTCCCAACACCTAGAGCTAGTCTCTCATTGGTTCCCCGTCTTCCCGTTCATCCTCAGGACAAATTGCAACCTGTACGAAACAAACAGGAGATTCAAGGTGCTGATTCTCCAAGTAGGGAGATTGTTAGTAAAGCGGCTGGAATGGCGAACCTGAGCACAAGGAGAGGAGAAATGAGGTGCGTTTTAGAAACCTTTCCCGATCACACGGTGTACCATCTTCTGGGTTTCCCAGGCATGTTTTCGATGTAGGAAGATGCCCTTGAACCTGGAGATTTGGGACCCATGGGGTGGGTACCGCGCGGTATTACTTTAAAGCGTCTGCGTTTGCTCACCCAACCTCACCAATCCTCTCATCTCCAAGAGTGTCCAGCCTTATGTCTCATCCAGCTGTGGGTCTAGATATGGTCAATCCAGGTTGCATCAGAGCCCCCGAACGGATTTTGTAAGAATTTCTCTCTCTTTCACTGTCTTTGTTTTATGGGGTTCATTTTAAGTAATTTATTTTGATAATGGGGTTGAGCTGCTTTTCCCTGCTGTGCTTATGCCGCTTTACACCCTCTTGATTCAACTCCAGAGAGATATCAATACATAGGTTTTAAGATTCTTGCTAGTCAGATATATTCTTGTGCGGTGAATAAGGGGTGTTGAGTCCAGTTCACTGAGCAGGGAGGAGGTCTTGTCTGTTACATATTTGGCTTATGGAACGGTATGTGCGCTAATTTCAAACCCTTGTTTTATGCATCACCCCACCTCACCTTTCCCGTTAAGCAGCCATAGTGTGTCTTCTAAATGTGTGACACTGTTCTGTTTTGTAATTCTATTCAAGTGTAGCGATTTTGACATGTCCTCTATAAATGATATCTTAGGATAAGTGTCTTTTTCTGTGTGACTTATTTCACTTAGAATCCTCGTCCCTAAATCCACTCATCATGCTGCTACTTGCCTTAGGACATTGATTTCATGGCTGAGTGATATTCCATTGTGCCTAAGTACCACAACTTCTTTATCCATTTTTCTCTTTCCTGGCATGTTTAAGGTGTACTGAAGTGGAGGTTCTTGTACACAGAGCAGCCCGAAACTTTGGGGTGCCTGTTTCTTTTTGATTTTTAGTTTTCCCAATTTATACGCCCATGAGTGGAAGTGCCCTATGCTCTCTCAGCTGTGTTTATTACATGTTTCAGGACACACCGTACACTTCTCCAGAGTGGCTGTTGGCAACTGACATCCCGCCCATCAGCGTAGCAAGGCTCCCATGTCTCCATGGCCTGTCCTGCATTTCTGGTTTTTACACATTTTGCAGCATGGCCCTTTTGACCGATGGCAAGCGAGACTTCTTTGTAGAGCTGATTTGCACTTCTGGCTTCCTTGTTGGCCAAAAAGGGCGTATGCGTTTTTTCCTGAGTATATTCAGGGAAAACGCATACGCCCTTTTTGGCCAAGGGCATCAGTGTCAACGTTTTGCCCCTTTTCATGTTCTTTAAAGGCGAGTCGAATCTACCTCCTGAAATCTGTTTCCTGCAATTCTGCCTTGCTTTCAAATCCTCTTCGTTTCCTTCCCTCAATATATTTGTGGACGAGAGTTATCATTTATAGCTTTGCAGGTTTGTGAATTGCAGTGGCCCTGAGCTCCATTCTTCAACTCGCTTTTTTGGGAGCTGGCCGCAAAAGCGCAGGATTGCTTCAGGCCCTATTCTGGTTCTGGGGGGCAGGCTGAGCCTGTGCTTCATTCTTCTTCCTGATGGGGAAATAGAGTGACCTCTGCCTGTCCCAACACCTAGAGCTAGTCTCTCATTGGTTCCCCGTCTTCCTGTTCATCCTCAGGACAAATTGCAACCTGTACGAAACAAACAGGAGGTTCAAGGTGCTGATTCTCCAAGTAGAGAGATTTTTAGTAAAGCGGCTGGAATGGCGAACCCGAGCACAAGGAGAGGAGAATTGAGGTGCGTTTTAGAAACCTTTCCCGATCACACGGTGTACCATCTTCTGGGTTTCCCAGGCATGTTTTCGATGTAGGAAGATGCCCTTGAACCTGGAGATTTGGGACCCATGGGGTGGGTACCGCACGGTATTACTTTAAAGCGTCTGAGTTTGCTCACCCAACCTCACCAATCCTCTCAGCCCCAAGAGTGTCCAGCCTTATGTCTCATCCAGCTGTGGGTCTAGATATGGTCAATCCAGGTTGCATCAGAGCCCCCGAACGGATTTTGTAAGAATTTCTCTCTCTTTCACTGTCTTTGTTTTATGGGGTTCATTTTAAGTAAATTATTTTGATAATGGGGTTGAGCTGCTTTTCCCTGCTGTGTTTATGCTGCTTTATACCCTCTTGATTCAACTCCAGAGAGATATCAATACATAGGTTTTAAGATTCTTGCTAGTCAGATATATTCTTGTGCGGTGAATAGGGGGTGTTGAGTCCAGTTCACTGAGCAGGGAGGAGGTCTTGTCTGTTACAAATTTGGCTTATGGAACGGTATGTGAGCTACTTTCAAAACCTTGTTTTATGCATCACCCCACCTCACCTTCCCCGTTAAGCAGCCATAGTGTGTCTTCTAAATATGTGACTCTGTTCTGTTTTGTAATTCAGTTCAAGTGTAGCGATTTTGACATGCCCTCTATAAGTGATATCTTAGGATAAGTGTCTTTTTCTGTGTGACTTATTTCACTTAGAATCCTCGTCCCTAAATCCACTCATCATGCTGCTACTTGCCTTAGGACATTGATTTCATGGCTGAGTGATATTCCATTGTGCCTAAGTACCACAACTTCTTTATCCATTTTTCTCTTTCCTGGGATGTTTAAGGTGTACTGAAGTGGAGGTTCTTGTACACAGAGCAGCCCTAAACTTTGGGGTGCCTGTGTCTTGTTGATTTTTAGTTTTCCCAATTTATACGCCCATGAGTGGAAGTGCCCTATGCTCTCTCAGCTGTGTTTATTACATGTTTCAGGACACACCGTACACTTCTCCAGAGTGGCTGTTGGCAAGTGACATCCCGCCCATCAGCGTAGCAAGGCTCCCATGTCTCCATGGCCTGTCCTGCATTTCTGGTTTTTACACTTTTTGCAGCATGGCCCTTTTGACCGATGGCAAGCGAGACTTCTTTGTAGTGCTGATTGGCTCTTCCGGCTTCCTTGTTGGCCAAAAAGGGCGTATGCGTTGTTTCCTGAATATATTCAGGGAAAAACGCATACGCCCTTTTTGGCCAAGGGCATCATTGTCAACGTTTTGCCGCTTTTCATGTGCTTTAAAGGCGAGTCGAATCTACCTCCTGAAATCTGTTTCCTGCAATTCTGCCTTGCTTTCAAATCCTCTTCGTTGCCTTCCCTCAATATATTTGTGGACGAGAGTTATCATTTATAACTGTGCAGGTTTGTGAATTGCAGTGGCCCTGAGCTCCATTTGTCAACTCGCTTTTTTGGGAGCTGGCCGCAAAAGCGCAGGATTGCTTCAGGCCCTATTCTGGTTCCGGGGGGCAGGCTGAGCCTGTGCTTCATTCTTCTTCCTGATGGGGAAATAGAGTGACCTCTGCCTGTCCCAACACCTAGAGCTAGTCTCTCATTGGTTCCCCGTCTTCCCGTTCATCCTCAGGACAAATTGCAACCTGTACGAAACAAACAGGAGGTTCAAGGTGCTGATTCTCCAAGTAGGGAGATTGTTAGTAAAGCGGCTGGAATGGCGAACCTGAGCACAAGGAGAGGAGAAATGAGGTGCGTTTTAGAAACCTTTCCCGATCACACGGTGTACCATCTTCTGGGTTTCCCAGGCATGTTTTCGATGTAGGAAGATGCCCTTGAACCTGGAGATTTGGGACCCATGGGGTGGGTACCGCGCGGTATTACTTTAAAGCGTCTGCGTTTGCTCACCCAACCTCACCAATCCTCTCATCTCCAAGAGGGTCCAGCCTTATGTCTCATCCAGCTGTGGGTCTAGATATGGTCAATCCAGGTTGCATCAGAGCCCCCGAACGGATTTTGTAAGAATTTCTCTCTCTTTCACTGTCTTTGTTTTATGGGGTCCATTTTAAGTAATTTATTTTGATAATGGAGTTGAGCTGCTTTTCCCTGCTGTGCTTATGCCGCTTTACACCCTCTTGATTCAACTCCAGAGAGATATCAATACATAGGTTTTAAGATTCTTGCTAGTCAGATATATTCTTGTGCGGTGAATAGGGGGTGTTGAGTCCAGTTCACTGAGCAGGGAGGAGGTCTTGTCTGTTACATATTTGGCTTATGGAACGGTATGTGCGCTAATTTCAAACCCTTGTTTTATGCATCACCCCACCTCACCTTTCCCGTTAAGCAGCCATAGTGTGTCTTCTAAATGTGTGACACTGTTCTTTTTTGTAATTCTATTCAAGTGTAGCGATTTTGACATGTCCTCTATAAGTGATATCTTAGGATAAGAGTCTTTATTTGTGTGACTTATTTCACTTAGAATCCTCGTCCCTAAATCCACTCATCATGCTGCTACTTGCCTTAGGACATTGATTTCATGGCTGAGTGATATTCCATTGTGCCTAAGTACCACAACTTCTTTATCCATTTTTCTCTTTCCTGGCATGTTTAAGGTGTACTGAAGTGGAGGTTCTTGTACACAGAGCAGCCCTAAACTTTGGGGTGCCTGTGTCTTGTTGATTTTTAGTTTTCCCAATTTATACGCCCATGAGTGGAAGTGCCCTATGCTCTCTCAGCTGTGTTTATTACATGTTTCAGGACACACCGTACACTTCTCCAGAGTGGCTGTTGGCAACTGACATCCCGCCCATCAGCGTAGCAAGGCTCCCATGTCTCCATGGCCTGTCCTGCATTTCTGGTTTTTACACATTTTGCAGCATGGCCCTTTTGACCGATGGCAAGCGAGACTTCTTTGTAGAGCTGATTTGCACTTCTGGCTTCCTTGTTGGCCAAAAAGGGCGTATGCGTTTTTTCCTGAGTATATTCAGGGAAAAACGCATACGCCCTTTTTGGCCAAGGGCATCAGTGTCAACGTTTTACCCCTTTTCATGTGCTTTAAAGGCGAGTCGAATCTACCTCCTGAAATCTGTTTCCTGCAATTCTGCCTTGCTTTCAAATCCTCTTCGTTGCCTTCCCTCAATATATTTGTGGACGAGAGTTATCATTTATAGCTCTGCAGGTTTGTGAATTGCAGTGGCCCTGAGCTCCATTTGTCAACTCGCTTTTTTGGGAGCTGGCCGCAAAAGCGCAGGATTGCTTCAGGCCCTATTCTGGTTCCGGGGGGCAGGCTGAGCCTGTGCTTCATTCTTCTTCCTGATGGGGAAATAGAGTGACCTGTGCCTGTCCCAACACCTAGAGCTAGTCTCTCATTGGTTCCCCGTCTTCCCGTTCATCCTCAGGACAAATTGCAACCTGTACGAAACAAACAGGAGGTTCCAGGTGCTGATTCTCCAAGTAGGGAGATTGTTAGTAAAGCGGCTGGAATGGCGAACCCGAGCACAAGGAGAGGAGAAATGAGGTGCGTTTTAGAAACATTTCCCGATCACACGGTGTACCATCTTCTGGGTTTCCCAGGCATGTTTTCGATGTAGGAAGGTGCCCTTGAACCTGGAGATTTGGGACCCATGGGGTGGGTACCGCGAGGTATTGCTTTAAAGCGTCTGCGTTTGCTCACCCAACCTCACCAATCCTCTCAGCCAGAAGAGTGTCCAGCCTTATGTCTCATCTAGCTGTGGGTCTAGATATGGTCAATCCAGGTTGCATCAGAGCCCCTGAACGGATTTTTTAAGAATTTCTCTCTCTTTCACTGTCTTTCTTTTATGGGGTTCATTTTAAGTAATTTATTTTGATAATGGGGTTGAGCTGCTTTTCCCTGCTGTGTTTATGCCGCTTTACACCCTCTTGATTCAACTCCAGTGAGATATCAATACATAGGTTTTAAGATTCTTGCTAGTCAGATATATTCTTGTGCGGTGAATAGGGGGTGTTGAGTCCCGTTCACTGAGCAGGGAGGAGGTCTTGTCTGTTACATATTTGCTTATGGAACGGTATGTGAGCTAATTTCAAACCCTTGTTTTATGCATCACCCCACCTCACCTTCCCCGTTAAGCAGCCATAGTGTGTCTTCTAAATATGTGACTCTGTTCTGTTTTGTAATTCAGTTCAAGTTTAGCGATTTTGACATGCCCTCTATAAGTGATATCTTAGGATAAGTGTCTTTTTCTGTGTGACTTATTTCACTTAGAATTCTCGTCCCTAAATCCACTCATCATGCTGCTACTAGCCTTATGACATTGATTTCATGGCTGAGTGATATTCCATTGTGCCTAAGTACCACAACTTCTTTATCCATTTCTCTCTTTCCTGGGATGTTTAAGGTGTACTGAAGTGGAGGTTCTTGTACACAGAGCAGCCCTAAACTTTGGGGTGCCTGTGTCTGGTTGATTTTTAGTTTTCCCAATTTATACGCCCATGAGTGGAAGTGCCCTATGCTTTCTCAGCTGTGTTTATTACATGTTTCAGGACACACCGTACACTTCTCCAGAGTGGCTGTTGGCAACTGACATCCCGCCCATCAGCGTAGCAAGGCTCCCATGTCTCCATGGCCTGTCCTGCATTTCTGGTTTTTAAACTTTTTGCAGCATGGCCCTTTTGACCGATGGCAAGCGAGACTTCTTTCTGGTGCTGATTTTCACTTCCGGCTTGCTTGGTTGGCCAAAAACGGCGTATGCGTTTTTTCCTGAATATATTCAGGAAAAAACGCATACGCCCTTTTTGGCCAAGGGCATCATTGTCAACGTTTTGCCGCTTTTCATGTGCTTTAAAGGCGAGTCGAATCTACCTCCTGAAATCTGTTTCCTGCAATTCTGCCTTGCTTTCAAATCCTCTTCCTTGCCTTCCCTCAATATATTTGTGGACGAGAGTTATCATTTATAACTGTGCAGGTTTGTGAATTGCAGTGGCCCTGAGCTCCATTTGTCAACTCGCTTTTTTGGGAGCTGGCCGCAAAAGCGCAGGATTGCTTCAGGCCCTATTCTGGTTCCGGGGGGCAGGCTGAGCCTGTGCTTCATTCTTCTTCGTGATGGGGAAATAGAGTGACCTGTGCCTGTCCCAACACCTAGAGCTAGTCTCTCATTGGTTCCCCGTCTTCCCGTTCATCCTCAGGACAAATTGCAACCTGTACGAAACAAACAGGAGGTTCAAGGTGCTGATTCTCCAAGTAGGGAGATTGTTAGTAAAGCGGCTGGAATGGCGAACCCGAGCACAAGGAGAGGAGAAATGAGGTGCGTTTTAGAAACATTTCCCGATCACACGGTGTACCATCTTGTGGGTTTCCCATGCATGTTTTCGATGTAGGAAGATGCCCTTGAACCTGGAGATTTGGGACCCATGGGGTGGGTACCGCGCGGTATTACTTTAAATCGTCTGCGTTTGCTCACCCAACCTCACCAATCCTCTCAGCCCCAAGAGTGTCCAGCCTTATGTCTCATCCAGCTGTGCGTCTAGATATGGTCAATCCAGGTTGCATCAGAGCCCCCGAACGGATTTTGTAAGAATTTCTCTCTCTTTCACTGTCTTGGTTTTATGGGGTTCATTTTAAGGAATTTATTTTTATAATGGGGTTGAGCTGCTTTTCCCTGCTGTGTTTATGCCGCTTTACACCCTCTTGATTCAACTCCAGAGAGATATCAATACATAGGTTTTAAGATTCTTGCTAGTCAGATATATTCTTGTGCGGTGAATAGAGGGTGTTGAGTCCAGTTCACTGAGCAGGCAGGAGGTCTTGTCTGTTACATATTTGGCTTATGGAACGGTATGTGAGCTAATTTCAAACCCTTGTTTTATGCATCACCCCACCTCACCTTTCCCGTTAAGCAGCCATAGTGTGTCTTCTAAATATGTGACTCTGTTCTGTTTTGTAATTCAGTTCAAGTGTAGCGATTTTGACATGCCCTCTATAAGTGATATCTTAGGATAAGTGTCTTTTTCTGTGTGACTTATTTCACTTAGAATTCTCGTCCCTAAATCCACTCATCATGCTGCTACTAGCCTTATGACATTGATTTCATGGCTGAGTGATATTCCATTGTGCCTAAGTACCACAACTTCTTTATCCATTTTTCTCTTTCCCAGGATGTTTAAGGTGTACTGAAGTGGAGGTTCTTGTACCCAGAGCAGCCTTAAACTTTGGTGTGCCTGTGTCTTGTTGCTTTTTAGTTTTCCCAATTTATACGCCCATGAGTGGAAGTGCCCTATGCTCTCTCAGCTGTGTTTATTACATGTTTCAGGACACAGCGTACACTTCTCCAGAGTGGCTGTTGGCAACTGACATCCCGCCCATCAGCGTAGCAAGGCTCCCATGTCTCCATGGCCTTTCCTGCATTTCTGGTTTTTACACATTTTGCAGCATGGCCCTTTTGACAGATGGCAAGCGAGACTTCTTTGTAGTGCTGATTTGCACTTCCGGCTTGCTTGGTTGGCCAAAAAGGGCGTATGCGTTTTTTCCTGAATATATTCAGGAAAAATCGCATACGCCCTTTTTGGCCAAGGGCATCATTGTCAACGTTTTGCCGCTTTTCATGTGCTTTAAAGGCGAGTCGAATCTACCTCCTGAAATCTGTTTCCTGCAATTCTGCCTTGCTTTCAAATCCTCTTCGTTGCCTTCCCTCAATATATTTGTGGACGAGAGTTATCATTTATAACTCTGCAGGTTTGTGAATTGCAGTGGCCCTGAGCTCCATTTGTCAACTCGCTTTTTTGGGAGCTGGCCGCAAATGCGCAGGATTGCTTCAGGCCCTATTCTGGTTCCGGGGGGCAGGCTGAGCCTGTGCTTCATTCTTCTTCCTGATGGGGAAATAGAGTGACCTGTGCCTGTCCCAACACCTAGAGCTAGTCTCTCAATGGTTCCCCGTCTTCCCGTTCATCCTCAGGACAAATTGCAACCTGTACGAAACAAACAGGAGGTTCAAGGTGCTGATTCTCCAAGTAGGGAGATTGTTAGTAAAGCGGATGGAATGGCGAACCCGAGCACAAGGAGAGGAGAAATGAGGTGCGTTTTAGAAACCTTTCCCGATCACACGGTGTACCATCTTCTGGGTTTCCCAGGCATGTTTTCGATGTAGGAAGATGCCCTTGAACCTGGAGATTTGGGACCCATGGGGTGGGTACCGCGCGGTATTACTTTAAAGCGTCTGCGTTTGCTCACCCAACCTCACCAATCCTCTCATCTCCAAGAGTGTCCAGCCTTATGTCTCATCCAGCTGTGGGTCTAGATATGGTCAATCCAGGTTGCATCAGAGCCCCCGAACGGATTTTGTAAGAATTTCTCTCTCTTTCACTGTCTTTGTTTTATGGGGTTCATTTTAAGTAATTTATTTTGATAATGGGGTTGAGCTGCTTTTCCCTGCTGTGCTTATGCCGCTTTACACCCTCTTGATTCAACTCCAGAGAGATATCAATACATAGGTTTTAAGATTCTTGCTAGTCAGATATATTCTTGTGCGGTGAATAGGGGGTGTTGAGTCCAGTTCACTGAGCAGGGAGGAGGTCTTGTCTGTTACATATTTGGCTTATGGAACGGTATGTGCGCTAATTTCAAACCCTTGTTTTATGCATCACCCCACCTCACCTTTCCCGTTAAGCAGCCATAGTGTGTCTTCTAAATGTGTGACACTGTTCTGTTTTGTAATTCTATTCAAGTGTAGCGATTTTGACATGTCCTCTATAAGTGATATCTTAGGATAAGAGTCTTTATTTGTGTGACTTATTTCACTTAGAATCCTCGTCCCTAAATCCACTCATCATGCTGCTACTTGCCTTAGGACATTGATTTCATGGCTGAGTGATATTCCATTGTGCCTAAGTACCACAACTTCTTTATCCATTTTTCTCTTTCCTGGCATGTTTAAGGTGTACTGAAGTGGAGGTTCTTGTACACAGAGCAGCCCTAAACTTTGGGGTGCCTGTGTCTTGTTGATTTTTAGTTTTCCCAATTTATACGCCCATGAGTGGAAGTGCCCTATGCTCTCTCAGCTGTGTTTATTACATGTTTCAGGACACACCGTACACTTCTCCAGAGTGGCTGTTGGCAACTGACATCCCGCCCATCAGCGTAGCAAGGCTCCCATGTCTCCATGGCCTGTCCTGCATTTCTGGTTTTTACACATTTTGCAGCATGGCCCTTTTGACCGATGGCAAGCGAGACTTCTTTGTAGAGCTGATTTGCACTTCCGGCTTCCTTGTTGGCCAAAAAGGGCGTATGCGTTTTTTCCTGAGTATATTCAGGGAAAACGCATACGCCCTTTTTGGCCAATGGCATCAGTGTCAACGTTTTGCCCCTTTTCATGTGCTTTAAAGGCGAGTCGAATCTACCTCCTGAAATCTGTTTCCTGCAATTCTGCCTTGCTTTCAAATCCTCTTCGTTTCCTTCCCTCAATATATTTGTGGACGAGAGTTATCATTTATAGCTTTGCAGGTTTGTGAATTGCAGTGGCCCTGAGCTCCATTCTTCAACTCGCTTTTTTGGGAGCTGGCCGCAAAAGCGCAGGATTGCTTCAGGCCCTATTCTGGTTCTGGGGGGCAGGCTGAGCCTGTGCTTCATTCTTCTTCCTGATGGGGAAATAGAGTGACCTCTGCCTGTCCCAACACCTAGAGCTAGTCTCTCATTGGTTCCCCGTCTTCCTGTTCATCCTCAGGACAAATTGCAACCTGTACGAAACAAACAGGAGGTTCAAGGTGCTGATTCTCCAAGTAGAGAGATTGTTAGTAAAGCGGCTGGAATGGCGAACCCGAGCACAAGGAGAGGAGAATTGAGGTGCGTTTTAGAAACCTTTCCCGATCACACGGTGTACCATCTTCTGGGTTTCCCAGGCATGTTTTCGATGTAGGAAGATGCCCTTGAACCTGGAGATTTGGGACCCATGGGGTGGGTACCGCACGGTATTACTTTAAAGCGTCTGCGTTTGCTCACCCAACCTCACCAATCCTCTCAGCCCCAAGAGTGTCCAGCCTTATGTCTCATCCAGCTGTGGGTCTAGATATGGTCAATCCAGGTTGCATCAGAGCCCCCGAACGGATTTTGTAAGAATTTCTCTCTCTTTCACTGTCTTTGTTTTATGGGGTTCATTTTAAGTAAATTATTTTGATAATGGGGTTGAGCTGCTTTTCCCTGCTGTGTTTATGCTGCTTTATACCCTCTTGATTCAACTCCAGAGAGATATCAATACATAGGTTTTAAGATTCTTGCTAGTCAGATATATTCTTGTGCGGTGAATAGGGGGTGTTGAGTCCAGTTCACTGAGCAGGGAGGAGGTCTTGTCTGTTACAAATTTGGCTTATGGAACGGTATGTGAGCTACTTTCAAAACCTTGTTTTATGCATCACCCCACCTCACCTTCCCCGTTAAGCAGCCATAGTGTGTCTTCTAAATATGTGACTCTGTTCTGTTTTGTAATTCAGTTCAAGTGTAGCGATTTTGACATGCCCTCTATAAGTGATATCTTAGGATAAGTGTCTTTTTCTGTGTGACTTATTTCACTTAGAATCCTCGTCCCTAAATCCACTCATCATGCTGCTACTTGCCTTAGGACATTGATTTCATGGCTGAGTGATATTCCATTGTGCCTAAGTACCACAACTTCTTTATCCATTTTTCTCTTTCCTGGGATGTTTAAGGTGTACTGAAGTGGAGGTTCTTGTACACAGAGCAGCCCTAAACTTTGGGGTGCCTGTGTCTTGTTGATTTTTAGTTTTCCCAATTTATACGCCCATGAGTGGAAGTGCCCTATGCTCTCTCAGCTGTGTTTATTACATGTTTCAGGACACACCGTACACTTCTCCAGAGTGGCTGTTGGCAAGTGTCATCCCGCCCATCAGCGTAGCAAGGCTCCCATGTCTCCATGGCCTGTCCTGCATTTCTGGTTTTTACACTTTTTGCAGCATGGCCCTTTTGACCGATGGCAAGCGAGACTTCTTTGTAGTGCTGATTGGCTCTTCCGGCTTCCTTGTTGGCCAAAAAGGGCGTATGCGTTGTTTCCTGAATATATTCAGGGAAAAACGCATACGCCCTTTTTGGCCAAGGGCATCAGTGTCAACGTTTTGCCCCTTTTCATGTGCTTTAAAGGCGAGTCGAATCTACCTCCTGAAATCTGTTTCCTGCAATTCTGCCTTGCTTTCAAATCCTCTTCGTTGCCTTCCCTCAATATATTTGTGGACGAGAGTTATCATTTATAGCTCTGCAGGTTTGTGAATTGCAGTGGCCCTGAGCTCCATTTGTCAACTCGCTTTTTTGGGAGCTGGCCGCAAAAGCGCAGGATTGCTTCAGGCCCTATTCTGGTTCCGGGGGGCAGGCTGAGCCTGTGCTTCATTCTTCTTCCTGATGGGGAAATAGAGTGACCTGTGCCTGTCCCAACACCTAGAGCTAGTCTCTCAATGGTTCCCCGTCTTCCCGTTCATCCTCAGGACAAATTGCAACCTGTACGAAACAAACAGGAGGTTCAAGGTGCTGATTCTCCAAGTAGGGAGATTGTTAGTAAAGCGGATGGAATGGCGAACCCGAGCACAAGGAGAGGAGAAATGAGGTGCGTTTTAGAAACCTTTCCCGATCACACGGTGTACCATCTTCTGGGTTTCCCAGGCATGTTTTCGATGTAGGAAGATGCCCTTGAACCTGGAGATTTGGGACCCATGGGGTGGGTACCGCGCGGTATTACTTTAAAGCGTCTGCGTTTGCTCACCCAACCTCACCAATCCTCTCATCTCCAAGAGTGTCCAGCCTTATGTCTCATCCAGCTGTGGGTCTAGATATGGTCAATCCAGGTTGCATCAGAGCCCCCGAACGGATTTTGTAAGAATTTCTCTCTCTTTCACTGTCTTTGTTTTATGGGGTTCATTTTAAGTAATTTATTTTGATAATGGGGTTGAGCTGCTTTTCCCTGCTGTGCTTATGCCGCTTTACACCCTCTTGATTCAACTCCAGAGAGATATCAATACATAGGTTTTAAGATTCTTGCTAGTCAGATATATTCTTGTGCGGTGAATAGGGGGTGTTGAGTCCAGTTCACTGAGCAGGGAGGAGGTCTTGTCTGTTACATATTTGGCTTATGGAACGGTATGTGCGCTAATTTCAAACCCTTGTTTTATGCATCACCCCACCTCACCTTTCCCGTTAAGCAGCCATAGTGTGTCTTCTAAATGTGTGACACTGTTCTGTTTTGTAATTCTATTCAAGTGTAGCGATTTTGACATGTCCTCTATAAGTGATATCTTAGGATAAGAGTCTTTATTTGTGTGACTTATTTCACTTAGAATCCTCGTCCCTAAATCCACTCATCATGCTGCTACTTGCCTTAGGACATTGATTTCATGGCTGAGTGATATTCCATTGTGCCTAAGTACCACAACTTCTTTATCCATTTTTCTCTTTCCTGGCATGTTTAAGGTGTACTGAAGTGGAGGTTCTTGTACACAGAGCAGCCCTAAACTTTGGGGTGCCTGTGTCTTGTTGATTTTTAGTTTTCCCAATTTATACGCCCATGAGTGGAAGTGCCCTATGCTCTCTCAGCTGTGTTTATTACATGTTTCAGGACACACCGTACACTTCTCCAGAGTGGCTGTTGGCAACTGACATCCCGCCCATCAGCGTAGCAAGGCTCCCATGTCTCCATGGCCTGTCCTGCATTTCTGGTTTTTACACATTTTGCAGCATGGCCCTTTTGACCGATGGCAAGCGAGACTTCTTTGTAGAGCTGATTTGCACTTCCGGCTTCCTTGTTGGCCAAAAAGGGCGTATGCGTTTTTTCCTGAGTATATTCAGGGAAAACGCATACGCCCTTTTTGGCCAATGGCATCAGTGTCAACGTTTTGCCCCTTTTCATGTGCTTTAAAGGCGAGTCGAATCTACCTCCTGAAATCTGTTTCCTGCAATTCTGCCTTGCTTTCAAATCCTCTTCGTTTCCTTCCCTCAATATATTTGTGGACGAGAGTTATCATTTATAGCTTTGCAGGTTTGTGAATTGCAGTGGCCCTGAGCTCCATTCTTCAACTCGCTTTTTTGGGAGCTGGCCGCAAAAGCGCAGGATTGCTTCAGGCCCTATTCTGGTTCTGGGGGGCAGGCTGAGCCTGTGCTTCATTCTTC
Source organism: Eubalaena glacialis (assembly GCF_028564815.1). Taxonomy (NCBI): domain Eukaryota; kingdom Metazoa; phylum Chordata; class Mammalia; order Artiodactyla; family Balaenidae; genus Eubalaena; species Eubalaena glacialis. The sequence goes on from NC_083716.1 coordinate 131,717,401, forward strand.
TTCCTGATGGGGAAATAGAGTGACCTCTGCCTGTCCCAACACCTAGAGCTAGTCTCTCATTGGTTCCCCGTCTTCCTGTTCATCCTCAGGACAAATTGCAACCTGTACGAAACAAACAGGAGGTTCAAGGTGCTGATTCTCCAAGTAGAGAGATTGTTAGTAAAGCGGCTGGAATGGCGAACCCGAGCACAAGGAGAGGAGAATTGAGGTGCGTTTTAGAAACCTTTCCCGATCACACGGTGTACCATCTTCTGGGTTTCCCAGGCATGTTTTCGATGTAGGAAGATGCCCTTGAACCTGGAGATTTGGGACCCATGGGGTGGGTACCGCACGGTATTACTTTAAAGCGTCTGCGTTTGCTCACCCAACCTCACCAATCCTCTCAGCCCCAAGAGTGTCCAGCCTTATGTCTCATCCAGCTGTGGGTCTAGATATGGTCAATCCAGGTTGCATCAGAGCCCCCGAACGGATTTTGTAAGAATTTCTCTCTCTTTCACTGTCTTTGTTTTATGGGGTTCATTTTAAGTAAATTATTTTGATAATGGGGTTGAGCTGCTTTTCCCTGCTGTGTTTATGCTGCTTTATACCCTCTTGATTCAACTCCAGAGAGATATCAATACATAGGTTTTAAGATTCTTGCTAGTCAGATATATTCTTGTGCGGTGAATAGGGGGTGTTGAGTCCAGTTCACTGAGCAGGGAGGAGGTCTTGTCTGTTACAAATTTGGCTTATGGAACGGTATGTGAGCTACTTTCAAAACCTTGTTTTATGCATCACCCCACCTCACCTTCCCCGTTAAGCAGCCATAGTGTGTCTTCTAAATATGTGACTCTGTTCTGTTTTGTAATTCAGTTCAAGTGTAGCGATTTTGACATGCCCTCTATAAGTGATATCTTAGGATAAGTGTCTTTTTCTGTGTGACTTATTTCACTTAGAATCCTCGTCCCTAAATCCACTCATCATGCTGCTACTTGCCTTAGGACATTGATTTCATGGCTGAGTGATATTCCATTGTGCCTAAGTACCACAACTTCTTTATCCATTTTTCTCTTTCCTGGGATGTTTAAGGTGTACTGAAGTGGAGGTTCTTGTACACAGAGCAGCCCTAAACTTTGGGGTGCCTGTGTCTTGTTGATTTTTAGTTTTCCCAATTTATACGCCCATGAGTGGAAGTGCCCTATGCTCTCTCAGCTGTGTTTATTACATGTTTCAGGACACACCGTACACTTCTCCAGAGTGGCTGTTGGCAAGTGTCATCCCGCCCATCAGCGTAGCAAGGCTCCCATGTCTCCATGGCCTGTCCTGCATTTCTGGTTTTTACACTTTTTGCAGCATGGCCCTTTTGACCGATGGCAAGCGAGACTTCTTTGTAGTGCTGATTGGCTCTTCCGGCTTCCTTGTTGGCCAAAAAGGGCGTATGCGTTGTTTCCTGAATATATTCAGGGAAAAACGCATACGCCCTTTTTGGCCAAGGGCATCAGTGTCAACGTTTTGCCCCTTTTCATGTGCTTTAAAGGCGAGTCGAATCTACCTCCTGAAATCTGTTTCCTGCAATTCTGCCTTGCTTTCAAATCCTCTTCGTTGCCTTCCCTCAATATATTTGTGGACGAGAGTTATCATTTATAGCTCTGCAGGTTTGTGAATTGCAGTGGCCCTGAGCTCCATTTGTCAACTCGCTTTTTTGGGAGCTGGCCGCAAAAGCGCAGGATTGCTTCAGGCCCTATTCTGGTTCCGGGGGGCAGGCTGAGCCTGTGCTTCATTCTTCTTCCTGATGGGGAAATAGAGTGACCTGTGCCTGTCCCAACACCTAGAGCTAGTCTCTCATTGGTTCCCCGTCTTCCCGTTCATCCTCAGGACAAATTGCAACCTGTACGAAACAAACAGGAGGTTCCAGGTGCTGATTCTCCAAGTAGGGAGATTGTTAGTAAAGCGGCTGGAATGGCGAACCCGAGCACAAGGAGAGGAGAAATGAGGTGCGTTTTAGAAACATTTCCCGATCACACGGTGTACCATCTTCTGGGTTTCCCATGCATGTTTTCGATGTAGGAAGATGCCCTTGAACCTGGAGATTTGGGACCCATGGGGTGGGTACCGCGCGGTATTACTTTAAATCGTCTGCGTTTGCTCACCCAACCTCACCAATCCTCTCAGCCCCAAGAGTGTCCAGCCTTATGTCTCATCCAGCTGTGCGTCTAGATATGGTCAATCCAGGTTGCATCAGAACCCCCGAACGGATTTTGTAAGAATTTCTCTCTCTTTCACTGTCTTTCTCTTATGGGGTTCATTTTAAGTAATTTATTTTGATAATGGGGTTGAGCTGCTTTTCCCTGCTGTGTTTATGCCGCTTTACACCCTCTTGATTCAACTCCAGTGAGATATCAATACATAGGTTTTAAGATTCTTGCTAGTCAGATATATTCTTTTGCGGTGAATAGGGGGTGTTGAGTCCAGTTCACTGAGCAGGGAGGAGGTCTTGTCTGTTACATATTTGGCTTATGGAACGGTATGTGAGCTAATTTCAAACCCTTGTTTTATGCATCACCCCACCTCACCTTCCCCGTTAAGCAGCCATAGTGTGTCTTCTAAATATGTGACTCTGTTCTGTTTTGTAATTCAGTTCAAGTGTGGGGATTTTGACATGCCCTCTATAAGTTATATCTTAGGATAAGTGTCTTTTTCTGTGTGACTTATTTCACTTAGAATTCTCGTCCCTAAATCCACTCATCATGCTGCTACTAGCCTTATGACATTGATTTCATGGCTGAGTGATATTCCATTGTGCCTAAGTACCACAACTTCTTTATCCATTTCTCTCTTTCCTGGGATGTTTAAGGTGTACTGAAGTGGAGGTTCTTGTACACAGAGCAGCCCTAAACTTTGGGGTGCCTGTGTCTGGTTGATTTTTAGTTTTCCCAATTTATACGCCCATGAGTGGAAGTGCCCTATGCTCTCTCAGCTGTGTTTATTACATGTTTCAGGACACACCATACACTTCTCCAGAGTGGCTGTTGGCAACTGACATCCCGCCCATCAGCGTAGCAAGGCTCCCATGTCTCCATGGCCTTTCCTGCATTTCTGGTTTTTACACATTTTGCAGCATGGCCCTTTTGACCGATGGCAAGCGAGACTTCTTTGTAGTGCTGATTTGCACTTCCGGCTTGCTTGGTTGGCCAAAAAGGGCGTATGCGTTTTTTCCTGAATATATTCAGGAAAAAACGCATACGCCCTTTTTGGCCAAGGGCATCATTGTCAACGTTTTGCCGCTTTTCATGTGCTTTAAAGGCGAGTCGAATCTACCTCCTGAAATCTGTTTCCTGCAATTCTGCCTTGCTTTCAAATCCTCTTCCTTGCCTTCCCTCAATATATTTGTGGACGAGAGTTATCATTTATAACTGTGCAGGTTTGTGAATTGCAGTGGCCCTGAGCTCCATTTGTCAACTCGCTTTTTTGGGAGCTGGCCGCAAAAGCGCAGGATTGCTTCAGGCCCTATTCTGGTTCCGGGGGGCAGGCTGAGCCTGTGCTTCATTCTTCTTCCTGATGGGGAAATAGAGTGACCTGTGCCTGTCCCAACACCTAGAGCTAGTCTCTCATTGGTTCCCCGTCTTCCCGTTCATCCTCAGGACAAATTGCAACCTGTACGAAACAAACAGGAGGTTCAAGGTGCTGATTCTCCAAGTAGGGAGATTGTTAGTAAAGCGGCTGGAATGGCGAACCCGAGCACAAGGAGAGGAGAAATGAGGTGCGTTTTAGAAACATTTCCCGATCACACGGTGTACCATCTTCTGGGTTTCCCATGCATGTTTTCGATGTAGGAAGATGCCCTTGAACCTGGAGATTTGGGACCCATGGGGTGGGTACCGCGCGGTATTACTTTAAATCGTCTGCGTTTGCTCACCCAACCTCACCAATCCTCTCAGCCCCAAGAGTGTCCAGCCTTATGTCTCATCCAGCTGTGCGTCTAGATATGGTCAATCCAGGTTGCATCAGAGCCCCCGAACGGATTTTGTAAGAATTTCTCTCTCTTTCACTGTCTTGGTTTTATGGGGTTCATTTTAAGGAATTTATTTTTATAATGGGGTTGAGCTGCTTTTCCCTGCTGTGTTTATGCCGCTTTACACCCTCTTGATTCAACTCCAGAGAGATATCAATACATAGGTTTTAAGATTCTTGCTAGTCAGATATATTCTTGTGCGGTGAATAGAGGGTGTTGAGTCCAGTTCACTGAGCAGGCAGGAGGTCTTGTCTGTTACATATTTGGCTTATGGAACGGTATGTGAGCTAATTTCAAACCCTTGTTTTATGCATCACCCCACCTCACCTTTCCCGTTAAGCAGCCATTGTGTGTGTTCTAAATATGTGACTCTGTTCTGTTTTGTAATTCAGTTCAAGTTTAGCGATTTTGACATGCCCTCTATAAGTGATATCTTAGGATAAGTGTCTTTTTCTGTGTGACTTATTTCACTTAGAATCCTCATCCCTAAATCCACTCATCATGCTGCTACTAGCCTTATGACATTGATTTCATGGCTGAGTGATATTCCATTGTGCCTAAGTACCAAAACCTCTTTATCCATTATTCTCTTTCCTGGGATGTTTAAGGTGTACTGAAGTGGAGGTTTTTGTACACAGGGCAGCCCTAAACTTTGGGGTGCCTGTGTCTGGTTGATTTTTAGTTTTCCCAATTTATACGCCCATGAGTGGAAGTGCCCTATGCTCTGTAAGCTGTGTTTATTACCTGTTTCAGGACACACCGTACACTTCTCCAGAGTGGCTGTTGGGAACTGACATCCCGCCCATCAGCGTAGTAAGGCTCCCATGTCTCCATGGCCTGTCCTGAATTTCCGGTTTTTACACTTTTTGCAGCATGGCCCTTTTGACCGATGGCAAGCGAGACTTCTTTGTAGTGCTGATTTGCACTTCCGGCTTGCTTGGTTGGCCAAAAAGGGCGTATCCTTTTTTTCCTGAATATATTCAGGAAAAATCGCATACGCCCTTTTTGGCCAAGGGCATCATTGTCAACGTTTTGCCGCTTTTCATGTGCTTTAAAAGCGAGTCGAATCTACCTCCTGAAATCTGTTTCCTGCAATTCTGCCTTGCTTTCAAATCCTCTTCGTTGCCTTCCCTCAATATATTTGTGGACGAGAGTTATCATTTATAACTCTGCAGGTTTGTGAATTGCAGTGGCCCTGAGCTCCATTTGTCAACTCGCTTTTTTAGGAGCTGGCCGCAAATGCGCAGGATTGCTTCAGGCCCTATTCTGGTTCCGGGGGGCAGGCTGAGCCTGTGCTTCATTCTTCTTCCTGATGGGGAAATAGAGTGACCTGTGCCTGTCCCAACACCTAGAGCTAGTCTCTCATTGGTTCCCCGTCTTCCCGTTCATCCTCAGGACAAATTGCAACCTGTACGAAACAAACAGGAGGTTCAAGGTGCTGATTCTCCAAGTAGGGAGATTGTTAGTAAAGCGGCTGGAATGGCGAACCCGAGCACAAGGAGAGGAGAAATGAGGTGCGTTTTAGAAACCTTTCCCGATCACACGGTGTACCATCTTCTGGGTTTCCCAGGCATGTTTTCGATGTAGGAAGGTGCCCTTGAACCTGGAGATTTGGGACCCATGGGGTGGGTACCGCGAGGTATTGCTTTAAAGCGTCTGCGTTTGCTCACCCAACCTCACCAATCCTCTCAGCCAGAAGAGTGTCCAGCCTTATGTCTCATCTAGCTGTGGGTCTAGATATGGTCAATCCAGGTTGCATCAGAGCCCCTGAACGGATTTTTTAAGAATTTCTCTCTCTTTCACTGTCTTTCTTTTATGGGGTTCATTTTAAGTAATTTATTTTGATAATGGGGTTGAGCTGCTTTTCCCTGCTGTGTTTATGCCGCTTTACACCCTCTTGATTCAACTCCAGTGAGATATCAATACATAGGTTTTAAGATTCTTGCTAGTCAGATATATTCTTGTGCGGTGAATAGGGGGTGTTGAGTCCCGTTCACTGAGCAGGGAGGAGGTCTTGTCTGTTACATATTTGCTTATGGAACGGTATGTGAGCTAATTTCAAACCCTTGTTTTATGCATCACCCCACCTCACCTTCCCCGTTAAGCAGCCATAGTGTGTCTTCTAAATATGTGACTCTGTTCTGTTTTGTAATTCAGTTCAAGTGTAGCGATTTTGACATGCCCTCTATAAGTGATATCTTAGGATAAGTGTCTTTTTCTGTGTGACTTATTTCACTTAGAATTCTCGTCCCTAAATCCACTCATCATGCTGCTACTAGCCTTATGACATTGATTTCATGGCTGAGTGATATTCCATTGTGCCTAAGTACCACAACTTCTTTATCCATTTCTCTCTTTCCTGGGATGTTTAAGGTGTACTGAAGTGGAGGTTCTTGTACACAGAGCAGCCCTAAACTTTGGGGTGCCTGTGTCTGGTTGATTTTTAGTTTTCCCAATTTATACGCCCATGAGTGGAAGTGCCCTATGCTTTCTCAGCTGTGTTTATTACATGTTTCAGGACACACCGTACACTTCTCCAGAGTGGCTGTTGGCAACTGACATCCCGCCCATCAGCGTAGCAAGGCTCCCATGTCTCCATGGCCTGTCCTGCATTTCTGGTTTTTAAACTTTTTGCAGCATGGCCCTTTTGACCGATGGCAAGCGAGACTTCTTTCTGGTGCTGATTTTCACTTCCGGCTTGCTTGGTTGGCCAAAAACGGCGTATGCGTTTTTTCCTGAATATATTCAGGAAAAAACGCATACGCCGTTTTTGGCCAAGGGCATCATTGTCAACGTTTTGCCGCTTTTCATGTGCTTTAAAGGCGAGTCGAATCTACCTCCTGAAATCTGTTTCCTGCAATTCTGCCTTGCTTTCAAATCCTCTTCCTTGCCTTCCCTCAATATATTTGTGGACGAGAGTTATCATTTATAACTGTGCAGGTTTGTGAATTGCAGTGGCCCTGAGCTCCATTTGTCAACTCGCTTTTTTGGGAGCTGGCCGCAAAAGCGCAGGATTGCTTCAGGCCCTATTCTGGTTCCGGGGGGCAGGCTGAGCCTGTGCTTCATTCTTCTTCCTAATGGGGAAATAGAGTGACCTGTGCCTGTCCCAACACCTAGAGCTAGTCTCTCATTGGTTCCCCGTCTTCCCGTTCATCCTCAGGACAAATTGCAACCTGTACGAAACAAACAGGAGGTTCAAGGTGCTGATTCTCCAAGTAGGGAGATTGTTAGTAAAGCGGCTGGAATGGCGAACCCGAGCACAAGGAGAGGAGAAATGAGGTGCGTTTTAGAAACATTTCCCGATCACACGGTGTACCATCTTCTGGGTTTCCCAGGCATGTTTTCAATGTAGGAAGGTGCCCTTGAACCTGGAGATTTGGGACCCATGGGGTGGGTACCGCGCGGTATTACTTTAAAGCGTCTGCGTTTGCTCACCAAACCTCACCAATCCTCTCATCTCCAAGAGTGTCCAGCCTTATGTCTCATCCAGCTGTGGGTCTAGATATGGTCAATCCAGGTTGCATCAGAGCCCCCGAACGGATTTTGTAAGAATTTCTCTCTCTTTCACTGTCTTTGTTTTATGGGTTTCATTTTTAGTAATTTATTTTGATAATGGGGTTGAGCTGCTTTTCCCTGCTGTGCTTATGCCGCTTTACACCCTCTTGATTCAACTCCAGAGAGATATCAATACATAGGTTTTAAGATTCTTGCTAGTCAGATATATTCTTGTGCGGTGAATAGGGGGTGTTGAGTCCAGTTCACTGAGCAGGGAGGAGGTCTTGTCTGTTACATATTTGGCTTATGGAACGGTATGTGAGCTAATTTCAAACCCTTGTTTTATGCATCACCCCACCTCACCTTCCCCGTTAAGCAGCCATAGTGTGTCTTCTAAATATGTGACTCTGTTCTGTTTTGTAATTCAGTTCAAGTGTAGCGATTTTGACATGCCCTCTATAAGTGATATCTTAGGATAAGTGTCTTTTTCTGTGTGACTTATTTCACTTAGAATTCTCGTCCCTAAATCCACTCATCATGCTGCTACTAGCCTTATGACATTGATTTCATGGCTGAGTGATATTCCATTGTGCCTAAGTACCACAACTTCTTTATCCATTTTTCTCTTTCCCGGGATGTTTAAGGTGTACTGAAGTGGAGGTTCTTGTACACAGGGCAGCCCTAAACTTTGGTGTGCCTGCGTCTTGTTGCTTTTTAGTTTTCCCAATTTATACGCCCATGAGTGGAAGTGCCCTATGCTCTCTCAGCTGTGTTTATTACATGTTTCAGGACACACCGTACACTTCTCCAGAGTGGCTGTTGGCAATTGACATCCCGCCCATCAGCGTAGCAAGGCTCCCATGTCTCCATGGCCTTTCCTGCATTTCTGGTTTTTACACATTTTGCAGCATGGCCCTTTTGACCGATGGCAAGCGAGACTTCTTTGTAGTGCTGATTTGCACTTCCGGCTTGCTTGGTTGGCCAAAAAGGGCGTATGCGTTTTTTCCTGAATATATTCAGGAAAAAACGCATACGCCCTTTTTGGCCAAGGGCATCATTGTCAACGTTTTGCCGCTTTTCATGTGCTTTAAAGGCGAGTCGAATCTACCTCCTGAAATCTGTTTCCTGCAATTCTGCCTTGCTTTCAAATCCTCTGCCTTGCCTTCCCTCAATATATTTGTGGACGAGAGTTATCATTTATAACTGTGCAGGTTTGTGAATTGCAGTGGCCCTGAGCTCCATTTGTCAACTCGCTTTTTTGGGAGCTGGCCGCAAAAGCGCAGGATTGCTTCAGGCCATATTCTGGTTCCGGGGGGCAGGCTGAGCCTGTGCTTCATTCTTCTTCCTGATGGGGAAATAGAGTGACCTGTGCCTGTCCCAACACCTAGAGCTAGTCTCTCATTGGTTCCCCGTCTTCCCGTTCATCCTCAGGACAAATTGCAACCTGTACGAAACAAACAGGAGGTTCAAGGTGCTGATTCTCCAAGTAGGGAGATTGTTAGTAAAGCGGCTGGAATGGCGAACCCGAGCACAAGGAGAGGAGAAATGAGGTGCGTTTTAGAAACATTTCCCGATCACACGGTGTACCATCTTGTGGGTTTCCCATGCATGTTTTCGATGTAGGAAGATGCCCTTGAACCTGGAGATTTGGGACCCATGGGGTGGGTACCGCGCGGTATTACTTTAAAACATCTGCGTTTGCTCACCCAACCTCACCAATCCTCTCAGCCCCAAGAGTGTCCAGCCTTATGTCTCATCCAGCTGTGCGTCTAGATATGGTCAATCCAGGTTGCATCAGAGCCCCCGAACGGATTTTGTAAGAATTTCTCTCTCTTTCACTGTCTTGGTTTTATGGGGTTCATTTTAAGGAATTTATTTTTATAATGGGGTTGAGCTGCTTTTCCCTGCTGTGTTTATGCCGCTTTACACCCTCTTGATTCAACTCCAGAGAGATATCAATACATAGGTTTTAAGATTCTTGCTAGTCAGATATATTCTTGTGCGGTGAATAGGGGGTGTTGAGTCCAGTTCACTGAGCAGGCAGGAGGTCTTGTCTGTTACATATTTGGCTTATGGAACGGTATGTGAGCTAATTTCAAACCCTTGTTTTATGCATCACCCCACCTCACCTTTCCCGTTAAGCAGCCATTGTGTGTGTTCTAAATATGTGACTCTGTTCTGTTTTGTAATTCAGTTCAAGTTTAGCGATTTTGACATGCCCTCTATAAGTGATATCTTAGGATAAGTGTCTTTTTCTGTGTGACTTATTTCACTTAGAATCCTCATCCCTAAATCCACTCATCATGCTGCTACTAGCCTTATGACATTGATTTCATGGCTGAGTGATATTCCATTGTGCCTAAGTACCAAAACCTCTTTATCCATTATTCTCTTTCCTGGGATGTTTAAGGTGTACTGAAGTGGAGGTTCTTGTACACAGGGCAGACCTAAACTTTGGTGTGCCTGTGTCTGGTTGATTTTTAGTTTTCCCAATTTATACGCCCATGAGTGGAAGTGCCCTATGCTCTGTAAGCTGTGTTTATTACCTGTTTCAGGACACACCGTACACTTCTCCAGAGTGGCTGTTGGGAACTGACATCCCGCCCATCAGCGTAGTAAGGCTCCCATGTCTCCATGGCCTGTCCTGAATTTCTGGTTTTTACACTTTTTGCAGCATGGCCCTTTTGACCGATGGCAAGCGAGACTTCTTTGTAGTGCTGATTTGCACTTCCGGCTTGCTTGGTTGGCCAAAAAGGGCGTATGCGTTTTTTCCTGAATATATTCAGGAAAAATCGCATACGCCCTTTTTGGCCAAGGGCATCATTGTCAACGTTTTGCCGCTTTTCATGTGCTTTAAAGGCGAGTCGAATCTACCTCCTGAAATCTGTTTCCTGCAATTCTGCCTTGCTTTCAAATCCTCTTCGTTGCCTTCCCTCAATATATTTGTGGACGAGAGTTATCATTTATAACTCTGCAGGTTTGTGAATTGCAGTGGCCCTGAGCTCCATTTGTCAACTCGCTTTTTTGGGAGCTGGCCGCAAATGCGCAGGATTGCTTCAGGCCCTATTCTGGTTCCGGGGGGCAGGCTGAGCCTGTGCTTCATTCTTCTTCCTGATGGGGAAATAGAGTGACCTGTGCCTGTCCCAACACCTAGAGCTAGTCTCTCATTGGTTCCCCGTCTTCCCGTTCATCCTCAGGACAAATTGCAACCTGTACGACACAAACAGGAGGTTCAAGGTGCTGATTCTCCAAGTAGGGAGATTGTTAGTAAAGCGGATGGAATGGCGAACCCGAGCACAAGGAGAGGAGAAATGAGGTGCGTTTTAGAAACCTTTCCCGATCACACGGTGTACCATCTTCTGGGTTTCCCAGGCATGTTTTCGATGTAGGAAGGTGCCCTTGAACCTGGAGATTTGGGACCCATGGGGTGGGTACCGCGAGGTATTGCTTTAAAGCGTCTGCGTTTGCTCACCCAACCTCACCAATCCTCTCAGCCAGAAGAGTGTCCAGCCTTATGTCTCATCTAGCTGTGGGTCTAGATATGGTCAATCCAGGTTGCATCAGAGCCCCTGAACGGATTTTTTAAGAATTTCTCTCTCTTTCACTGTCTTTCTTTTATGGGGTTCATTTTAAGTAATTTATTTTGATAATGGGTTTGAGCTTCTTTTCCCTGCTGTGTTTATGCCGCTTTACACCCTCTTGATTCAACTCCAGTGAGATGTCAATACATAGGTTTTAAGATTCTTGCTAGTCAGATATATTCTTGTGCGGTGAATAGGGGGTGTTGAGTCCAGTTCACTGAGCAGGGAGGAGGTCTTGTCTGTTACATATTTGGCTTATGGAACGGTATGTGAGCTAATTTCAAACCCTTGTTTTATGCATCACCCCACCCCACCTTCCCCGTTAAGCAGCCATAGTGTGTCTTCTAAATATGTGACTCTGTTCTGTTTTGTAATTCAGTTCAAGTGTAGCGATTTTGACATGCCCTCTATAAGTGATATCTTAGGATAAGTGTCTTTTTCTGTGTGACTTATTTCACTTAGAATTCTCGTCCCTAAATCCACTCATCATGCTGCTACTAGCCTTATGACATTGATTTCATGGCTGAGTGATATTCCATTGTGCCTAAGTACCACAACTTCTTTATCCATTTCTCTCTTTCCTGGGATGTTTAAGGTGTACTGAAGTGGAGGTTCTTGTACACAAAGCAGCCCTAAACTTTGGGGTGCCTGTGTCTGGTTGATTTTTAGTTTTCCCAATTTATACGCCCATGAGTGGAAGTGCCCTATGCTTTCTCAGCTGTGTTTATTACATGTTTCAGGACACACCGTACACTTCTCCAGAGTGGCTGTTGGCAATTGACATCCCACCCCTCAGCCTAGCAAGGCTCCCATGTCTCCATGGCCTGTCCTGCGTTTCTGGTGTTTACACTTTTTGCAGCATGGCCCTTTTGACCGATGGCAAGCGAGACTTCTTTGTAGTGCTGATTTGCACTTCCGGCTTGCTTGTTTGGCCAAAAAGGGCGTATGCGTTTTTTCCTGAATATATTCATGAAAAAACGCATACGCCCTTTTTGGCCATGGGCATCATTGTCAACGTTTTGCCGCTTTTCATGTGCTTTAAAGGCGAGTCGAATCTACCTCCTGAAATCTGTTTCCTGCAATTCTGCCTTGCTTTCAAATCCTCTTCGTTGCCTTCCCTCAATATATTTGTGGACGAGAGTTATCATTTATAACTGTGCAGGTTTGTGAATTGCAGTGGCCCTGAGCTCCATTTGTCAACTCGCTTTTTTGGGAGCTGGCCGCAAAAGCGCAGGATTGCTTCAGGCCCTATTCTGGTTCCGGGGGGCAGGCTGAGCCTGTGTTTCATTCTTCTTCCTGATGGGGAAATAGAGTGACCTGTGCCTGTCCCAACACCTAGAGCTAGTCTCTCATTGGTTCCCCCTCTTCCCGTTCATCCTCAGGACAAATTGCAACCTGTACGAAACAAACAGGAGGTTCAAGGTGCTGATTTTCCAAGTAGGGAGATTGTTAGTAAAGCAGCTGGAATGGCGAACCCGAGCACAAGGAGAGGAGAATTGAGGTGCGTTTTAGAAACCTTTCCCGATCACACGGTGTACCATCTTCTGGGTTTCCCAGGCATGTTTTCGATGTAGGAAGGTGCCCTTGAACCTGGAGATTTGGGACCCATGGGGTGGGTACCGCGCAGTATTACTTTAAAGCGTCTGCGTTTGCTCACCCAACCTCACCAATCCTCTCAGCCTCAAGAGTGTCCAGCCTTATGTCTCATCCAGTTGTGGGTCTAGATATGGTCAATCCAGGTTGCATCAGAGCCCCCAAACGGATTTTGTAAGAATTTCTCTCTCTTTCACTGTCTTTGTTTTATGGGGTTCATTTTAAGTAATTTATTTTGATAATGGGGTTGAGCTGCTTTTCCCTGCTGTGTTTATGCCGCTTTACACGCTCTTGATCCAACTCCAGAGAGATATCAATACATAGGTTTTAAGATTCTTGCTAGTCAGATATATTCTTGTGCGGTGAATAGGGGGTGTTGAGTCCAGTTCACTGAGCAGGGAGGAGGTTTTGTCTGTTACATATTTGGCTTATGGAACGGTTTGTGAGCTAATTTCAAACCCTTGTTTTATGCATCACCCCACCTCACCTTTCCCGTTAAGCAGCCATAGTGTGTCTTCTAAATGTGTGACACTGTTCTGTTTTGTAATTCTGTTCAAGTGTAGCGATTTTGACATGCCCTCTATAAGTGATATCTTAGGATAAAAGTCTTTATTTGTGTGACTTATTTCACTTAGAATCCTCGTCCCTAAATCCACTCATCATGCTGCTACTTGCCTTAGGACATTGATTTCATGGCTGAGTGATATTCCATTGTGCCTAAGTACCACAACTTCTTTATCCATTTTTCTCTTTCCTGGGATGTTTAAGGTGTACTGAAGTGGAGGTTCTTGTACACAGAGCAGCCCTAAACTTTGGGGTGCCTGTGTCTTGTTGATTTTTAGTTTTCCCAATTTATACGCCCATGAGTGGAAGTGCCCTATGCTCTCTCAGCTGTGTTTATTACATGTTTCAGGACACACCGTACACTTCTCCAGAGTGGCTGTTGGCAAGTGACATCCCGCCCATCAGCGTAGCAAGGCTCCCATGTCTCCATGGCCTGTCCTGCATTTCTGGTTTCTACACTTTTTGCAGCATGGCCCTTTTGACCGATGGCAAGCGAGACTTCTTTGTAGTGCTGATTGGCTCTTCCGGCTTCCTTGTTGGCCAAAAAGGGCGTATGCGTTGTTTCCTGAATATATTCAGGAAAAAACGCATACGCCCTTTTTGGCCAAGGGCATCATTGTCAACGTTTTGCCGCTTTTCATGTGCTTTAAAGGCGAGTCGAATCTACCTCCTGAAATCTGTTTCCTGCAATTCTGCCTTGCTTTCAAATCCTCTTCGTTGCCTTCCCTCAATATATTTGTGGACGAGAGTTATCATTTATAACTGTGCAGGTTTGTGAATTGCAGTGGCCCTGAGCTCCATTTGTCAACTCGCTTTTTTGGGAGCTGGCCGCAAAAGCGCAGGATTGCTTCAGGCCCTATTCTGGTTCCGGGGGGCAGGCTGAGCCTGTGCTTCATTCTTCTTCCTGATGGGGAAATAGAGTGACCTGTGCCTGTCCCAACACCTAGATCTAGTCTCTCATTGGTTCCCCCTCTTCCCGTTCATCCTCAGGACAAATTGCAACCTGTACGAAACAAACAGGAGGTTCAAGGTGCTGATTCTCCAAGTAGGGAGATTGTTAGTAAAGCAGCTGGAATGGCGAACCCGAGCACAAGGAGAGGAGAATTGAGGTGCGTTTTAGAAACCTTTCCCGATCACACTGTGTACCATCTTCTGGGTTTCCCAGGCATGTTTTCGATGTAGGAAGATGCCCTTGAACCTGGAGATTTGGGACCCATGGGGTGGGTACCGCGCGGTATTACTTTAAAGCGTCTGCGTTTGCTCACCCAACCTCACCAATCCTCTCAGCCTCAAGAGTGTCCAGCCTTATGTCTCATCCAGTTGTGGGTCTAGATATGGTCAATCCAGGATGCATCAGAGCCCCCAAACGGATTTTGTAAGATTTTCTCTCTCTTTCACTGTCTTTGTTTTATGGGGTTCATTTTAAGTAATTTATTTTGATAATGGGGTTGAGCTGCTTTTCCCTGCTGTGTTTATGCCGCTTTACACGCTCTTGATCCAACTCCAGAGAGATATCAATACATAGGTTTTAAGATTCTTGCTAGTCAGATATATTCTTGTGCGGGGAATAGGGGGTGTTGAGTCCAGTTCACTGAGCAGGGAGGAGGTCTTGTCTGTTACATATTTGGCTTATGGAACGGTATGTGAGCTAATTTCAAACCCTTGTTTTATGCATCAGCCCACCTCACCTTTCCCGTTAAGCAGCCATAGTGTGTCTTCTAAATGTGTGACTCTGTTCTGTTTTGTAATTCAGTTCAAGTGTAGCGATTTTGACATGCCCTCTATAAGTGATATCTTAGGATAAGTGTCTTTTTCTCTGTGACTTATTTCACTTAGAATCCTCGTCCCTAAATCCACTCATCATGCTGCTACTTGCCTTATGACTTTGATTTCATGGCTGAGTGATATTCCATTGTGCCTAAGTACCACAACTTCTTTATCCATTTTTCTCTTTCCTGGGATGTTTAAGGTGTACTGAAGTGGAGGTTCTTGTACACAGAGCAGCCCTAAACTTTGGGGTGCCTGTGTCTTGTTGATTTTTAGTTTTCCCAATTTATACGCCCATGAGTGGAAGTGCCCTATGCTCTCTCAGCTGTGTTTATTACATGTTTCAGGACACACCGTACACTTCTCCAGAGTGGCTGTTGGCAAGTGACATCCCGCCCATCAGCGTAGCAAGGCTCCCATGTCTCCATGGCCTGTCCTGCATTTCTGGTTTCTACACTTTTTGCAGCATGGCCCTTTTGACCGATGGCAAGCGAGACTTCTTTGTAGTGCTGATTGGCTCTTCCGGCTTCCTTGTTGGCCAAAAAGGGCGTATGCGTTTTTTCCTGAATATATTCAGGAAAAAACGCATACGCCCTTTTTGGCCATGGGCATCATTGTCAACGTTTTGCCGCTTTTCATGTGCTTTAAAGGCGAGTCGAATCTACCTCCTGAAATCTGTTTCCTGCAATTCTGCCTTGCTTTCAAATCCTCTTCGTTGCCTTCCCTCAATATATTTGTGGACGAGAGTTATCATTTATAACTGTGCAGGTTTGTGAATTGCAGTGGCCCTGAGCTCCATTTGTCAACTCGCTTTTTTGGGAGCTGGCCGCAAAAGCGCAGGATTGCTTCAGGCCCTATTCTGCTTCCGGGAGGCAGGCTGAGCCTGTGCTTCATTCTTCTTCCTGATGGGGAAATAGAGTGACCTGTGCCTGTCCCAACACCTAGAGCTAGTCTCTCATTGGTTCCCCCTCTTCCCGTTCATCCTCAGGACAAATTGCAACCTGTACGAAACAAACAGGAGGTTCAAGGTGCTGATTCTCCAAGTAGGGAGATTGTTAGTAAAGCAGCTGGAATGGCGAACCCGAGCACAAGGAGAGGAGAATTGAGGTGCGTTTTAGAAACCTTTCCCGATCACACTGTGTACCATCTTCTGGGTTTCCCAGGCATGTTTTCGATGTAGGAAGATGCCCTTGAACCTGGAGATTTGGGACCCATGGGGTGGGTACCCCACGGTATTACTTTAAAGCGTCTGCGTTTGCTCACCCAACCTCACCAATCCTCTCAGCCCCAAGAGTGTCCAGCCTTATGTCTCATCCAGCTGTGGGTCTAGATATGGTCAATCCAGGTTGCATCAGAGCCCCCGAACGGATTTTGTAAGAATTTCTCTCTCCTTCACTGTCTTTGTTTTATGGGGTTCATTTTAAGTAAATTATTTTGATAATGGGGTTGAGCTGCTTTTCCCTGCTGTGTTTATGCTGCTTTACACCCTCTTGATTCAACTCCAGAGAGATATCAATACATAGGTTTTAAGATTCTTGCTAGTCAGATATATTCTTGTGCGGGGAATAGGGGGTGTTGAGTCCAGTTCACTGAGCAGGGAGGAGGTCTTGTCTGTTACAAATTTGGCTTATGGAACGGTATGTGAGCTACTTTCAAACCCTTGTTTTATGCATCACCCCACCCCACCTTCCCCGTTAAGCAGCCATAGTGTGTCTTCTAAATATGTGACTCTGTTCTGTTTTGTAATTCAGTTCAAGTGTAGCGATTTTGACATGCCCTCTATAAGTGATATCTTAGGATAAGTGTCTTTTTCTGTGTGACTTATTTCACTTAGAATTCTCGTCCCTAAATCCACTCATTATGCTGCTACTAGCCTTATGACAATGATTTCATGGCTGAGTGATATTCCATTGTGCCTAAGTACCACAACTTCTTTATCCATTTTTCTCTTTCCCGGGATGTTTAAGGTGTACTGAAGTGGAGGTTTTTGTACCCAGAGCAGCCCTAAACTTTGGGGTGCCTGTGTCTTGTTGATTTTTAGTTTTCCCAATTTACACGCCCATGAGTGGAAGTGCCCTATGCTCTCTCAGCTGTGTTTATTACATGTTTCAGGACACAGCGTACACTTCTCCAGAGTGGCTGTTGGCAATTGACATCCCGCCCATCAGCGTAGCAAGGCTCCCATGTCTCCATGGCCTGTCCTGCATTTCTGGTTTTTACAAATTTTGCAGCATGGCCCTTTTGACCGATGGCAAGCGAGACTTCTTTGTAGTGCTGATTGGCACTTCCGGCTTGCTTTTTTGGCCAAAAAGGGCGTATGCGTTGTTTCCTGAATATATTCAGGAAAAAACGCATACGCCCTTTTTGGCCAAGGGCATCATTGTCAACGTTTTGCCGCTTTTCATGTGCTTTAAAGGCGAGTCGAATCTACCTCCTGAAATCTGTTTCCGGCAATTCTGCCTTGCTTTCAAATCCTCTTCGTTGCCTTCCCTCAATATATTTGTGGACGAGAGTTATCATTTATAACTCTGCAGGTTTGTGAATTGCAGTGGCCCTGAGCTCCATTTGTCAACTCGCTTTTTGGGGAGCTGGCCGCAAAAGCGCAGGATTGCTTCAGGCCCTATTCTGGTTCCGGGGGGCAGGCTGAGCCTGTGCTTCATTCTTCTTCCTGATGGGGATATAGAGTGACCTGTGCCTGTCCCAACACCTAGAGCTAGTCTCTCATTGGTTCCCCGTCTTCCCGTTCATCCTCAGGACAAATTGCAACCTGTACGAAACAAACTGGAGGTTCAAGGTGCTGATTCTCCAATTAGGGAGATTGTTAGTAAAGCGGCTGGAATGGCGAACCCGAGCACAAGGAGAGGAGAAATGAGGTGCGTTTTAGAAACCTTTCCCGATCACACGGTGTACCATCTTGTGGGTTTCCCATGCATGTTTTCGATGTAGGAAGATGCCCTTGAACCTGGAGATTTGGGACCCATGGGGTGGGTACCGCGAGGTATTGCTTTAAAGCGTCTGCATTTGCTCACCCAACCTCACCAATCCTCTCAGCCAGAAGAGTGTCCAGCCTTATGTCTCATCCAGCTGTGGGTCTAGATATGGTCAATCCAGGTTGCATCAGAGCCCCCGAACGGATTTTGTAAGAATTTCTCTCTCTTTCACTGTCTTTGTTTATGGGGTCCATTTTAAGTAATTTATTTTGATAATGGGGTTGAGCTGCTTTTCCCTGCTGTGTTTATGCCGCTTTACACCCTCTTGAATCAACTCCAGAGAGATATCAATACATAGGTTTTAAGATTCTTGCTAGTCAGATATATTCTTGTGCGGTGAATAGGGGGTGTTGAGTCCAGTTCACTGAGCAGGGAGGAGGTTTTGTCTGTTACATATTTGGCTTATGGAACGGTATGTGAGCTAATTTCAAACCCTTGTTTTATGCATCACCCCACCTCACCTTCCCCGTTAAGCAGCCATAGTGTGTCTTCTAAATATGTGACTCTGTTCTGTTTTGTAATTCAGTTCAAGTGTGGGGATTTTGACATGCCCTCTATAAGTGATATCTTAGGATAAGTGTCTTTTTCTGTGTGACTTATTTCACTTAGAATTCTCGTCCCTAAATCCACTCATCATGCTGCTACGAGCCTTATGACATTGATTTCATGACTGAGTGATATTCCATTGTGCCTAAGTACCACAACTTCTTTATCCATTTTTCTCTTTCCTGGGATGTTTAAGGTGTACTGAAGTGGAGGTTCTTGTACACAGAGCAGCCCTAAACTTTGGGGTGCCTGTGTCTGGTTGATTTTTAGTTTTCCCAATTTATACGCCCATGAGTGGAAGTGCCCTATGCTCTGTAAGCTGTGTTTATTACATGTTTCAGGACACACCGTACACTTCTCCAGAGTGGCTGTTGGCAACTGACATCCCGCCCATCAGCGTAGCAAGGCTCCCATGTCTCCATGGCCTGTCCTGAATTTCTGGTTTTTACACTTTTTGCAGCATGGTCCTTTTGACCGATGGCAAGAAGACTTCTTTGTAGTGCTGATTGGCACTTCCGGCTTGCTTGGTTGGCCAAAAAGGGCGTATGCGTTGTTTCCTGAATATATTCAGGAAACAACGCATACGCCCTTTTTGGCCAAGGGCATCATTGTCAACGTTTTGCCGCTTTTCATGTGCTTTAAAGGCGAGTCGAATCTACCTCCTGAAATCTGTTTCCTGCAATTCTGCCTTGCTTTCAAATCCTCTTCGTTGCCTTCCCTCAATATATTTGTGGACGAGAGTTATCATTTATAACTCTGCAGGTTTGTGAATTGCAGTGGCCCTGAGCTCCATTTGTCAACTCGCTTTTTTGGGAGCTGGCCGCAAAAGCGCAGGATTGCTTCAGGCCCTATTCTGGTTCCGGGGGGCAGGCTGAGCCTGTGCTTCATTCTTCTTCCTGATGGGGAAATAGAGTGACCTGTGCCTGTCCCAACACCTAGAGCTAGTCTCTCATTGGTTCCCCGTCTTCCCGTTCATCCTCAGGACAAATTGCAACCTGTACGAAACAAACAGGAGGTTCAAGGTGCTGATTCTCCAAGTAGGGAGATTGTTAGTAAAGCGGCTGGAATGGCGAACCCGAGCACAAGAAGAGGAGAAATGAGGTGCGTTTTAGAAACCTTTCCCGATCACACGGTGTACCATCTTCTGGGTTTCCCATGCACGTTTTCGATGTAGGAAGATGCCCTTGAACCCGGAGATTTGGGACCCATGGGGTGGGTAGCACGCGGTATTACTTTAAAGGGTCTGCGTTTGCTCACCCAACCTCACCAATCCTCTCAGCCCCAAGAGTGTCCAGCCTTATGTCTCATCCAGCTGTGGGTCTAGATATGGTCAATCCAGGTTGCATCAGAGCCCCTGAACGGATTTTGTAAGAATTTCTCTCTCTTTCATTGCCTGTGTTTTGTTTTGTTTTGTTTTGTTTTTAATTTTTTTTAATGGGGTTTAGCTGATTTTCAATGCTGTGTTTATGCCGCTTTACACCCACTTGATTCATTATAGAGAGATATCAATACATACTTTTTAAGATTCTTACTACACAGATATATTCTTCTCCGGTGAATATGGTGTTTTGAGTCCCGTTCATTGAGCAGTGTGTAGGTCTTGTCTGTTACATATTTCTTTTATGGAATGGTATCTGTGCTAATTTCAAACTCTTGTTTTATGCATCACCCCACCTCACTTTTCCCCTTTAGCTGGCATAAGTGTGTTTTCTAAATGTGTGACTCTCTTCTGTTTTGTAATTCAGTTCATGTGTAGCAATGTTTACATTCCCTCTCTAAGTGATATCTTATGGTATGTTTCTTTTCTTAGTGACTTATTTCACTTAGAATCATCGTACCTAAATCCACTCATCATGCTGCTACTAGCCTTATGACATTGATTTCATGGCTGAGTGATATTCCATTGTACATAAGTGCCACAACTTGATTATCCATTTTTTTCTTTCTGAGGATATTTATGGTGTCCCCGATTCGAGGTTCTTTTAAAGAGAGCAGCCCTAAACTTTGGGCTGCCTGTCTTGTCGATTTTTTGTTTTCCGAATATATACGTCCATGAGTGGAAGTACCGTATGCTCTGTAGCTCTGTTTTATAGATGTTTTAGGAAACACCATACACTTCTCCAGTGTGGCTGTTAGCAATATACATCCCGTCCATCAGCGTAACATGGCTCCCTTTTCTCCTTGTCCTCTCCTACATTTTTGGTTTTCATACTTTTCCAGGATGGCCCTTTTGACGGATGGGAAGTGAGACTTCTTTGTAGTGCTGACTTGCATTGCCCGCTTCTTTGGTTGGCCAAAAAGGGCGGATGCGTTTTTTCCTGAATATATTCAGGAAAAAACGCATACGCCCTTTTTGGCCAAGTGCACCATTGTCAACGTTTTGCCACTTTCCATGTGATTTAAAGGCGAATCCAATCAACCTCTTGAAAACTGTTTCCTGAAATTCTGCCTTGCTTTCAAATCCTCTTTGTTGCCTTCCCTCAGTATATTTTTGGATGACAGTTATCATTTATAACTCTGCACGCTTGTGAATTGCAGTGCCCCTGTGCTCCATTTGTCAACTAGCTTTTTTTGGAGCTGGCCGCAAAAGCACAGGATTGCTTCAGGCCCTATTCTGGTTCCGTGGGACAGGCTGAGCCTGTGGTTAATTCTTCTTCCTGATGGGAAATTAGAGTGACCTTTGCCTGTCCCAACACCTAGAGTTACTCTCTCATTGGTTCCCCTTCTTACCGTTCATCCTGAGGACAAATTTCAAACTGTACGAAACAGGAGGTTAAAGGTGCTGAGTCTCCAATGGGGAGATTGGTAGTAAAGCGGCTGGAATGGCGAACCCGAGCACCAGGAGATGAGAAATGAGGTGTGTTTTAGTAACATTTCCCGATCACATGGGTACCATCCTCTGGGTTTCCCATGCATGTTTTCACTGTAGGAAGATGCCCTTGACCCTGGAGATTTGGGACCCATGGAATGGGTACCACACAGTAGTACTTTAAAGGTTCTACATTTTCCACCCAACCTCACCAATCCTCTCAGCCCCAGGAGTGTCCAGCCTTTTGTCTCATCCAGCTGTGGGTCTAAATGTGGTCAATGTAGGTTGCATCACATCCCCTGAACGAATTTTGTAACATTTTCTTTCTGTGTCTTTTTTTTGTTTTTTTTTTAAATTTATTTTTATCATTTGGTAAAGCTGATTTTCAGTG
This sequence comes from Eubalaena glacialis, assembly GCF_028564815.1. Lineage (NCBI taxonomy): Eukaryota > Metazoa > Chordata > Mammalia > Artiodactyla > Balaenidae > Eubalaena > Eubalaena glacialis. The sequence goes on from NC_083716.1 coordinate 131,739,128, forward strand.
CTGTCTTTCTTGCTGCTGCACATCCACTTGTTTCACTTACAGAGAGACATCCGTAAATTCTTTTAAGATTCTTACCCGTCGTATATATTCTTTTCTGGTGACTAGAGTGTGCTGAGTCCACTTCTTGAGCTATAGAGTAGATTTTGTCGAATACCTATTTCATCTTTGGAACGGTATCTGTGTTAATTTCAACCCTCTGGTTTATGTCTCACCCCACCCCACCTTTCCACTTTATCAGCCATAAGTGTGATTTGTAAATGTGTGTCCCTGTTTCTGTTTTGTAATTTAGTTCATGTGTATCTATTTTATATTCCACCTATAAATAGTATCTTGTGCTAAGTATCTTTTTGTGTCTGACTTTTGTCACTTAGAATGATCTTATCTAAATCCACTTGAGTTGCTGCAACTGGCCTTATTTCATTGATTTCATGGCTGAGTACTATTCCATTGTACATAAGTACCATATTATTGTCTTTGTCCATTTTTTCCTTCCAAGGACATTTATATTGTTTCCAAGTCGAGGATCCTGCAGAAGTGCTGCAGTAATAGTTGAAGTTCCTGTGTCCTGTTGATTTATGGTTATCCCAAAATATATCCCCAGGAGTGGTAGTGCCGTATGCTCTGTAACTCTATTGTTTTTTAATTAATTAAGTAATTAATTTTGCCTGTGTTGGGTCTTCCTTATTTCGTGTGGGGTTTCTCTAGTTGCAGGAAGTTGGGGCTACTCTTTGTTGAAGTGCGCGGGCTTCTCATTGCCGTGGCTTCTCTTCTTGTGGTGCACTGGCTTTAGGCGCCAGGCTTCAGTAGTTGTGGCTCACGGGCTCTAGAGCACAGGCTCAGTAGTTGTGGTGCATTGGCTTAGTTGCTCCGTGGCCTGTGTTATCTTTCTGGACTTGGGCTCGACCCCGTGTCCTCTGCCTTGGCAGTTGGAGTCTTAACTCTGCACCACCAGGAAGTCCCTGTAGCTCTATTTTTTAGAATTTTTAGGAAACATCATACCCTTCTCCAGCGTGGCTGTTAGCAATTGACATTCCCACCATCAGCGTAGCAGGGTTCCATTTTCTCCACATCCTCTCCTCCATTTGTTGTTTTTACACTTTGTGAGGTTGGCCATTCTGACTGGGGCAAAGTGCTACATCTTTGTCGTGTTGATTTGTGTTTCCCGCATGTTTGCTTGGCCACAAAGGTCGTATGGGTTTCAACCTGTACACCCTTTTTGGCCAACGGAATCATAAGCAATATTGAGCAGCTTTCATGTGCTTTAACGGCAAGTCCAATCTACCTCTTGCAATCCGGTTCCTGCAATTCTGCCTTGTTTTCAAGTTCTTTTCAGTTACTTACCCCAAGACATTTTTCTACGATAGTTGTCACTTACAACTTTGCAGGCGTTGTGGATTGCAGTGCCCCGGAGCAAGTGTCTTCAACTTGTTTCTGAAACCATCCACAAAGTGGCAGGATTGCTTCAAGCCCCATTCTGGTTACAGGGGCAGCCTGAGCCTTTAGGAAATTCCTCTTCCTGATTGGAAATTAGAGTGTCATGTGCTGTCCAAATACGTAGAGCTTATTTCTCATTCCTTCCCCCCTTTTCCCTTTCATCCTCCCGACGAATTCCAAGCCTTGCACGACCAGCTGTTGAGTGTGCTGACTTCCCCAGGTGGGGAGACTCTAAGGAAAGAGGCTGGAGCAGGGAACCCTCCCCCAGGACATGTGGAGATAAGGTGACTTTTCCAAACTCTTCCCTCCCATATGGCCCCCCATCCTCTGGGGTTCTGTCCGGACATCCCGTGGTTTCCAGCGGTGCGGGGCTCTGGAGCTGCCCTGCAGGGAGCAGCCCTGCTAACCGCGCCTGCAGCGCCGCCTGCTGGTCTCTCCGTCCTGCCATCGGGCACAGTCTTCCACCTTCCCCGCTGCCTCGAATGATCTGTCTCCACACTGTCCGGCGATCAGCCCCTCATCCCCACCGCCATCACCCCCCGCTCCACGCCCCTCCTCCAGCCTCAGGGATGACCCAGGACTGGGCTCCCCGCCTGCCCACCCTTGGTCTGTGTCCTCAATCCACCTGTGCAGACAGGTGAGGGTTCCCTCCAGAGGCTCCCAAACACTTCACCCCTACATCCTCCCCGGGGTCGGCCCACGTCCTGTCGTGATGTTCCACCCTCACCAAGCCCCTGACTACATGGCAAGGGCAGGCATCGGGCTTGCTGCGTGCACTGCTGTGCGTCCTGCTGTATACACAGGCATGACCCTGCCCCAGGGTGCAGGAAAGGCAGCTCTACCTCGGGATGTGGGGATATGGACTGACCACAGGGCGAACGTCAGCTCTCGGCTCACCAGGCAAGGGCAGCCGGGTTCTCACTCCTTGGACCCTTTCTCACCCAGCCTGACCATGACCCGGCTTTGCTCCCACCCACGTTGTCCCTCCATTGGCCTCGCTCTTGGGAGCAGAGCAGGACAGTGTGGTCAGTGGTCACAGGCTGAGACACACAGACACTGGCTGACCCGCGTGCACCCATGCTGACCACACGGAACGGGCACTGCACCAGGGCCTGGGCGGTGTGGGTTCACCTGTCCACAGAGAGGCCGGGCCTCTGCTCCTGGCTCCAGAGGTCACCTTGAGTCGGACGGGAGTGTCCATGCTCCATGGGCCTCGCTCCAGGCTGGTCTGTGCTGATGGCGTGATACACGGTGGGGCTTCCTGAGTTGCCCCCGGGGGCTGGAGGCCAAGGTCAGGCACATGGTGGTCCCCACATTGACGTGACAGACCCCAATAAACCCTGCACTTCAGGACTCAGGTGGGCTTCCCTGGGCTGCCACAGCCAAGGAAGCTGGACCTTGCTCATCCCCCCATCCTTGCTGATTTTAACTTGCATCCTTCAGCATAATAAACCCTGAGCATAACATCTTCAGGGAATTCTGGGAGCCTCCAAGAAAAAAGAAGCCGGGGAGGGGGTCTCTGGGTCCCCGACTCTGCAGGTGGGGTCAGAAGTCGGTGGGGAGGATCTTGGGGCCCTGGAATCTGAAGGGCCCCTTTACCAGGGGAGGGTAGGAGACCCTGGATGGAAGTTAAACTGAGTCCAAGGCCCTCGTGGGTAGGAGGCATCCTAGCCCCGGGGATCCTGAAGAGGCCGGCTCCCTCCTCCCCTCCGCCTCCAGGCCTGGTCTCTGCTCTTGAGAAATTCCCTAGGGTGGAGTCCTGGTGCTGGAGGTGCCCCGATGCTGTGGCCTCCTGAGCCTCCAGTGAGGATAATAGGATTGGGGGAAGACTTGTTCACAGAAAGGGAGCTTCTGCCGGAACAAAGCCTGGGTCTGCTGCCCCTGACCCCAGGTGCACTGGGGCAGGAATGTGAGAGCGAGGCTCCTTCCCCTCCCAAGACACACAGGACACATGGGCGCTGGTCGTTGGACTCCCACACAATATTAAAATCTCCCACGTAGGACTGATGGATGAGAGACACTATTTAAAGACTATTAATGGGGTCAGGGGGTCCCAGGGGGTGAGGCTGATGTGGGGAGAGTTGGAAAATCACCCAAGGACACGCTCTCCCTGCAGCGACCCCCCAGGTGAGCCCAGGTGGAGGTGGACCCATCAAGTCAGAGCCCACATCCTGGGTCTTTGGGGGACAAATAGCCAAGCACCCCCAGTCCTTGCCTTCACCTGTTGCAGTTAGGGCCCGCCCTGTCTTCTTCATGGTCGAATTCTCACCCCTCCCAGAAGCCCTCTTTGGGGTTAATGCGATGGGGGTGTCCATGGCAGGACTGGAGGGTCTGTGGTGGGCTGGAGGCCACCTGGCAGGCAGGAGGGCTCCCACCCATCCTGCCGGTCCCCACCTCCTGGTCATAGGCCCGCACAGAGTCCACCAGGCTGTGGATGTGGTAGAAGGTGCAGAGGTCCGGAGACCGGTCCAGCTCATGCAGGTGTCTGACCACCGAGCGGTCAGTGTGGAGTGTTCACAGGGAACCCTGGCCGTGCTCACACTCTCCCGGGAAGGACACATCAGCGTGGTCCCTGGAATGACTGGGAGGTCAGCCGGAAGTGCTCCCCACCCAACCTCACTGTTACCACCAGAAACAAGAGGCAACTCCGTGCAGAAAGACAGAACATCACCAGCCTGATGCTGTCCTGAGGAAGATCGGCTGGCATCTGGGAACTGGGTGCTATAGTGGGTTGAATGGGGGTCCCCCAGAAGTTATGTCCACGTCATGCCCCCCAGAATCTGAGAATGGAACCTTATTTGGAAGTAGGGTCTTTTCAGGTATAATTAGTTACGGATCTGAAGATGAGGTCATCCTGGATCAGGGTGGCCCTAAATCAGTGACAGTGTCCTTCTAAGAGACAAGCGGAGAGACACAGACACACAGGAGACACCATGTGAAGACGGAGGTAGAGACGGGAGGAATGCGGCCACAAGCCCAGGGATGCCTGGAGCCCCCAGAAGCTGGAAGAGGCAGGCAGGACCCTCCCCTGGAGCCTCCGGAGGGAGAGCGGCCCTGGGACACCTTGACCTCAGACGTCTGGTCTCCAGGACTGAGAGAGGACAGGCTTCTGTTGCTCTGAGCCTCCGTTTGTGGTCGTTTATTACAGCTGCCCCAGGAAGCTAATGCAGCTGGTGAGCAGCTCCCTTCCCTGATCTAAACCCTCCCTCCTCCCTTTAGGGGCAGCTCCCTGCACCTGTGCTGTTTGCACAAACCATGTGGTTCATGCTGAGCCCCGGCTCCCCTTCTGGGCACTGGCATTTTGGAGGGTGAGGGCAGACAGCACCACGTGACCAGCTCCCAGCCGGGTGCCAAGTCTCTAATGAGCCTCCCTGGGGGGACGGGGGTGGGGGTAACTGTCATGGTTCTGCCCTTCGTCGCTGGGGGAAGAGACATCCTAGAGACCCTCGAGGGAAGGAGTGGGCATGAAGGGTCATGAGGTGATTGGAGCAGGGGCCCTCCCTCCCGTGCATCCCTACTGCGTGCTGTGACCCGTCTCAGCTGTGAGCACACAAGCCACAAGCATGTGCTGGGTCCTGTGAGCCTCCCAGTCAGTCCCTGAAGGTGAGGGCGGCCCTGCAAACCCCAGCCCTTTCCTCCACGTCTAGTAGGTGGAAGACCCACTTCTCCTTGCCATTCCAGAAGTGGTTCTGGGGCTGTCCTGGGAGGGCTTCTGGGGTTATGCGGGCTGAGCCCCTGTTGCTAAGTCCCCACTTCCCCACCAGAACGTCCAGAGCAAGCTGTTTGCCCTGTTGCCTGAATGCCCCCCCCACCAGTTTTCTCAGGAAAGAATCAGGGGGTTCCGTAGCAGCGTCTGCAGGCAGCTCTGCATCTGGACCCACGTTCACATCTTCTGTGTAAACACCGAGAACATTCCCTGACACGTGCCCCAGCTTACCACCTCCGCATGCCGACCACAGGCCCCAGTGCGGGCGTCAGACTGACCGCCCGTCTCAGCCTCCTCCTCTTGTTGTCAGAGCTGCTCCAGGCCCTGCTCAGAACCCGTGGACCCACCTTTCACAGGGCTGTCCTCCACCCCCAACTTCAGCAGGAGTTCACCTAAGTATTTAAGTTAAGGGGTCCAGAGATAAGAAAGGAAGCTACAAACAAGCAAACAGATGCAACCAGCTGGGACCAAGATGGCAACGAATGTGACCTCCAACAGACCCTGAGTCTCATCACATGTTGAATTTACTATATCAGCATATTAAGTGACACATTTACCGGTGGCCATGACTGGACATGAAGGACCAAAGACGGGTGAAAGGAGGTGGTACCCCACTCGCTTGGGAAAAGCCCTGCCCCTTCCCCGGAAGGCCTCTTCATCCCCATCATTAGCCTCACTCCTCCTCCCTTTGTCTTTACTCTTTAAAATTAAACCGCTCTCTCCAGGAGGGCGAGAAGTTGGTCTGTGAACTTCGTTCCCATTTCTCCATTATTTGGCCACTGAACAGAGCCTGTGCTGTGGTGGTCTTAGCTTTGGTTTTGTTATTTGCCTACTTGAACCCACATGGAAAAAGGAAACCTTCCCCGCTGAGGCAGAGCGCCTCGCCAGGCTCGGGCCCGAGCAGGGTCCATGTGACTTCACTTGGTAACAGTCTGTAAGGGGATGGTGGTCTCTGCCTGTGGGGTGGGGGCATGGCACACGTACAGCCACAGCACCGGCTCCGTGGACGGCACGGCCCCTCGTGGGCCTGGACCGTGTGCTCTCGTCCCCCCACGCCTGACACCCCCTGACAGTCATGACGCGGTGACACTGGCTGCTGGGCGTCCAGTCAGGAGGGACCAGGGGCAGGATCTGGTGCCAGATCAGACGCACCTTTTCACAGGCAGGGGACATAGGAGATATTAGGACTTTGTGTCTGGAAAACAAACCAAGCGGCTAGAAGGTGATCTGAGCTGTGGACGTGAAACCCACGTGCGAGGTGAGGGCTCCCACTGGACACTGGCTCGGGAGCTTCTGCACAGGGGATGACCACACCAGTGCTTCCTGCCCGACCCCTCCAGGCCTCCCTGGTGGGCACAGCGGGACCTACGCTTCTCAGGCTCCCCGACCCCAAACCTGAAGTTCCGATGCTGGCAGGGCCTGGGGACGTGAGTGGTCACCCCACCAACGCTGCTCGGCTCCTCCTCCCCAGTGACCAGGGGAGGGAAGCCCCGTGGAGTCTGAGGCCCGGCACAGGCAAAGCTCGCACACACCCTCCTCAGGACCCCCGGCCCCACCCTGCTTCCTCAGGCCCACCGTCTGCCCCTCCCAGTGCCCGCATCCCACCGCCCCATATTCCTGGTGTGGACATCCACGTACACAAGCTGCTCCGTGTCCTCTTCCCACATGGGACACCCCCATCCCTGCTTCTTCCTAATGACGGCCTGGACCTCACCTGTTCTGGGCAGGAAGAGGGCCGAGGAGGATGCCGGCCTGTCCTGTCTGCCTCCCGGGGGCCCAGACACAGGGTTCGGGGGCTGCTGGGCCTTGAGGTCTGGATGCTTCCAGGTGTGGGATGAACCTGCCACTGTCCACTGGAGCTGCTCCTTCCGAGATTCAGGAAACTGGGGGACCCACCAAACGGAGCCCATCCCCAGGCTCTGCTGCAAGTCTGCTCGGATTTGCTCTCCTGATCCTGAAGACAGACCTGCGGGAAACAGGGCCTGCGATTCCCATACTGACGGTGTTTTGTGGAATGTCCATTTTCCATTTCCCTTTCTACCCTGTTCTGAGGAAATTACTAGTCAATCCATGCTACCATCACCCGATAGTGACTGGGAAGCTGAGGCTCTGAGAAGCCAAGTAATCCAGCCGGAAGCACAGGTGTGGGACCACGGAGTGGGGTCTGCACCCGCCGCCCGCCCAGGGGGACTGCCCACTCCCCGCAGCTTCCACACCTGTTCCCTTCGCCCCCCTCCCGGGACCAGCTCACAGAGCCTCCTCTTGGGGGGATTCACTTACCTTCTTCTAACAGGATCCGTCTCACTATCGTGTTCTGGGATCATCCGGAAGGCTTGTCACTCTGACGCAGGTTCAGCCTCAGGTTCAGGTTCAGACCCAGAAAAGCTCCCTCGGTCCCGAGCCCCATGGCTCTGCCTGGGCTCCCACCTCCTCCTGCCTGGTCCGTCCCTCTCATGTCCCCTGCAGTGTCACCAGGAGCTCCCACCTGCCCCAGGCAGGCTGTCTGCTCTGTCCTGGGGAGACCTCCCTGGTGCCAGGAGGAAGACACAAGAGGTACCCATGGGGCCTCCCTCATGCAGCACAGTGGCCAGCACCCACCTACTGACCTCATCACTCTGGATGGACAGGGGTTCATGGGGCCCGCAGCATCTCCTGGTTCTCATTTCATCCCAGCACCGCCCACAGGGAAGTTGCTAAGCAACTCTGTGCCAGCTGCACAGAGAGGACGCTCATACACACGCCCCCCTCCCAGCACCCGGGGCCCTCGTGGTCAGGCCCCTCCCAGGATATGGAGCTCACCTGAGCAGGTACCCGGCAGCCCATGGGGCTCTCATGGTCAGGCCCCTCCCAGGATATGGAGCTCACCTGAGCAGGTACCCAGCAGCCCACAGGGTTCTCATGGGCAGGCCCCTCCCTGGATATGGAGCTCCCCTGGGCAGGTACCCCAGCAGGGCTGGGCACACAGGAACCGTGCACATAGCCCTCATTGCAGAGTACCCCCAGCTCACCTGTCGCTCAGAGCTGACACAGAGCACCTCAGAGCAGGGCTTGAACTAACAAACAGCAGCTCCGACAGGTCTGTGACCCTGGGCTTCACTCTGTGTGGCCTCCCTCCGCCTGGTCTTCCAGGGGTTTCCACTGCAGCCGGGGCACCAGGCCTCTGTCTCCACCCACCACCCCTCCTCTCCCTGACTCCTGGGTTCCTCTCATTAGGAGAGGGTCTTCTTGAAGTTGTCTCCCACTCATGGACCAGATAAAATGATTAGAAAACAAGCCAGGGCTGCCGCCTCTTGTCTATCCTGACTCTCAGGACCCTACACCTGTTCCTTGGACCTGGCCGGTGCAGCAAGGCCCATTTTCTGCAACTCTGAGCCCCTGAGGGGCGAGGATTGGCTGACCTGGGCAGCCTGACCCGGCCGGCCAGCCCTCCACAGGTGTGCCTGGGTTGAGGTCAATATAAACACCCCTCCAGGCAGCAAGAGCCCTGCAGCTGTGCCTGACGCCATATTCTCTGCCCCGTCAGCAGTCTCGGGGCTGGGCTGGTGGGAGGGAGTAGGGCCCACGGCTCTATGTGTGGCCCGGTGTGAGTGGGGCTCTGCTGGACTTTCTGCAGGAGTTGCCGGGCTGCCACCTGCTAAAGAAGAGGATGTGTCACCCATACCTGCCGCTGGAATTTCTACCCGGGCAGAGGTGAGGAAGGAAAAAAGCAGTGGGGGCTGGGACGGGAGGGGTACCTCAGGCAGGGAAATGGAAAGCTTCCAGAAGAGTGCCCGGGGCCAGGACCGTCCTGGCTGGCCTGCAGGCACCAAGTCGGCCTGCGTGTTGTCGCTGGTGTGACTCCAAGCCCCTTCCTCTAGGCTTTCAAGTCCTTGCATACATTCAGGTGTTTTACCTGGGAAGGGTGGGAGAAGTTCAGCAGCAGCTGGCCTGGGGCTCAGCTCACGTTTACTCAGAGACGCCTCCTCACGGTCCCCCAGCTTTGCAATGAGGACGCTCCTTGTGTGGGGGCTGCTGGCTGCATGGGAGACGATTCCCCACCTGTGACCAACTTCAGAATTGTTTACCACTGGAGCAAGTGTCCTGATAGGGTTTTCATCTGTGTAACTAGTGGGTTCTTAATTAGCAACGTGAACGGTGATATCAGAGGTCCTGAATCAGGATGGAAATACTTATTTTACGCATGTACAGGCGTAAAAACCTGGGGAGGCCGTGTGCAGCCGGCATCCTTAGGGCTGGGCTTCTGACTGACCCCTCAACGTTCTGATGTCCAGCCACTGCTTTAGGATTTCAGGGGCCCAATGCTGACTCTAAGGGCTCTACAATCCAGCCTCTGTTGGCCTTTAATGAGACCCGCACTTCCAGGATCCTACAGAGCAGGGTCTGTGTGACCGTTCTGTGGCTTCTGTAACAAATGACCACAAGATGGGTGGTTTAAAACAACAGGAATTCATCCTCCCCCAGTCCTGGAGACCAGACATCTGAGATCAAGGTGTTGGAGGACGGAAGTCTCTCCAAAGGCTCCAGGATAGGGTTCTTCCTGCTTTTTCCAGTCTCTGGGGGCTCCAGGCGTCCCCAGGCCTGTGGCTGCATCCCTCCCGTCTCGCCTCTGTCTTCACGTGGCTTCTCTAAGTCTGTGTTTCTCCTCTTTTGTTTCTCATAAGGACTCTCTCAGTTGGATTGAGGGCCACCCTAACCCAAGATGACCTCACCTTGAGATCCTTAACTACATATACAAAGACCCTTTTCCCAGATATGGTCCTGTTCACGTGTTCTGGGGGGGCACATCTTTTGGGGTCAGCATTCAACCCATTACCTGTGTATAAAATAACCCTCATTTTAGGAGATTACCAAGGTCCCGTATAGACTGGCACAGACAGCAGCCATGTGGGTGGGGGTCTGGGGAGAATGAGGACCCTGGAATCACCTGGAAGGGATGAAGTCCTGGCAGCATTAAGGTGAGCTCTTCCACCACGGACCCCGTGGAAACAGCCACTCCACTCTGTCCGTGGAAAGGGACCCAGTGCCGAGTCCAGAAGTGGTTACCTTGCAAAGCTGGCTCTTCTGGGATTTCATCATCAATAGCATCATGTAACCAGGAACTACGGGCTTGGAGGAGTCACTCTCCGGCACATGATGACAGCACTGTCACTTTAGGCTCATCAAGCCTAGAATAGGGATGTTTGAAGGAGAAGAGTTTGGGAGATTGTGAAGCTTGGTTGTCAAGGAAACTGAGCAGGTTTGTCAAGGTTGTCAAGGAAACTTCTCCCTTAAACTGACGGCAGGGCTGGGAGAGCTGAACTCCAGGGATCTTTTAAAGGGGCTGCTCTGAAGCACCATCACCTGAGAGGTGGTCTCACCGTGAGCTGGGGTTTGAGAAAAGTGTGATGAGATTAAGCCTGACTTTCTGTGACAGCTGGGGAGGGGTTTGTAAAGCACCTTGGCTTTTAAGGCAGAAGTTTGTTGCTGGAACAAAGTGTCTCCCAAAACTGGGCTGAAGCTCAAGCTGTCTCTGTCCCCTTCTTGTGAGAGTCCAGGGCAGTTGGGTGTCAGGTCCCAGCCTCTGTCCCCCTTGTTTCTCCTCCCTGCTTCCAGGTGAGGGCTCCAACCAGCAGGGTGGGGTGACCAGGTGGCCATCATGCCCTCCGTCCTAGGATGCAGGCTGGCCAAGGCCCTCACCACCTCCACCCCTTCCCCTTGGTAACACGAGACACTATGCCCTAGCTGTAAGGGGTGGGAAGGCTGGGAGGTGCAGGGTAGCTGTGAACAGGAAAAAGGGAAATGGGTTCTGATGGGCAGCTGCGCGGCCCTGCTGTGAGGGTCGCCCGGACGCTAGCGCACAGACTCTGGATCCTGTGAAGCTTCGATGCTTTGTGGTTCTGGAAATCCTATAGGAGACGGTCCACAGCAGGTGAAGCTAATGCTCTCAGTGGAGGTGGTGAAGCTAAAGATCTGCAGTTCAGACCGAAGGTGTCAATGTACATACAGGACAAAACCATCTCGTGTGAATGGACTTCAGGCACGTTTAACATGAATGCAGTCATGTTAATGCCTAGCATCTTCTATCTTGTGCCTCCCCTCCGGGACCCCCTTCTCAGTTCCTGAGGATCCTGTAACTCACGTACAGGGGGGTGGAGAGTGGGCTCTGTCCAGTCTGAGCCCTGAGTTACCCTGCATGTGAGTCTGCTCAGGACCGCCATAACAAATACCACAGACTGGGCAGCTTGAATAACAGGCCTATCTCCCAGTCCTGGATGCTGTCTGAGATCAAGGTGTGTGCAGGCTGGCTTCTCCTGAGGCCTCTCTACTTGGTGCTTAGACAGCCATCTTCTCCCCAGGTCGTCACGTGGTCTCCCCCTGTGCCTCTCTGTGTCCTAATCTCTCCTTGTAGGACACCAATCCTATTGGATTAGGATCCACCCTAGTGACCTCATTTTTACCTTGATCACCTCTTTAAAAATCCCATCTCCAAATACAGCCACATCCTGGAGTCCTGGGGGTTAGGGATTCAGCATGTGAATTTGGGGGGACATGGCTGAGCCTATCCCATCCTCCTTAGGAGCCAAGTGTGCCTCGGTCCTTCCTTCCCTCAAGTCACACGAGGTGATGTATTGGCTCAGGGAGAGGCCACTCGTGCAGAGTCTGTGTCCCAGCTGGGGAGCCCTTCTCTGCTCTCTCTGATCAGGCAGTGGCCGTGCCAGTCCCCTCCTGAGGTGAGCGGTTCTGGGGTTTCCTGCCGTGTCTCCTGGACTGCTGAGGTGCTCATTGTCAGGGAACCCAGGAGCCAGCAGCCTCGTGGGGATGCCGGTGACTCTCAGGGCCTTGGCAGATGTCTCTCCCAGCAGATACCCTAGCGGAAGTTGGGAAACATTTGGGGGATTACAGGTGGGAGAGAGTCACAGTCTCGTTTATGCTTCAGAAAGACCACGTTGCGGTGGGATGTGAGGTGCACCGTGCGGGCAGGGAGTTTTGCCAGGGCCTGATGGAGGAACCAGGCACAAGATCGGGCTTGGGCCAGGGCTGTGGGTGTAGAGGTGAATTAGTGTGGGAACTGGCCACAGACTGTTGTCGAAATCTCGGCTTCCCTGTGCACCGAGGCCAAACAGAAATACGGAGACAGGGATTTTGGAGGAAGAGAGAGACGGCTTTATTCTTCTGCCAGACAACAGGGAAGACACAGCCGGCTAACGCCTCAAGAACTGGGCACCCCTCCTTGAGAATCAGGGAAGATTTTATACGTGGGGCTCTCGCAGTCCGGGGTATAGGATGAGGATCAAAGTAGTGAAGGTCTTGCATTTCTCCTTTCCTTTGCATTATTTCAAAACAGTCATAGCTGGCATCAGGCTGCCCGGTAATTGGGGTCCGGCAGTCTGGTAATTGCGTCCGTTTGCCTCTGGTTTATCGACCGGTGACCTTGTTTCTGAAATGCAAAAACTATAGGGGGTGACTTGTTATGAAGGGCGTATAGAATGTAAGTGCTGGACATAATAAGGTTAGGGAGTGAGAGGCAGGGGATGTAACTCACACAGAGTTAGGGGTGATGGGTGCCGAATGTAAATTACATAGCGTCAGGGAGTGAGGTTAGCTTTGTAAAGTACACATCTAGTTACTACAAATTAGTGACAAAGTAAAACAAGGAGTGATTAACTCTTTCAGGCCAGATTATGTTTCTTCTCTAGCCTATTCGCTGTTCCCTTTGTTTTCCTTGTTCTCAGGGGAGGGAAAACTTCATTTCTATTTTTGCTGCAACAAGACTCTGGAGGAGGAGATGACAGTCAGTGGGGCACAAGGAGAGTGGGAGCCTGGGAGGCCCCAGTGTTACCGAACCAAACTTGGGTCCGCTTGCCCGAGTGCAGTAAAGCCAGTCTACTGACACCGGGTGTGGTGAAGGGAAGTGCAGCTTTAATTGTAAAAGTGCCAATACAAGGAGAACAGGCGGCTTGTGCTCTAAATCCCCGAACTCCCTGAAGGATTTCAGCAAAGGAATTTTAAAGTCCAAGTGATGGAGGGGGGTCGCAGGGTATGTGATCAGCTGGTGCACAATTCTCTGGTTGATGGTGAGGTAACAGGCGGTTAACACTCTAAATTCTTAGGCACCAGAAGTTCCGGGGCTACCTGTTCATGATCATCAGGTAGTTAATTTCTTCCGTTTGGTGGTGGTTTCGGCATCTGTAAAACAACTCAGGAAGCGTGCATCAGATGCTGTTATCCAGGTACTTCAGAGAGGAGCTCCAGCAGAGGATGTGGGGGAGGGGTCTGTCCTGGGAAGGCCCCGTAGGGTCCTGCTCGGTTACACCCGGTGCCTGGGCTCAGCAACCTGGGAAGGTGGGGCTGCTCCTGGGTGTGGGGACCTGCAGGATCCTGGTCCCCTGAGGGCCCTGTTAGCCCCCAAGGTGAGATGGGGATGCAGTGACTGGACAGAGGCGTCTGGCCTGGGAGAGGGGTCCAGGCTGGAAATGTCACGGGACTCATCGCAGGGAGGGAGAGGAAAGGCCAATGGGGGCAGGTAGGTCACAGCAGACTATGTGCAGGTGATTGCGGTCCTGTTGGAAGCAACTCAGAGCCAGAAAGCAGTGGCCGTCAGGGACTCAGCTCCATTCTCTTGTTCCTTTGTAAAACCGCTGTGTCAGAGTTTGAGACACCGCCAGGAGACGTCTGGGCCCAGTGTTGCCATGGCTTCATCAAAGGGGCCCAGGGGGAACACAGAACCACTGCAGGCCCTGCCCATGTCTGCACTGGGAATGAATCCCGTCGGGGCTCCTGGGCTCACAGACTTGAGGGAACCTCTGTCCTCAGGACTGGTCTTCCTCCTTCCTCTCACCTGCTGGTCAGGAGCCCAGGCAGCCCCATCCTGGCTCCACCCCCAGGGCCTGGATTCTGGGACAGCTTAGGGGTAAGCAAGACCCTCATGTTCCTTTATCTGCCTGGGGGTGAGAATGTCTTAAACGCTGCAATTGACTGATGATGGAGGGCTGAGTGTTTCCAGCAGGTATGGGTGGAAAGATGGGGTGTGAAGTTCCTGTGTCTGCAGGGTCTTCCCAGCGTGAAGATCTGTGTGTTTCCCCCGGCCAGTCAGCATCCTCCCAGGAAGCCCAGATCCAGGTTTACGAGGGCAGAGGCTCTCCCCTTGCTTATCTGTAACTTCCCATTCCCACAATGAGGAGCTTGGCTCCCACCATCTGCCATTTATGTATGCATTGCTCCTTTCCAGGTTACATGTGCAGAGGTTTCAGAGTTGTTAGCTACTACACCCTGGAAAGAACTTCGTAAAATAAAGCCCACTGTTTATATACGGTCCATTTTGCCTTTAGTCTACAGATTCCATTCATTTCCAAAGGTAACTTAGGTCAGCACCTTTTATCCCATCCCCTACAGTGAGTTGTTTCCATATATTTCTAATACAGTTAGACTCTGTCACATTATGTATTCCATCCTGCCACACGCCTACATTCTAAATAACTAAATTTGAATAGATTATGATTGGCCCCTTGGGCTATACACATCTGTGGGCTTAGACAAATGCATAGTGACAGGTATCCATCCTAGAATGTCACATGGAATACTTCAAACCCCCCACCCCATGATCTGCTTATCATCTATGGAGCTTTGCCTTTCCCAGAACGTCACCAATGGGGTCATACTGTGTGCAGCCTCCTCGGCCTGGATGCTTTCACTTAGCAGTATATACTGAGGATTTATCCATGTCTTTCCATAGGCTGCTGGTGCATTCCTTTCTGCTGAGTAGTATTCCACTGCATGTGTATGGGTGGAAAAACAATTTTCCCTCTACTTTTTCAGGTTCTTGGTTGAGGCCACCCTGCCCCTGTAATAAAAGACAGATTACCAGGAGAAAAGCAGAAGTTTAATTACATGTATACCTTCTGAATACAGGGGGGATAGCAAGGAAAACTGAGTCACTCCCTGAAATGACCAAAACCACCCCCTTAAATACCTCTTCAGCTAAAAACAGAAGAAATATGCTGGGGAAGGGGGGAAGACCACTTATGGCAGGTTATCATGCAAAGCACAGTAAACAAGGGTATGATTGTTTGCACATTTAAGTCAGGACTTCTCCATTGAAAAGAGTTACTTAAGATTTAATTATCCTTCTATTTTTGGTGCAAAGAGGGACATACCCTTATAAATGGCGACTTCTGTATTGTAAATGTCTTTCATAAAACAGCAATCTCAGTTTTCTGAGATTTTTTTTTGAATATATTATTTTATTTTTGGCTGCATTGGGTCTTCGTTGCTGCGTGCAGGCTTTTCTCTGGTTGTGGCGAGCAGGGGCTACTTTTCTTTGCAGTGCGTGGGCTTCTCATTGTGGCTTTTCTTGTCACGGAGCACAGGCTCTAGGTGGGCAGGCTTCAGTAGTTGTGGCACACGGGGTCAGTAGTTGTGGCTCGTGGGCTCTAGAGCGCAGGCTCAGTAGTTGTGGAGCATGGGCTTTGTTGCTCTGCGGCGTGTGGGATCTTCCCGGGCCAGGGCTCGAACCCGTGTCCCCTGCATTGGCAGGCAGACTCTTAACCACTGAGCCACCAGGGAAGCCCCCTTTTTTTTTTAAAGCAGACCAATAATCCTTATGCCAGAGAGACATATTTTGGGGTGGCATATTCTACTCACTTTGACATGGATCTACCCCAATTTGCTTATACATTCATCTTTTGAAGGATATCCTGATTTCTTCAAGTTTTTAGCCATTAGGAAAGTGCTGCTGTGCATAATTGCATCCTTGTTTGCATTTGGACATAGATTTTCAAAGCAGTTGCCTGAATACTGGAAGCATGATTGTTGGATCCCAACGTGAGACTTGTTTAGCTTTGGAAAAAACTGCCAAATTGTCTTACAAAGTGGCTGCACATGCCTCCCCCCAGCTATGAGGGAGAGCTCCTTTTGTTCCTCACCCTCTAGCAATTGGTATTGTCATATTTTTGGAGTTTAGCAGTGCTAATAGGTGTGCTGTGATATCTCATGATTTTAATTTGTAATTCCCTAATGGTATATGATGTTGAGCTTGTTTCTGTATGATTTTTACCGTCTCTATATCTTTTTTTGGCGGGATGTCTGTTCACATCATGCTGTTCACGTTCATGCTGAGAGGAGCCCTGTCTCCTCAGGACCCACTGAGGCTTTGGCTTCTGGGACACGCGGGTTGCGTCCACGCTGATGGCCGGGCTTCAGGACAAGCTGGGGTCGAGTCCACACTAACAGAGGCCAAGTCTCCTCAGGATCCCCTGAGGCTTCAGCTTTGGGACACTGTGGGGTCCAGTTCATGCTGAGAGGAGCCTGGTCTCCTCAGGACCTGCCGGGAGGTGACGCCACTGCGGGAAAAGGTGAGGAAATGTGGGGAGAAGGTTCCTGTGCATGGCTGACCGCTGAGGGTGTCTGTCTTCAGAGGACCCAGGAGAGGAAGGGCTTGATGTGGAAAACTGGGTTTTGGGCCGCTTTTGTGTGTGGTGTAGACAGAGTGCAGTGTTGTTCTTTGGCGTGTGGAGTCTGGTTTTCCCAGCACCATTTATTGAGGGGACTGTCCTTTCCCTGGTGTATGTTCTTGGCTCCTTTCTTGTGAATTAACTGATCACATACCTGTAGGTTGATTCCTGGGCTCTCTGCTCTGTTCCTCTGGTCTGTGCGCCTGTTTTTGTGCCAATTCCACACTTTTTTGGGACTGTAGCTTCGTAATGAAGTGTGAAGTCAGGGAGCCAGATGCCTCCAGCCCGTTCTCCTTCCTCAGGGTGGCTTTGGCTCTTCTGGGTCCTTTGTGGTTCCACACACATCTTAAGATTGTTTGCTCTGTTTCTATGGAAAATGTCGTTGGACTTTTGGTAGGGATTGTGTTGAATGTGTACATTAATTTGGCTAGAATGCATATTTTTTAAAATTAAGAAAAAAATTTTGGGCCACACCATGTGGCATGCAGGATGCGGGATCTTAGTTCCCCAGCCAGGGATCGAACCCACGCCCCCTGAAGTGGGAGCACAGAGTCCCAACCCCTGGACGGCCAGGAAAGTCCCACCTTAGAATGCATATTTTCACAATATTCTTTTTACCCATGAGCACGGGGTATCTTTCCATTTATTTTTGTCTGTTCAGTTTCCTTTATCAGTGTCTTCCAGTTTTCAGTGTGCAGGTCCTTCACGTCCTTGGTTAAGTTTACTCCTAGTTGTCTTTTTGGATGCAATTGTAAGTGGGATTTTTTTTAAAAAATTCTTTTTCTGATGGTTCATTATCAGTGTATAGAATCACAAATGATTTTTGTGCATTGATTTTTCTTTTTTTTGTATCCTGCAGCTTTACTGAATTCATTTTTTAGGTGTAACAGTTTTTTGGTGGTTGAATGTTGAAAACTAGAATTCAGAAATCCCACTGTTTCAACTACATCTAGGTCATCCACAGCACCCAAGACATAGTGGCTCCCAATGTAATCTTCCAATGGTGCCTCTTGTAGTATGTGGACTCCTACAAGGGTGATTGGCATCACCTCTGTGGGTGAGCTGGATCCGGGTAGAGCTTGGCCTCTATAACAAAGTTTGATGTCTATATTTCTGGCGTGGTATGACATGGTTGTTTTGATAAGTACTTTATTTTCTAGTAAATTTCAAGTGTATAAAAAACTTCAAATAGCAGTATCAAGTTTTCCACATTCACAAAATACTCCAGTTTGTTTTACCCTGTGAGAGTGGGAGGGCCACTCTCCCAGGGAACCAGCACATAACCCCAAAATGAGGAATAATTATGGTTTCCACATTATAATCCTATCCCCAGACCTGCTTCAACTTTCACCAGCTGCCCCAGCTTTGTGGAAATGTATTTTCCATTCGAATCCAGTTTTCTTTTCTTGGAACCATCACTGGGGCTTTTCCTCACTTTAAAAACCTTGCTGGACTTAAAGTGTACAAGATGAGCATGATCTGGGTGGTTTTTCTGTGTGGCTTCTTTCACTTAGGATGTTTGCAGTGTTTATCCACATTGTAACATTGATCATTATTTCATTCATTTTTTCCATCGTGATTAAAAACACATAACATTTACCATTTAAACCATTTTTTAAAGCTTTTTTAAAATTTTATTTTATTTTTTATTTTTTGGCTGTGTCGTGTCTTTGTTGCTGTGTGCAGGCTTTCTCTAGTTGCGGCGAGCGGGGGCTACTCTTCATTGCTGTGTGCAGGCTTCTCATTGCGGTGGCTTCTCTTGTTGCGGAGCACGGGCTCTAGGCACATGGGCTTCAGTAGTTGTGGCTCGCAGGCTCTAGAACGCAGGCTCAGTAGTTGTGGCACACGGGCTTAGTTGCTCCACGGCATGCGGGATCTTCCAGGACCAGCGCTTGAACCCATGTCCCCTGCATTGGCAGGCGGATTCTTAACCACTGTGCCACGAGGGAAGCCCCATTTAAACCATTTTTAAGTATACAGTTCTATGGCATTAACTACATTCACATTGTTGTAAAAATATCCTCATCATCCATCTCCAGATATTTTCCCCATGTGAAACTGTAGGCATTAAACACTAACTCACCTCAACCCCTGGCAACCTTATTCTACTTTGTCTTTGAATTTGACTTATCTGGATACCTCATACTCGTGGAATCATAGAGCGTTTGTCCTTTTTGTGTCTGGCTTGTTTCACTTAGCATAATGACTTCAAGGTTCATCCACATTGTAGCATGTGTGAGAATTACCTTAGTTTTAAAGGTTGGATCATATTCCATTGTGTATATACTACACTGTACTTATCCATTCATCTGTTGAAGGATGTGTTGTGTTGCTTCCACCTTTTGGCTGGAAATTGTGAATAATGTTGCTATGAATATGGGGTACAGATATCTGTTCCAGTCCTTGCTTTCTAATATTTTGGGTGTACACCCTGGAGCGGAATCAAGGGATCATACATTTTCCATGTTTTTGAGGAGCCACCATACAGTATTCCACAGCGGCTGTATAATTTTACTTTATTCTTTTATATGACAGAATAATGCAGCTTATGGATCTACCTTATTTTGCTTATCCGTTTACCTGCTGATGGACATTTAAATCTTTTCTACCTTGGGCTATTGTGAACAGTGCTGCTATGAATAATTGGTGAACAAGTTTTTGTTTGAACACCTGTTTTCCATATTTTGGGTGTATATCTAGGAGTGGAGTTGTTGAACCACATGGTAATTATATTTTTGAGTAAATGCTAAAGTTTTGTACACATAGACTACACCATTGTACATCTCCACAAGTAACTTTTAAGGGTTCTAATTTCTCTACATTGTTGCCAACATTTGTTATTTTTATTTATATATTTAAAAATTTGTTTAAAAATTTATTCTAGTGTGTGTGAAGGGGCATCACACTGTGGCTTTAATTTGCATTTTCATCATGACTACTGATGTTTGACATCTTTTCGTGTCCTTGTTGACCATTTGTATGTCTTGCCTGGAGAGCAGTCCATGCAAGTCATTTGTCTGTTTCAAAAGTTTTATTGTTTGTCTTTTTGTTGATGAGTTGTAAAAGTCCTGGGTATATTCTCGGTAAAGAGTCTTATCAGATATATAATGTGCCAATATTATCTTCCATTCTGTGGGCTGTCTTTTTACTTTCTGGAGAGCCTCTTTTGTTGCACAAAGGTTTGTAATTTTGAGGAAATCCAATTTATCTATTTTTTTCTTTCATTTCTTATGCTTTACTGTCAAATCTAAGAAACCATTGCTAAATTCATGGTCAGGAAGATTTAATTCCTTGGTTTATTTGAGAGTCCATACAGTCATCCCTCGGTACCCACTAGGCCAGGCTTTAGGCCTGGGGTCGAGTCAGTGTGAGGGTTCAGGGGTCACGGTTTAGGGTTATGGGTCATTGTTGGAGAGTCATGGTAGAGGGTTGTGGTTAAAGGGTCAGGGCCGGGGATTAGAGTTTAGGGGTCAGGGGCGAGGGTCTAGGGGTCTGGGGCTAGGGTTGTTAGGGGGTTAAGGTTAGAGGTTAGGGTTCTTAAGGTAAAGGTTAGAGTTAGGTTTAAGCACAATTGGCCCTCATTGCCCTCCCCTCTCTTTCTCTCTGAAGCCTCCAGAATGGATAGGACTTGCCCAGGGTCAAACAAGAGTCAGGGAGCTGAGGTCAATAACTGTTTTTCTGGCCTCCCTTCCCTCAGTCCTGGGCTCTGAAAGAAGAATGAAATGTCTGTTCTTGTCTCGGACTGTTTCTTATCCAACTCAACCTCTGTCAAGGATTGGAGAGGGTGTCAGAAGTCATGCATGGTTTCCTTCTGCCCTCCTACCTGGGAAGGGTGATGCTGGCCCTACTCTGCCTGGGCAGCCCCAGCTTCCAGCACAGCCCAGACAGGAGGGCACTCAGTGGACATGTGTGGATTTATACAGGACTGGGTGCAGTGACCTGCCAGCCCCCAGATGCTGCCTTCTTAAGGGCTGGTGGGGCCTTCCTGGCACTGGAGGCATCCTTTGTCCCATCTGAGTGGGCATGAATAGATGATCAAGCCTCAGGCAGGACAGCCCTTGACCTCTGACTATCCAAGCAGGCATCTGTGGTCCTCTAGCTCAGTCCAGCCTGGGCATTGTCAGGCCCTCATGTATAGTTACGGAGCTGACCATGATGCTGGGCAATTCAACAGCTACCTGGGCAGTGTAGACATTCCTTTGAGAAGTTTCAACTACCAACATGCATGTGGTTGAGAAAAAGGCCTCCCGCTCACAGCCTCATAGGCTGCCAAGAGAAGTAATAATCCTCTAAACATTGGAGTGTGTCCCTGACACAACAACCATACAGCAGACCATGGCCCTGCAATCCTTTGTCCTTTCAGTCGTTAGAAGCTTTTGACATTCATATTCATTAAGAATCGAAGATATGGGAGCACCTGGACCTCCCAATGGGAGGTTCACACTGAGACTGCATTGTCTTGGAGAGCCATATGCATCCATGTGGCCTCTGGAAAGCCTGCCAATTATGGGTTCCATGGCATGGAATAATTCTTGCGCCTCCCATTACTTCATTGCACAAGAGTTTCCTTACCACCCTAGCATTTGGTTTCTTCACTTAGTAAAGGAGAGAGAAGAACCTGGAAAAGGAGCAGTAGTGTTGTTCAGGGATGGGTAATTAATATGGCCAGGGAGATGGCATAACTCAAGGGCTCCCGCCTCTCAGGGGCAGGAATGAGGTCTGTGTGTCTTCTGAGGGCACATGGGCTGTTCTGGGCCAGCCTCTGAGATGTGAGGACCTGATGCCCAAGGAAAGAGACTTGAGTTTACCACCACCAACGATCCTGACTTCTCAGTAAGTGAAAGAACTTCTTGCAGTCTTGGGAGGACAGTAAAAGCACTGGATGAGTAGCTGCAGCGCCTGACCCTGAGTGAACCCCTTTCTTCCTTTTGTGTCAGATTCTGTGCTGTGCAGTGAGCTGTCATTGACTTAGAATCGGTTGCTTTCTGCCAGCCAGCATCTGTTCTCAGGCCCAAGTGCCTCGGCTTTCCTTTGCGAATTACATCTCACCTGCTTCCAGTCCAAACAGTTGCAGAAGGATGAGCCCATGTTCCACCCAGCTCGAAGATGGGTTTACAGCCCACATCTAGCCAGTCCCACTTTCCATCTTCTGGTGATGGGTCGAGGATGAGAATGCTACCCAAGCCAGATCAAAGGTATTTAAAACCATGACTTTCTTGGAATCCAAGGAAAGGAGAAACTCTTTCTCGGAAAATGGATGGTGAGTGGTTGTCAGCCTAGAATTGCTGTTGGCCCAAGGGCAGAGAGAGAGCCTGTGCCTGTGAATGGGGTCCCCCAAAGGCACTGAGCAGGACAAAGGTTTGGAGAGAAGCAAGGTCACACTGAGATAGTGTGAGCCACTGGACCTGCCAGGTCCAAACCCATTCTTCAACTTGTCACTTGCAAGTATTAATTTATTTCTACCCTTACAATAAATACTAATTTATTTTACTTCAGTAAGTGTGTCCAGTTGCTGGGAAAAGAAAAAGTCCTGGTTGATACATCTGAATCAATAATCCCTGATCCTTCCTCAGGTGTCCTCACTGGGTAGGCGTGGCTGGGGGAGATGAAGACACTGGGTGGGGTCAGATACTAGGGGAGCTGCCAAACAGCTCTGTCCCTGTTCCTTCCCTGTCCCGGGAGAGGGAAACCCTGGAACAGTGATAGGATAACCAGTATGGGGAAGAGTTTCCTCAGTGATTAATTGGTCTTTTTGTATTTTCCTTAATTTAGGGTTCATTTTGGTAATGTGTTTTTACAAAGAAATCCCCCTTTTCCTCTAGATTTCCAGTTTGTTACAGTGGGTTTCTCTTATTTGACTTTTAATCTTTCCTGTCTAATTTTCTACAGAATCATGACAAATAATGAACAAATATTGATACTTTATTATTAAGTGAAGTCCCTATTCATGTTCCCTTTGTTATACCTTTCCTTGTTCCAGGATCTCAGAGGACATGGGGTCATCATGTCTGTTTAGTCTCTTCTGGGCTTCGACAGTTGCTCAGACTCTCCTTGTCTCCATGACCTTGACAGTGTGGAGGAGGACTGGTCAGGTATTTTGTAGACTGCCGGGCACTGGGATTTGCTTGGTGGTTTTGTCGTGGTTAGACTTGGCTTTGAAAAAGCAGACCACAGAGGGGAAGTGCTTCCTCTTCACTGTATATCAAGAGGACAGGCTCTTAAGGAAACTTCTCCCTTATATTCTTAACTTTGGTCACCTAGCTGAAGTAGTGTTTGTCAAGTGTTCCCACAGTGAGGTTAATTTTTTCCCCATGTCCATCCTGTGTGTCTTATTTAGGAGGAAGTCATAATGCAGAACCCACACCTGAGGAGAGAGGGGTTAGCTTCACATCCTTGATGGACAGCTGAGTGGCTATATACATTGTTTAGACGTTTTCTGCATAGGATATTTCTATTTAACACCATTCAGCAAAAACTGTGTAATTTATTTTTACCAGTTTGGACACGTGAATAATTACTGTAAACTTTTGGTTATAATCCAGCACTACATTATTAGACTGCTTAGTTCATTCTTGCTTTGGCTGTTGAGAGCTTTTTCCATTTGCTCCTGTTTTTATTTTACATAATTTTTCTTTTGTGGGTTTTTTAAATTTTTGGTACTTCTTTACTTTCTGATATTTTAAGATTATCCTGCTTCATATATTTACTGTCTCAGACCTAGCGTCAGCCCTTTCTTCAAAGAGCCCTTGTTCCTTTTATTAGAGAATGGTATTAAAAACTTACACATGGGAGCTAAATATGCTCAGCTGACAGTGCATGGAAATGTATGCATGTATCCCAGCCTATGCATATACACATAATTATAAAGATTTCCATGGGGAACTCTGTGTATCTCTATTAGGCTAAAGGTAGTTTATACTGATATCTCCAACCTGATCTGTTATGACATGGATATTGTAACCTTCTCTCTTTGTTTGTCTGTGACTTCCCACCCAGTGGTCAGAAACCCGGCTTCTACCATTTGTCGTTTATTAAATTAACTGCTTGTTCCATTCGATTACTGACATAGTAGTTTCAGTACTGTTAGCTACTACCCCTCATGGGAAAGAACATAGAGTCCACTGTGTATGTACGGCATATTTTGCCTTTGGCCTACAGAGTCCGCTCATTTCCAAAGTTAACTTAGGTCAGCCCATTTTGTCCCACCACCAACTGTGAGTTTTTTCATACATTTCTGAATCAGTTAGATTCTTTGTTACATTCTGTATTCCAGTCTTTGACACTCCCATATCCTAAGTAGCTAAGTTTGAATAGATTGTAAATTACTTGTTGGGTTGTAAAAATCTGTGGGTGTAGACAAATGCATAGTGACAGGTATTCACCACTAAACTATCATATGGACTATTTCAACCACATATTCCATACACTGTTTACCATGTCAGCTTTGCCTTTTCTAGAATGTCATATAAATGAGGTCATACAGTGTGTAGCACTTCAGGCTGGATTCTTTCGCTTAGCAATGTAAGTGTTAGATGCATCTATTTTTTTTTTTTTTTTGCACAGGTTGATAGTCCATTCCTTTATATCTCTGAATACTATTGCATTGCAGGTATATGAGAGAGAAAATAATTTTCCCTCTACCCTCCTATGTTCTTTATTGAGATCTCCCTTGTAATGAAAAGGAGACGAACTGGAGAAAAAAATCGGAAGTTTAATATGTACCATGCATACCTCCTGTATACTTGAAAGACACCCAGGAAAACTGAGTCACTCCCTGAAATGGCCCAAGCCATTACCTTAAATGCTATCTTCTGCTGAGAACAAAAGAAAGATGTTAGGGAATGGAGGAAGCCATTTAAGGGAGGTTATTAGGCAAAGCACAGTAAACAAGGGTATGGTTGTTACACAGATTTACAACCAGGCCTGTTTCATTCACAAGCTTTTTTTTTTTTTTAAACATTTACTTATTTGGCTGCACTGGGTCTTAGTTGAGGCCTGTGGAATCTTTAGCTGCGGCATGCGGGCTCTTAGTTGCAGCATGCGGGATCTAGTTCCCTGACCAGGGATTGAACCCTGGGCCCCTGCATTGGGAGCATGGAGTCTTAACCACTGGACCAGCAGGGAAGTCCCAACAAGCTTTTCTTGATATTTAGTCATCATTCAATTCCTGGTCCAGAGAGGGACATACCCTTACAAACGGAGATATCCTTAATAAATGTAAATTTACCTCCTAAAAGGGCATTTTCTACTTGGCTTTGAAAGATTCTCCTGGGTCTGCTGTTTCTTAAGTTAATCAGTGCAAAATAATCCTTTTGTCAAATGGGCATATTTTGGGGTGGTGTATTCTGCTCCCCTTGACATGTATGTGCCCTAATTTGCTTATGAATTCATCTTCAGAAGGACACCTGATATCTTTAAGTTTTTAGCCATTATGAATAGAGCTGCTCTGCATTACTTGATGCTAGTTTCGGTTTGAACACAGTTTTTCTAAGCAGTTGTCTAAATACAAGAGGTACACTTCTTGGATCCTAAGGTAAGACATTTTAGATTTGGAAAAAACTGCCAAACTGTCTTTCAAAGTTGGTTGTACATGCATTCCACCAGCATCTTGAGTATATTCTTGTCTGCTTATTTACTGCCTGTTTATCTTCTTGGGCCAGGTGTGTGTTTCAATCTTTACCAAATTTTAATGGCATTGTTGGCATAATTTGAGTGCAAATCCTTTATCAGATATGTGTTCTGGAAATAGTTTCTTGCAGTTTGTGGTTTGTCTTCCGGTTTTCTGAATAAGGTCACCAGACCCAAGGTCATGTAGATTGTCTTTTTTTTTTTTTCTAGGATTTTTATAGTTTGGTAATTTAAATTTATCTATGGGCAATTTTGAGTGAATTTTGGTTTAAGTTGTAAAGTTTGTGTCTACATTCATTTCATTACATATGGTTTGTAATGAATTGTTCCTTAACCATCTTTTGAGAAGATACAGTGAGATACATGGCTCCACTTCAATTTGGATTTCCAAACTTAGTATATACAGCAGAACTGCATCCTGGATGAGCCTCTGGGTTTGTGAGTGCGGCACTCCCGGCACTTTTCTGACGTCCCACAGGGGGGCGCCGAACCCACCTGTCTGACCCTGGGGGCACAGGTGCACCCTGCCCACAGACTTTGCTCTGTGACAAGCAGACAGGAGCTTTGTCTCCTGTCAGGGCTTAGGTTTCTGGACCATGAGGCATTGTCCACACTGACAGGAGCTGGGTTTTCTCAGGAACCACTGGTGAGGAGACTCCACAAGAGGAAAAAATGAGCAAGTGTGGAGAATCTTCCTGTGCAGCTGACTGCTGGGTGGGTGGGGTGCATCTTCAGGGGACTCAGGAGAGAAAGGGTTTAATGTGGAATACTGTGCGCTTTTAGTTAGTTTTATGTGCAGTGTAGATGGTGACCAGTGTCGCTCTTTGGTGTCTGGTGTCTAGTTTTCCTGGCACTGTTTGTTGATGGCTTTGGGTAGAATAAACATTTTAATAATAGTAATTTTTCTGATGCATGAGCATGGAATATTGTTTTCTATTGTGTCTTCAATGTCTATATCAATGCTTGATAGTTTTCTGAGTATCGGTCTTTCATGTCCTTGGTTAAATTTATTCCTATACAGTTTGTTCTTTTTGATGGAATTGTAAATGGGATTGTTTTCTTAATTTTTCTTGCTGGTGGTTCATCATTAGTGTATAGAAACAAAACTGATTTGTGTATATTGATTCCATATTTTGCAACTTTACTAAATTTATTTTTTAACATATTTTTTGAAGTAATGTGAAAAACTGTAATACTAAAATCTCACTCTTTCTACTGCATCCCAGGTAATCCACAGGACCCAAGACATGGTAGCTACTAATATACTCTTCCCACGGTGCCTCTTAATACCATGTAGACTCCTACAAGGGAAAGAAGTATCACAACTTTGGTTGAATCTGGTCTGGGTAAGTCTTGGCCTCTATAACAAAATTTGATGGCTGTCTTATCTGATTTTTTGGCATGGTACTGACATGGTTGTCTAGAAAAGTAATTTACTTTCCAGTAATTTAAAATGTACCGAAAAGTTTCAATAATGGCAAAAAGTACTCACATTTGCCGCTTCACACAAAATGCTCAGTGTGTTTTACCCAAGGAACCAGCACATAACCCCTAAAGGAGGAAATCCTGATGTCCACATTATAATTTAATACTCAGCCGCACTTCAGCTTTCACCTGCTGTCCCAACTGTATGAAAATGTCTTTTTCCATCCTGATCCAGTTTTCTTTTTCTGGAACCATTACTGAGTTTTCCCCTCATTTGGACAACCTTGATGGATTTGAAGCAGACAAGATGAGTATGGGATCTAGGTGGCCTTTTCTGTATGGCTTTTTTCACTAAGAATGTTTTTAATGTTCATTTTTGTAAAAAATATCAGCGCTACACTTTTTTTTCATTGTCATTAAAAATACAAAACATGACTTTAGCATTTAATTCACTTTACGTATACAGTTTTGTGGTATTAACTACCTTCATATAGTTGCACAAACAAGTTAACTAACATGTGTACCTCCTGTGTGCATGGGAGATACCCAGGAAATTGAGTAACACCCTGAAATGGCCCAAGACATCACCTTAAATACCGTCTTCAACTAAAAGGAAAAAAAAGGAAAGCTATAGTTGTTTCTGTCTACATTCATTTGATTGCATATGGTTTCCAATTGATTGTTGTATAACTAGTTGTGGAGAAGTCATGGGATAGTTGGCTTCATTTCAGTTTGAATTTCCAAATTTAGCGGATTCTGCAGGCTTGATACAAGGTTTACAAACTTGATATTGGATCAGGACATCCCATGGTGTAACTGGTATTAATGGTTTGCTCAACAATTAAAGTTCTGTGTGATATGAGTTCAGCCTGGAGTAATCCAGGTTAGTTTCTATCTGTTATACATTTGTCCCAGGATGAAAGGACAAGAGACATAAGGCCTACTTTATAAAAGTGCCTTCAAACTAATTGATATTGAAGTATAGTTGACCTACAATGTTGTGTTAATTTCTGCTGTACAGCAAAGTGATTCATATATACATATACATACATATATACATATTGTTTTTCATATTCTTTTCCATTATGGTTTATTACAGGGTATTGAATATAGTTCCCTGTGCTGTACAGTAAGACCTTGTTTATCCATCCTATATATAATAGTTTGCATCTACTAATCCCAAACTCCCAATCCATCCCTCCCCCCTGTCTTCCCCTTGACAACCACAAGTCTGTTTTCTATATTTGTGAGTCTGTTTTTGTTCTGTAGATAGGTTCATTTGGGTCTCATTTTATAACCCACATATAAGTGATATCATACGGTATTTGTCGTTCTCTGTCTGACTTCTCTTTGTATGATAATCTCTAGGTCCATCCATGTAGCTGCAAATGGCATTATTTCATTCTGTTTTATGGCTGAGTAATATTCCATTGTATATATGTACCATATCTTCTATATCCATTCATCTGTTGAGGGACATTCAGGTTGCTTCCATGTCTTGGCTATTGTGAATAGTGCTGCTGTGAATGCTGGGGTGCATGTATCTTTTCGAATTATAGTTTTGTCTGGATATGTGCCCAGGAGTGGGATTGTTGGTTCATATGGTAATTCTATTTTTAGTTTTTGAGGAGGCTCCGTACTGTTTTCCATAGTGGCTGCATCAATTTACATTCCCACCAGTAGTGTAGGAGGGTTCCCTTTTCTCCACACCCCCTCCAGCATTTATTTATAGACATTTTAATGATGGCCATTCTGACCACTATAAGGTGATAACTCACTGTAGTTTTGATTTGCATTCTCTAATAATTAGCAATGTGGAGCATCTTTTCACGTGCCTATTGGCTATCTGTATGTCGTCTTTGGAGAAATGTCTATTTAGACCTTCTGCCTATTTTTTGATTTTTTTCTTTTTTGAGTTGTATGAGCTGTTTGTATATTTTAGAATTAGACCCTTGTTGGTCTCATCATTTGCATGTATTTTCTCCCAAACAGTTAGCACAGGTTCTGGAACGACTGGATACCCACATGCAGAAGAATAAAGTTGGACCCTTACCTCCCCCCACCCCGTATACAAAATCAACGCAAAATGGACCAAAGGCCAAGATGTAAGAACCAAAATTATAAAGCTCGTAGATGAAAACATGAGAGTAAATCTTCATGACCTTGGATGTGGTCATGATTTCTTAGATCTGCTACCAAAAGCAAAAGTAGCAAAAGACAAAGTAGATGAATTGGACTTCCTCAAAATGAAAAACAGTTGTGTATAAAAGGAGTAAGGAATAAGATAATCCACCATCCAAAATGGCACAAGATGTTTGCAAACCATGTATCTGATAAAGGACTGTAGCCCACCAGCCAAGCCCCCGGTGGTCCAGTGGAGTGTCTGTGCGGCCCCTCCCATCCTAGGTGATAAGGGGATCTCAGGCCCCACAGCACCTGAGGGGTGGACACTGGTCATCCTCCGCACCCTCAAGGAGTGAGTGCTGGATGGTCTTGAGCCCAGATGCACTCCCATTACTGCCCTCAAAGGCTGCAGGCTTCAGCATGCCTCCAGAAGGACACAGAGTATTTGCAAGTCTTTGAGAACCGTCTTCACTTTTCTGAAAAGGGCATCTTATTATTTCACAGCATGACCATTTTCAATCTGGCTCCCAGGGGTGCCCTCCCACCTTCTTTATTTCTCTGAGAGTGGCCATGGTGGTTTGGCTGTCCCCAATCCCCACATCAGGTGACAAGGCCAGTGGGGTCGGCTCCTGGTGGTCCTTAGGTTCATTGGAGATTAACCCAGACTCTCAGCCTGAGATTGAACATGGATGCTCCTGCTTCTCCCCATCATCGATTCTCATCTCCTCCGCTATCTCTCTTCCTCTTGCTTTTCAGTCTCAGATTTACCTGATGGTCACCACTCACAGTTCCTGCAGAGCCCAGAGGTTTCTCCTTGAAGGAAAGGTTCTGGAAAATCAGAGGGATAAATAAAGAATGCAGCTGATTCCCGCCTTGTGCTGATGCCCAAGAGGGTGAGGAGAGTGAGTGTTTTCTCATTAGAATTTTAAATCCTCCAAGTAATAGATCATTGTGGGGGGACCATCCTGTGTCTTCCAGCTCATTCTAATAATGTCATTCCTGAGTTTTAATGTGGTAAATAATTTAAATCATAAATATGCTGAGGGGGAGATCCATTTAAAGAATGTTAGAGGTAACTCCAAGGGATTTACAACAAACAAGGACACAGAACCCTGTGTCCAGACACTGGCTGAGAGATTCCTACCCTGAGCCGCAGTCCCCTGGAGGGCGGAGTGGCCATGACTCTCCTCCCGCAGGTGAGCCTACACAGGCACATCCCACGTGGGACCACTGCATTGCAGAATCTTAGAGTGGCCAATGGCAGGCAGCTGGCTAGAGATGCGGACAAGAGAAGACTGCCCAGCAGCCTGGGACAACCCCAGGGTGAGGCCTTAGGAAGGGCCAGCGTCAGAGCCTCAGAGATGACTTGAAGAGAGTTCAGGCTGTTAGGGACATCGTCAGAGATGTACTTAGGGACATATTCAGGGCCTTAGTTATGGACAGGATCAGGGCATTATTTACTGAGAGCTTAGACTATAAGGGACAGCGTCAGGGCCTAAGTTAGGGACAGTGTCAGTGCTTCAGTTAGAGGTAATGTGAGAGCCTTAGACACAGTTCAGGCTGTTACTTAGGGATATCTTCAGGGCCTTCGAGCCAGCATCATGGCCATAATTAGAACCAGTGTCAAGGCGTTAGTCAGGGCCAAAACTAGGGTGTTAGTTAGGGAAAGAGTCAGGTCATTAGTTACAGACAGTGTCAGGGTTTTAGGTAGGGACAGCGGCAAGTCCTTAGTTAAGAAGAGTGTCAGGGGCTCACTTAGGGGCAGCGTCAGGATGTTAGTTAGGGAGAGTCAGGACATTAGAATGTCAGATTCTGAGGTAGAGACAGCATCAGGGCCTTAGTTAGGGACAGCGTCAGAGACTTACCTAGGGACATATTCAGGGCCTTAGTTATGGACAGGATCAGGGTGATACTGAGGAATACCTAAGTGTATTAGGGACGTCTTCAGGGCCTCAATTAGGGATAGCATCAGAGTGTTAGTTAGGGAAAGAGTCCGGCCATTATTATAGATAGTGTCAGTGCCTTAGGTAGAGAGAGCATCAGGGCCTTAGTTAAGGACAGCATCAGAGACTTACTTAGGGACATTCAGGGCCTTAGTTATGGACAGGATCAGGGCGTTATTGAGAGATACATGAGGCTATTAAGGACAACATCAGGGTGTTAGGGAAAGAGTCGGCCATTACTATAGACAGTGTCAGTGCCTCAGGTAGAGACATCATCACAGCCTTAGTTAGGAAGAGGGTCAAGGCCTTGGTGAGGGACAGGGTCAGGCCAACAGTGAGGGAAATCTAAGGCTATTAGGGACATCGTCAAGGCCTTAGATTGGGTCAGCATCAGGGCTGTAGTGTCGACCAGTGTCAGGGCATTAATGAGGGACAAAATTAGGGTGTTAGTTAGGGAAAGAGTCAGGTCATTAGTTACAGACAGTTTTAGGGCCTCAGGTAGAATCGGCATCAAGGCCTTAGTTAGGAAGAGCATCAGGGCCTCAGTTAGGTTCAGCGTCAGGGCCTTAGTTAGGGACAGTGTCAGGGCTTACTTAGGGACAGTTTCAGGACCTTGGTAAGAGATGGGTCAGGATATTAGCTCAGGATAGTGTCAGGACTTTAGTTACGGCCGGCAGCAGGGCCTATGTTAGGGACAGCTTCCGGGCCTTAGTTAGAGACAGTGTCAGGGCCTTAGTTAGGACTACTCAGGGCCTTAGTTAGGGACAGTTTTAGGGCTTCAGGTAGGATAACAGGCAGGACTTTAGCTACGGGCAGGGTTAGTTTAAGGTCTATGGATAGTGTCAGGAAATGACCTAGGGTTAGTGTCAAGACCTTAGTTCCTGAGAGTGTCAGAGCCTTATTTAGGACCAGCGTCAGGGCTTCAGGCAGGGACAGGGTCAGAGCCTGACTTAGGGAGAGTGACAGGGCCAGAGTGAGGCCTAGCGTCATGCTCTTAGCTAGGGACAGTGTCAGGGCATGACTTAGGAGCAGCACCAGGGCCTTTGTAGGAGCAGCATTCAAGTCTTGGTTAAAGACATGATCAGGGCCTGAGTTAGGCAGAGCGTCAGGGCCTCATTTAGGGGCAGCTTCAGGGTCTGTCTTAGGGACAGCCTCAGGGCTTCACTTAGGGACAGCGTCAGGGCTGACTTAGAGACAGTGTCAGGACCTTGGTTAGAGATGGGTCAGGATATTAGCTCAGGATACTGTTAGGACTTTAGTTATGGCTGGCAGCAGGGCCTATATTAGGGACAGCTTCCGGGCTTTAGTTAGAGACAGTGTCAGGGCTTTAGTTAGGACTACTCAGGGCCTTGGTTAGAGACAGCATTAAGGCTTCAGTTAGGATAAGAGACTGGATATTACCTAGGGAAAGAGTCAGGTTACTGGCTAAGGATAGTGTCAGGAAATAAGCTAGCGAGAGTGTGAAGACCTTAGTTACTGAGAGCTTAAGGGCCTTATTCAGGACCAGTGTCAGTGCTTGATGTAGGGACAGCGTTGGAGCCTGACTAAAGTACACAGACAGGGTCTATGTGAGGCCTCTCGTTAGGGCCTGAGTTAGGGTCAGTGTCGGGCATGATGTAGCAGCAGCATCGGGGCTTCTGTAGGATCACCAACAGGGTGTGTGTTAAAGACATTATCTGGGCCTCTGTTAGGACAGCCTCAGGGCCTCACTTAGTGACAGCGTCAGGGCTTGCTTAGGGACAGTGTCAGGAGTTTGGAAAGACATAGGTGAGGATATTAGCTCAGGAAAGTGGACTTTAGATATTGATGGCAGCAGGACCATAGTAAGGGACACTGTCAGGGCCTGAGTTAGGACTAGCACCAAGGCCTTTGTTAGGTACAGTGTCAGGGCCAGAGTTAAGGACATTGTCAGGAGCTGAGTTAGGATGAGCATCCAGGCCTTAGTTAGGGACAATGTCATTGCCTTGGGACAATTTTCATGTTCTTAGTTAGGCACAGCATCAGGACTTTAGTTAGCAGAAGAGGCAAGATATGAGCTAGGCACAGCATTAGGTTAAAGTCTAGGGATAGTGCCAGGAAATGACCTAGGGATAGTGTCAAGACTTTAGTTACTGAGAGTACCAGGGCCTCATTTAAGACCAGCATCACTGCTTCAGGTAGGGACAGCGTCAGAGACTGACTTAGGGAGATCGACAGGGCCTGAGCGAGGCCTATCGTCAGGGCCTTAGCTAGGGACAGTGTCCGGGCATGACTTAGGAGCAGCAACAGGGCTTTGATACTTGATCAGTATTCAAGTCTTCGTTAGAGACATGATCAGGGCCTGAGTTAGGCACAGCGTTAGGGCCTCAGTTTGGGATAGCGTCAGGGCCTGTGTTAGGGGAGCCGTAGGGCTTTACTTAGGGACATCATCAGGGCTGACTTAGGGAGAGTTTCAGGACCTTGGTAATAGATGGGTCAGGACATTAGCTCAGGATAGTGTCAGGGCTTCAGATATTCATGGCAGTAGAGGCATAATTAGGGACAGTGTCAGGATCTTAGTTAGGGACAGCATTAGGGCTTTAGTTAGGATAAGATGAAGGATATTAGCTGGGGAAAGAGTCAGGTTACGGGCTAGGGATAGTGTCAGGAAATGAGCTAGGTATAGTGTGAAGACCTTAGTTACTGGGAGCATAAGGACCTTATTCAGGATCACTGTCAGGGCTTGATGTAGGGACAGCATCGGAGGCTGACTAAGGTGCAGTGACAGGACCTATGTGAGGCCTATCGTTAGGGCCTGAGTTAGGGACAGTATCGGCATGATTTAGGAGCAGCATCAGGGCATCTGTAGGGTAACCATCAGGGTGTGTGTTAAAGACATTATCAGGGCCTCTGTTAGGACAGCCTCAGGGCCTCACTTAGTGACAGCGTCAGGGCTTGCTTAGGGACAGTGTCAGGAGTTTGGAAAGACATAGGTGAGGATATTAGCTCAGGAAAGTGTCTGGACTTTAGATATTGATGGCAGCCCGGCCTTAGTTAGGGACAGTGTCAGGGCCTGAGTTAGGACTAGCACCAGGGCCTTTGTTAGCTACAGTGTCAGGGCCAGAGTTAAGTACATAGTCAGGCCATGAGTTAGGATGAGCATCCAGGCTTTAGTCAGGGACAGTGTCATTGCCTCGGGACAATTTTCATGTTCTTAGTTAGGCACAGCATCAGGGCTTTAGTTAGCAGAAGAGGCAAGACATGAGCTAGGCACAGTGTTAGGTTAAGATCTAGGGCTAGTGCCAGGAAATGACCTAGGGATAGTGTCAAGACCGGAGTTACTGAGAGTATCAGGGCCTCATTTAGGAGCAGCGTCAGGGCCTCAGCTAGGGACACCATCTGAGCCTGACTAAGGCAGAGCGACAGGGCCTGAGTGAGGCCTCCAGTGAGTGCCTTAGCTAGGGACAGTGTCAGGGCATGACTTAGGAGCAGCAACAGGGCCTTTGTAGGATCAGCATTAGTGTCTTAGTTAAGGACATGATCAGGGCCTGAGTTGGCACAGCTTCAGGGACTCAGTTAGAGAGTGCATCAGAGCTTCACTTAGGGAGAGGAAGAGGGCTTACATAGGGACAGTTGCAGGATCTTGTTAAAGAGATGGGTAAGAATATTAGCTCAGGAAAGTGTTAGGGTTAGGCTTAGGGTTAGGGTTAGGGATAGGGGTTAGGGGTTAAGGGTTAGGGTTAAAGTTAAGGTAAGGCATAGGGTGTAGGTTAGGGTTAGGATTAGGGTTAGTTTTAGGGTTAGGGCTCAGTTTAGGGTATGGGTTAGGATTAGCGTACGTGTTAGGGTTAGGGTATGGGTTAGGCTTAGGGTACGCGTTAGGGTTAGGGTATTTATTAAACCTATCCCACTCTCTAGATACCACTTAGCACGTAAAGGAATATTATTTGGGGTCCAGCCATAGAGAAGGTTTTAGACACTAGGATAAGATAAGGAAGACACACATAATAAAGAAATCACATTACGATTCTCTTCTTAACCTGTTCCTTAAAACACTAGTGCTTAGGAAATCTATTGGAAGCAGAAGCAGTCAAGGGTAACTTAGGGTTAGGGTTAGGCTTAGGGTTAGGGTTAGGGTACAGCTTAGGGTTCGGGTTAGGGTACGGGTTAGTGTACGGCGTAGGGTATGGGTTATGGTTAGGGTTAGGGTTAGTTTTAGGGTTAGGGCTCGGTTTAGGGTGCGGGCAAGGATTCGGGTACGTGTTAGGGTTAGGGTATGGGTTTGGGTTAGGGTACGCATCAGGGATAGGGTATTTATTAAACATACCCCACTCTCTAGATACCACTGAGCACGTAAAGGAATATTATTTGGGGTCCAGCCATGGAGAAGATTTTAGACACTAGGATAAGATAAGGAACACACATTATAAAGAAATCACATTAGGATTCTCTTTTTAACTGTTCCTTAAAACACTAGGGCTTAGGAAATCTATTGGAGGCAGAAGTAGTCAAGTGTAGCTTAGGGTTAGGGTTAGGGTTAGGGTATGGCTTAGGGTACAGCTTAGGATACGGCTTAGGGTATGGCTTAGGGTTAGTGTTAGGGTTAGTTTTAGAGTTAGGGCTGGGTTTAGGTTACGGGTTAGGATTAGGGTACTTGTTAGGGATAGTGTATGGGTTAGGGTTAGGGTACGCGTTAGGGTACGGGTTAGGCTACGGCGTAGGGTATGAGTGAGGGTTATGCTTAGGTTTAGTTTTTGGGTTAGGGCTCGTTTTAGAGGATGGGTTAGGATTAGCGTACGTGATAGGGTTACGGTATGGGTTAGGGTTAGGGTACGCGTTAGGATTAGGGTATTTATTAAACCTATCCCACTCTCTAGATACCACTTAGCGTGTAACGGAATATTATTTGGGGTCCAGCCATGGAGAAGATTTTAGACACTAGGATAAGATAAGGAACACACACATTATAAAGAAATCACATTAGGATTCTCTTTTTAACCTGTTCCTTAAAACACTAGTGCTTAGGAAATCTATTGGAGGCAGAAGCAGTCAAGGGTAGCTTATGGTTAGGGGTAGGGTTAGGGTTAGGTTTAGGATACGGGTAAGGGTACGGGTTAGGGTACGGCGTAGGGTATGGGTTAGGGTTAGGGTTATGGTTACGGTACGGCTTAGGGTACGGGTTAGGGTACGGCGAAGTGTATGGATTAGGGTTAGGCTTAGGGGTAGTTTTAGTGTTAGGGCTCGGTTTAGGGTACGGGTTAGGATTAGGGTACATGTTAGGGTTAGTGTATGGGTTAGGGTTAGGGTATGCCTTAGGGTTAGCGTATTTATTAAACCTATCCCACTGTCTAGATACCGCTGAAAACGTAAAGGAATATTATTTGGGGTCCAGCCATGGAGAAGATTATAGACACTAGGATAAGATAAGGAACACACACATTATAACGAAATCAAATTAGGATTCTCTTTTTAACCTGTTCTTTAAAACACTAGTGCTTAGGAAATCAATTGGAGACAAAAGCAGTTAAGCGTAGCTTAGGGTGAGGGTTACGGTTAGGGTTAGGTTACGGATTAAGGTACGGGTTAGGGTACGGGATAGGGTACGGCATAGAGTATGGGTTAGGATTAGGGTTAGTTTTAGTGTTAGGGCTCAGTTTAGGGTACGGGTTAGGATTAGGGTACGTGTTAGGGTTAGGGTATGGGTTAGGGTTAGGGTACGCATTAGGGTTAGGGTATTTATTAAACGTATCCCAATCTCTAGATACCACTTAACAGTTAAGGAATATTATTTGGGGTCCAGCCATGGAGAAGATTTTAGACACTAGGATAAGATAAGGAACACACACATTAGAAAGAAATCACATTAGGATTCTCTTTTTAACCTGTTCGTTAAAACACTAATGCTTAGGAAATCAATTGGAGGCAGAAGCAGTCAAGGGTAGCTTAGGGTGAGGGTTACGGTTAGGGTTAGGGTTAGGGTACGGCTTAGGATACGGGTTAGGGTACGGGTTAGTGTATGGCGTACGGTATGGGTTAGGTTTAGGGTTAGGGTTAGGTTTAAGGTTAGGGCTCGGTTTAGGGAGCAGGTTAGGATTAGGGTACGTGTTAGGGTTAGGGTACGCGTTAGGGTTAAGGTATTTATTAAACCTATCCCACTCTGTATGTACCTCTTAGCACGTAAAGGAATATTATTTGGGGTCCAGCCATGGAGAAGATTTTCGACACTAGGATAAGATAAGGAACACACACATTAGAAAGAAATCATAGTAGGAGTTTCTTTTTAACTCTTCCTTAAAACACTAGTGCTTAGGAAACCTATTAGAGGCAGAAGCAGTCAAGGGTAGCTTAGGGTTAGGTTTAGGGTTAGGGTTAGGATTAGGGTACGGGTTAGGGTATGGGTTAGGGTATGGCGTAAGGTATGGCTTAAGGTTAGGGTTAGGCTTAGTTTTAGGGTTAGGGCTCGGTTTAGGGTACGGGTTAGGATTAGGGTACGTGTTAGGGTTAGTGTATGGGTAGGGTTAGGGTACGCGTTAAGGTTAGGGTATTTATTAAACCTATCCCACTCTCTAGATACCACTTAGCACGTAAAGGAATATTATTCGTGGTCCAACCATGGAGAAGATTTTAGACACTACGATAATTTAAGGAACACACACATTATAAAGAAATCACATTAGGATTCTCTTTTTAACTTGTTCCTTAAAACACTAGGGCTTAGAAAATCTATTGGAGGCAGAAGAAGTCAAGGGTAGCTTAGGGTCAGGGTTAGGGTTAGGTTTAGGTTTAGGGAATGGCTTAGGGTACGGGTTAGGGTACGGCGTAGGGTATGTGTTGGGGTTAGGGTTAGGGTTAGTTTTATGGTTAGGGCTCGGTTTAGGGTACAGGTTAGTATTAGTTTACGTGTTAGGGTTAAGGTATGGGTTAGGGTTAGGGTACGCCTTAGGGTTAGGGTATTTATTAAACCTATACCACTCTCTAGATACCACTTAGTACGTAAAGGAATATTATTTGGGGTCCAGCCATGGAGAAGATTATAGACACTAGGATAAGATAAGGAACACACACATTATAACGAAATCAAATTAGGATTCTCTTTTTAACCTGTTCTTTAAAACACTAGTGCTTAGGAAATCAATTGGAGACAAAAGCAGTCAAGCGTAGCTTAGGGTGAAGGTTAGGGTTAGGGTTAGGGTACAGATTAGGGTACGGGTTAGGGTACGGGATAGGGTACGGCATATAATATGGGTTAGGATTAGGGTTAGCTTTAGTGTTAGGGCTCAGTTTAGGGTATGGGTTAGGATTAGGGTACGTGTTAGGGTTAGGGTATGGGTTAGGGTTAGGGTATGCGTTAGGGTTAGGGTATTTATTAAACGTATCCCAATCTCTAGATACCACTTAACAGTTAAGGAATATTATTTGGGGTCCAGCCATGGAGAATATTTTAGACACTAGGATAAGATAAGGAACTCACACATTATAATGAAATCACATTAGGATTCTCTTTTTAACCTGTTCCTTAAAACACTAATGCTTAGGGAATCAATTGGAGGTAGAAGCAGTCAAAGGTAGCTTAGGGTGAGGGTTACGGTTAGTGTTAGGGTTATGGTACGGCTTAGGATACGGGTTAGGGTACGGGTTAGTGTATGGCGTACGGTATGGGTTAGGGTTAGGGTTGGGGTTAGGTTTAAGGTTAGGGCTCGGTTTAGGGAGCAGGTTAGGATTACAGTACGTGTTAGGGTTAAGGTATGGGTTAGGGTTAGGGTACGAGTTAGGGTTAAGTTATTTATTAAACCTATCCCACTCTGTATGTACCTCTTAGCACGTAAATGAATATTATTTGGGGTCCAGCCATGGAGAAGATTTTTGACACTAGGATAAGATAAGGAACACACACATTAGAAAGAAATCAAGGTAGGATTTTCTTTTTAACTGTTCCTTAAAACACTAGTGCTTAGGAAACCTATTGGAGGCAGAAGCAGTCAAGGGTAGCTTAGGGTTAGGGTTAGGGTTAGGGTTAGGATTAGGGTACGGGTTAGGGTATGGGTTAGGGTATGGCATAAGGTATGGCTTAAGGTTAGGGATAGGCTTAGTTTTAGGGTTAGGCTCGGTTTAGGGTACGGGTTAGGATTAGGGTACGTGTTAGGGTTAGTGTATGGGTAGGGTTAGGGTACGCGTTAAGGTTAGGGTATTTATTAAACCTATCCCACTCTCTAGATACCACTTAGCACGTAAAGGAATATTGTTCATGGTCCAACCATGGAGAAGATTTTAGACACTACGATAATTTAAGGAACACACACATTATAAAGAAATCACATTAGGATTCTCTTTTTAACTTGTTCCTTAAAACACTAGTTCTTAGAAAATCTATTGGAGGCAGAAGAAGTCAAGGGTAGCTTAGGGTCAGGGTTAGGGATAGGTTTAGGTTTAGGGAATGGCTTAGGGTACGGGTTAGGGTACGGCGTAGGGTATGTTTTGGGGTTAGGGTTAGGGTTAGTTTTATGGTTAGGGCTCGGTTTAGGGTACAGGTTAGTATTAGTTTACGTGTTAGGGTTAGGGTATGGGTTAGGGTTAGGGTACGCCTTAGGGTTAGGGTATTTATTAAACCTATCCCACTCTCTAGATACCACTTAGTACGTAAAGGAATATTATTTGGGGTCCAGCCATGGAGAGTATTTTAGACACTAGGATAAGATAAAGAACACACACATTATAAAAAAATCACATTAGGATTCTCTTTTTAACCTGTTCCTTTAAACACTAGTGCTTAGGAAATCTATTGCAGGCAGAAGCAGTCAAGGGTAGCTTAGGGTTTGGGTTAGGGTTAGGGTTAGGGTATGGTTTAGGGTACGGGTTAGGCTACGGGTTAGGCTACGGCCTAGGATATGAGTTAGGGTTAGGGTTATATTTAGTTTTTGGGTTAGGGCTCGGTTTAGGGGATGGGTTAGGATTAGCGTACGTGTTAGGGTTAGGGTATGGGTTAGGGTTAGGGTACGCATTAGGGTTAGGTTATTTATTAAACGTATCCCACTCTCTAGATACCACTTAGCACGTAAAGGAATATT
The DNA here is from genome assembly GCF_028564815.1 of Eubalaena glacialis. Lineage (NCBI taxonomy): Eukaryota > Metazoa > Chordata > Mammalia > Artiodactyla > Balaenidae > Eubalaena > Eubalaena glacialis. The sequence goes on from NC_083716.1 coordinate 131,778,840, forward strand.
ATTTGGGGTCCAGCCATGAAGAAGATTTTAGACACTAGGATAAGATAAGGAACACACACATTATAAAGAAATCACATTAGGATTCTCTTTTTAACCTGTTCCTTAAAACACTAGTGCTTAGGAAATCTATTGGAGGCAGAAGCAGTCAAGGGTAGCTTATGGTTAGCGGTAGGGTTAGGGTTAGGTTTAGGATACGGGTAAGTTTACGGGTTAGGGTACGGTGTAAGGTATGGGTTAGGGTTAGGGTTATGGTTACGGTACGGCTTAGGGTATGGGTTAGGGTTCGGTGAAGTGTATGGATTAGGGTTAGGCTTAGGGTTAGTTTTAGTGTTAGGGTTCGGTTTAGGGTACGGGTTAGGATTAGGGTACGTGTTAGGGTTAGGGCACCGGTTAGGATTAGGGTACGTGTTAGGCTTAGTGTATGGGCTAGGGGTAGGGTACGCCTTAGGGTTAGCGTATTTATTAAACCTATCCCACTGTCCAGATACCACTGAGCACGTAAAGGAATATTATTTGGGGTCCAGCCATGGAGAAGATTATAGCCACTAGGATAAGATAAGGAACACACACATTATAACGAAATCAAATTAGGATTCTCTTTTTAACCTGTTCTTTAAAACACTAGTGCTTAGAAAATCAATTGGAGACAAAAGCAGTCAAGCGTAGCTTAGGGTGAGGGTTAGGGTTAGGGTTAGGGTACAGATTAGGGTACCGGTTAAGGTACGGAATAGGGTACGGCATAGAGTATGGGTTAGGGTTAGGGTTAGTTTTAGTGTTAGGGCTCGGTTTAGGGTACGGGTTAGGATTAGGGTACGTGTTAGGGTTAGTGTATGGGTAGGGTTAGGGTACGCGTTAGGGTTAGGGTATTTATTAAACCTATCCCACTCTCTAGATACCACTTAGCACGTAAAGGAATATTGTTTGGGGTCCAGCCATGGAGAAGATTTTAGACACTAAGATAAGATAAGGAACACAAACATTATAAAAAATCACATTAAGATTCTCTTTTTAACTGTTCCTTAAAACACTAGTGCTTAGCAAATCTATTGGAGGCAGAAGCAGTCAAGGGTAGCTTAGGGTTAGGGTTAGTGTTAGGGTTAGGATTAGGGTACAGCTTAGGGTACGGGTTAGGGTACGGCTTAGGGTATGGCGTAGGGTATGGCTTAGGGTTAGTGTTAGGGTTAGTTTTAGGGTTAGGGCTAGGTATAGGGTACGGGTTAGGATTAGTGTACGTGTTAGGGTTAGTGTATGGGTTAGGGTTAGGGTACACATTAGGGTTAGGTTATTTATTAAACCTATCCCACTCTCTAGATACCACTTAGCACATAAAGGAATGTTATTCATGGTCCAACCATGGAGAAGATTTTAGACACTACGATAATTTAAGGAACACACACATTATAAAGAAATCACGTTAGGATTCTCTTTTTAACTTGTTCCTTAAAACACTAGGGCTTAGAAAATCTATTGGAGGCAGAAGCAATCAAGGGTAGCTTAGGGTCAGGGTTAGGGTTAGGTTTAGGTTTAGGGAATGGCTTAGGGTACGGGTTAGAGTATGGCGTAGGGTATGTGTTGGGGTTAGGGTTAGGGTTAGTTTTAGGGTTAGGACTCGGTTTAGGGTACAGGCTAGGATTAGGGTACGTGTTAGGGTTAGGGTATGGGTTAGGGTTAGGGTTAGGGTACGCCTTAGGGTTAGGGTATTTATTAAACCCATCCCACTCTCTAATTACCACTTAGCACGTAAAGGAATATTATTTGGGGTCCAGCCATGGAGAAGATTTTAGACACTAGGATAAGATAAGGAACACACACATTATAAAGAAATCACATTAGGATTCTCTTTTTAATCTGTTCCTTAAAACACTAGTGCTTCGGAAATCTATTGGAGGCAGAAGCAGTCAAGGGTAGCTTACGGTTAGGGTTAGGGTTAGGGTTAGGTTACGGGTTAGGGTACGGGTTAGGGTTCGGCGTAGGGTATGGGTTAGGGTTAGGGTTAATTTTAGGGTTACGGCTGAGTTTAGGGTACGGGTTATGATTGGGTTACGTGTTAGGTTTAGTGAATGTGTTAGGGTTAGGGTACGCGTTAGGGTTAGGGTGTTTATTAAACCTATCCCACTCTCTAGATACCACTTAGCACGTAAAGGAATATTATTTGGGGTCCAGCCATGGGGAAGATTTTAGACACTAGGATAAGATAAGGAACACACAGTATAAAGAAATCACATTAAGATTCTCTTTTTAACATGTTCCTTAAAACACTAGTGCTTAGGAAATCTTTTGGAGGCAGAAGCAGTCAAGGGTAACTTAGGGTTAGGGTTAGGGTTAGGGTTAGGTTTAGGGTTACGGTACGGCTTAGGGTATGGGTTAGTGTTAGGGTTAGTTTTAGGGTTAGGGCTCGGTTTAGGGTACGGGTTAGGATTAGGGTACGTGTTAGTGTTAGGGTATGGGTTATGGAGAAGATTTTAGACACTAGGATAAGATAAGGAACACACACATTATAAAGAAATCACATTAGCATTCTGTTTTTAACCTGTTCCTTAAAACAATAGTACTTAGTAGATCCACTGGAGGCAGAAGCAGTCAAGGGTAGCTTAGGGTGAGGGTTAGGGTTAGAGTTAGGTTTAGGGTACGGCTTAGGGTATGGGTTAGGGCACGGGTGAGGGTACAGCGTAGGGTATGGTTTAGGGTTAGGTTTAGGGTTAGGGTACGGCTTAGGGTACGGGTTAGAGTATGGTTGAGGGTACGGCATAGGGTATGGGTTAGGGTATGGGTGAGGGTAGGGCGTACGGTATGGTTTAGGGTTAGGGTTAACGTTAGGGTACAGCTTAGGGTATGGGTTAGGGTACGGGTGAAGGTATGGCCTAGGGTATGGTTTAGGGTTAGGGTTAAGGTTACGATTAAGGTATGGCTTAGGGTACGGGTTACGGTACGGGTGAGGGTACGGCGTAGGGTATGGTTTAGGGTTAGGGTTAGGGTTAGGGGTAGAGTACGGCTTAGGGTACAGGTTAGGGTATGGGTGAAGGTATGGCGTAGGCTATGTGTTAGGGTTAGGGTTAGGGTTAGGTTTAGGGTACGGCTTAGGGGACGGGTTAGGGTATGGGTGAGGTTATGGCGTAGGGTATGGGCGAGGTCTAGGGTTACATTAGGGTTAGGGTTAGGGTACGGCTTAGGGTACGGGATAGGGTACGGTGAGGGTACGGCCTAGGGTTAGAGTTAGGGTTACGGTATGGCTTAGGGTATGGGTTAGGGTACGGGTGAGGGTAACGGGTAGGGTATGGGTTCGGATTATGCTTAGGTTTAGGTTTAGGGTTAGGATATGGCTTAGGGTACGGGTTAGGGTACGGGTGAAGGTAGGGCATCAGTTATGGGTTAGGGTTAGGGTTAGGGTACGGCTTAGGGTACAGGTTGTACGGGTGAGGGTAGGGTGTACGGTATGGTTTAGGGTTAGGGTTAGCATTAGGGTACAGCTTAGGGTACGGGTTACGGTACCGGTAAGGGTATGGCATAGGGTATGGGTTAGGGTTAAGGTTAGAGTACGGTTTCGGGTACGGGTTAGGGTAAGAGTGAGGGTACGGCGTAGGCTTAGGTTTAGGGTTAGGGTTAGGGTTAGGGTATGGCTTAGGGTACGGGTTAGGGTACAGGTGAGGGTACAGCGTAGGGTATGGGTTAGTGTTAGTGTTAGGGTTAGAGTTAGGTTTAGGGTACGGCGTAGGGTACGGGATAGGGAACGGGTGAGGGTACGGCATAGGGTATGGGTTAGGGTTAGGGTTAGGGTTAAGGTTAGGGTACTGGTTAGCGTATGGGTGAGGTACAGCGTAGGGTGTGGGTTAGGGTTAGGGTTAGTTTTAGGGTTAGGGCTAGGGTTAGGGCTAGGGTTAGGGTTAGAGTACGGGTTAGGGTATGGGTTAGGGTACGGGTGAGGGTACGGCATAGAGTATGGGTTACGGTTAGGGTTAGGGTTTGGGTTAGGGTTAGGGAAAGGGATAGGGTACGGGTTAGGATTAGGGTACGTGTTAGAGTTAGGGTATGGGTTATGGTTAGGGTACAGCTTAGGGTACGGGTTAGGGTACGGCATAGGTTGTGGCTTAGGGTTAGGGTTAGAGTTCGGATTAGGTTTAGGGTACGGCTTAGGGTACGGGTTAGTGTACGGGTTAGGGTACGGCATAGGGTGTGGCTTAGGGTTAGGGTTAGAGTTCAGATTAGGTTTAGGATACGGCATAGGGTACGGGTTAGTGTGCGGTTTAGGGTACGGCGTAGGGTATGGGTTAGGGTTAGTGTTAGGGTTAGTTTTAGGGTTAGGGCTCGGTTTAGGGTACAGGTTAGGATTAGGGTACGTGTTAGGGTTAGGGTATGGGTTAGGGTTAGGCTACGCATTAGGGTTAGGGTATTTATTAAACCTATCCCACTCTCTAGATACCACTTAGCACGTAAAGGAATATTATTTGGGTTCCAGCCATGGAGAAGATTATAGACACTATGATAAGCTAAGGAACACACACATTATAAAGAAATCACATTAGGATTCTCTTTTTAACCTGTTCCTTAAAACACTAATGCTTAGGAAATCTATTGGAGGCAGAAGCAGTCAAGGGTAGCTTAGGGTTAGGGTTAGGGTTAGGGTTAGGATTAGGGTTAGGGTTAGGGTTAGGGTTAGGGTTAGGGTTAGGGTTAGGGTTAGGGTACGGCTTAGGGTATAGGTTAGGGTATGGGTTAGGTTATGGGTTAGGGAACGGTGTAGGGTATGGGTTAGGTTTACGGTTAGGGTTAGTTTTACGTTTAGGGCTCAGTTTAGGGTACAGGTTAGGATTACGGTACGTGTTAGGGTTCGGGTATGGGTTAAGGTTAGGGTACGGGTTAGGGTTAGGGTATTTATTAATCCTATCCCTCTCTCTAGATACCATTTAGCACGTAAAGGAATATTATTTGTGGTCCAACCATGGAGAAGTTTTAGACACTAGGATAAGATAAGGAACACACACATTATAATGAAATCTCATTAGCATTCTCTTTTTAACCTGTTCCTTAAAACACAAATTCTAAGCAATTTATTGGAAGCAGAAGCAGTCAAGGGTAGCTTAGGGTCAGGATTAGGGTTAGTTTTAGTTTTAGGGGACGGCTTAGTACGGGTTAGGGTACGGGTTAGGGTACGGTGTACGGTATGGGTTAGGGTTAGGGTTAGGGTTAGTTGTAGTGTTAGGGCTCGGTTTAGGGTACGGGCTAGGATTAGGTTACGTGTTAGGGTAAGGGTATGGGTTAGGGTTAGGGTACACGTTAGGGTTAGGGTATTTATTAAACCTATCCCACTCTCTAAATACCACTTAGCACGTAAAGGAATATTATTTGGGGTCCCGACATTGAGCAGATTTTAGACACTAGGGTAAGATAAGTAACACACACATAATAAAGAAATCACATTAGGATTCTCTTCTTAACCTGTTCCTTAAAACACTAGTGCTTAGGAAATCTATTGGAAGCAGAAGCAGTCAAGGGTAGCTTAGGGTTAGGGGTAGGGTTAGGGTTAGGGTTAAGGTACGGCTTAGGGTTCGGGTTAGGGTACGGGTTAGTGTACGGCGTAGGGTATGGGTTAGGGTTAGGTTTAGTTTTAGGGTTTAGGCTCGGTTTAGGGTGCGGGGTAGGATTAAGGTACGTGTTAGGGTTAGGGTATGGGTTAGGGTTAGGGTACGCATCAGGGTTAGCGTATTTATTAAACCTATCCCACTCTCTAGATACCACTGAGCACGTAAAGGAATATTATTTGGAGTCCAGCCATAGAGAAAATTTTAGACACTAGGATAAGATAAGGAACATACACATTATAAAGAAATCACATTAGGATTCTCTTTTTAACTGTTCCTTAAAACACTAATGCTAAGAAATCTATTGGAGGCAGAAGCAGTCAAGGGTAGCTTAGGGTCAGGATTAGGGTTAGGTTTAGTTTTAGGGGACGGCTTACGGTACGGGTTAGGTTACGTGATAGAGTACGGCATAGGGTATGGGTTGGGTTTAGGTTTAGGTTTAGTTTTACGGTTAGGGCTAAGGTTATGGTACAGGTTAGAATTAGGTTACGTGTTAGGGTTAGGGTATGGGTTAGGGTTAGGGTACGCGTTAGGGTTAGGGTACTTATTAAACCTATCCCAGTCTCTAGATACCACTTAGCACGTAAAGGCATATTATTTGGGGTCCAGCCATGGAGACGATTTTAGACACTAGGATAAGATAAGGAACACACATTATAAAGAAATCACATTAGGATTCTCTTTTAAACCTCTTCCTTAAAACACTAGTTCTTAGGAAATCTATTGGAGGCAGAAGCAGTCAACGGTAGCTTAGGGTTAGGGATAGGGTTAGGGTTAGGGTTAAGGTACGGGTTAGGGTACGGCGTAGGGTATGGGTTAGGGTTAGGGTTAGTTTTAGGGTTAGGACTCGGTTTAGGGTACAGGGTAGTATTAGGGTACGTGTTAGGGTTAGGGTATGGGTTAGGGTTAGGGTTAGGGTACGCCTTAGGGTTAGGGTATTTATTAAACCCATCCCACTCTCTAATTACCACTTAGCACGTAAAGGAATATTATTTGGGGTCCAGCCATGGAGAAGATTTTAGACACTAGGATAAGATAAGGAACACACACATTAGAAAGAAATCACATTAGGATTCTCTTTTTAACCTGTTCCTTAAAACACTAATGCTTAGGAAATCAATTGGAGGCAGAAGCAGTCAAGGGTAGCTTAGGGTGAGGGTTACGGTTAGGGTTAGGGTTAGGGTACGGCTTAGGATACGGGTTAGGGTACGGGTTAGTGTATGGCGTACGGTATGGGTTAGGGTTAGGGTTAGGGTTAGGTTTAAGGTTAGGGCTCGGTTTAGGGAGCAGGTTAGGATTAGGGTACGTGTTAGGGTTAGGGTACGCGTTAGGGTTAAGGTATTTATTAAACCTATCCCACTCTGTATGTACCTCTTAGCACGTAAAGGAATATTATTTGGGGTCCAGCCATGGAGAAGATTTTCGACACTAGGATAAGATAAGGAACACACACATTAGAAAGAAATCATAGTAGGATTTTCTTTTTAACTCTTCTTTAAAACACTAGTGCTTAGGAAACCTATTAGAGGCAGAAGCAGTCAAGGGTAGCTTAGGGTTAGGTTTAGGGTTAGGGTTAGGATTAGGGTACGGGTTAGGGTATGGGTTAGGGTATGGCGTAAGGTATGGCTTAAGGTTAGGGTTAGGCTTAGTTTTAGGGTTAGGGCTCGGTTTAGGGTACGGGTTAGGATTAGGGTACGTGTTAGGGTTAGTGTATGGGTAGGGTTAGGGTACGCGTTAAGGTTAGGGTATTTATTAAACCTATCCCACTCTCTAGATACCACTTAGCACGTAAAGGAATATTATTCGTGGTCCAACCATGGAGAAGATTTTAGACACTACGATAATTTAAGGAACACACACATTATAAAGAAATCACATTAGGATTCTCTTTTTAACTTGTTCCTTAAAACACTAGGGCTTAGAAAATCTATTGGAGGCAGAAGAAGTCAAGGGTAGCTTAGGGTCAGGGTTAGGGTTAGGTTTAGGTTTAGGGAATGGCTTAGGGTACGGGTTAGGGTACGGCGTAGGGTATGTGTTGGGGTTAGGGTTAGGGTTAGTTTTATGGTTAGGGCTCGGTTTAGGGTACAGGTTAGTATTAGTTTACGTGTTAGGGTTAAGGTATGGGTTAGGGTTAGGGTACGCCTTAGGGTTAGGGTATTTATTAAACCTATACCACTCTCTAGATACCACTTAGTACGTAAAGGAATATTATTTGGGGTCCAGCCATGGAGAAGATTATAGACACTAGGATAAGATAAGGAACACACACATTATAACGAAATCAAATTAGGATTCTCTTTTTAACCTGTTCTTTAAAACACTAGTGCTTAGGAAATCAATTGGAGACAAAAGCAGTCAAGCGTAGCTTAGGGTGAAGGTTAGGGTTAGGGTTAGGGTACAGATTAGGGTACGGGTTAGGGTACGGGATAGGGTACGGCATATAATATGGGTTAGGATTAGGGTTAGCTTTAGTGTTAGGGCTCAGTTTAGGGTATGGGTTAGGATTAGGGTACGTGTTAGGGTTAGGGTATGGGTTAGGGTTAGGGTATGCGTTAGGGTTAGGGTATTTATTAAACGTATCCCAATCTCTAGATACCACTTAACAGTTAAGGAATATTATTTGGGGTCCAGCCATGGAGAATATTTTAGACACTAGGATAAGGTAAGGAACTCACACATTATAATGAAATCACATTAGGATTCTCTTTTTAACCTGTTCCTTAAAACACTAATGCTTAGGGAATCAATTGGAGGTAGAAGCAGTCAAAGGTAGCTTAGGGTGAGGGTTACGGTTAGTGTTAGGGTTATGGTACGGCTTAGGATACGGGTTAGGGTACGGGTTAGTGTATGGCGTACGGTATGGGTTAGGGTTAGGGTTGGGGTTAGGTTTAAGGTTAGGGCTCGGTTTAGGGAGCAGGTTAGGATTACAGTACGTGTTAGGGTTAAGGTATGGGTTAGGGTTAGGGTACGAGTTAGGGTTAAGTTATTTATTAAACCTATCCCACTCTGTATGTACCTCTTAGCACGTAAATGAATATTATTTGGGGTCCAGCCATGGAGAAGATTTTTGACACTAGGATAAGATAAGGAACACACACATTAGAAAGAAATCAAGGTAGGATTTTCTTTTTAACTGTTCCTTAAAACACTAGTGCTTAGGAAACCTATTGGAGGCAGAAGCAGTCAAGGGTAGCTTAGGGTTAGGGTTAGGGTTAGGGTTAGGATTAGGGTACGGGTTAGGGTATGGGTTAGGGTATGGCATAAGGTATGGCTTAAGGTTAGGGATAGGCTTAGTTTTAGGGTTAGGCTCGGTTTAGGGTACGGGTTAGGATTAGGGTACGTGTTAGGGTTAGTGTATGGGTAGGGTTAGGGTACGCGTTAAGGTTAGGGTATTTATTAAACCTATCCCACTCTCTAGATACCACTTAGCACGTAAAGGAATATTGTTCATGGTCCAACCATGGAGAAGATTTTAGACACTACGATAATTTAAGGAACACACACATTATAAAGAAATCACATTAGGATTCTCTTTTTAACTTGTTCCTTAAAACACTAGTTCTTAGAAAATCTATTGGAGGCAGAAGAAGTCAAGGGTAGCTTAGGGTCAGGGTTAGGGATAGGTTTAGGTTTAGGGAATGGCTTAGGGTACGGGTTAGGGTACGGCGTAGGGTATGTTTTGGGGTTAGGGTTAGGGTTAGTTTTATGGTTAGGGCTCGGTTTAGGGTACAGGTTAGTATTAGTTTACGTGTTAGGGTTAGGGTATGGGTTAGGGTTAGGGTACGCCTTAGGGTTAGGGTATTTATTAAACCTATCCCACTCTCTAGATACCACTTAGTGCGTAAAGGAATATTATTTGGGGTCCAGCCATGGAGAGTATTTTAGACACTAGGATAAGATAAAGAACACACACATTATAAAAAAATCACATTAGGATTCTCTTTTTAACCTGTTCCTTTAAACACTAGTGCTTAGGAAATCTATTGCAGGCAGAAGCAGTCAAGGGTAGCTTAGGGTTTGGGTTAGGGTTAGGGTTAGGGTATGGTTTAGGGTACGGGTTAGGCTACGGGTTAGGCTACGGCCTAGGATATGAGTTAGGGTTAGGGTTATATTTAGTTTTTGGGTTAGGGCTCGGTTTAGGGGATGGGTTAGGATTAGCGTACGTGTTAGGGTTAGGGTATGGGTTAGGGTTAGGGTACGCATTAGGGTTAGGTTATTTATTAAACGTATCCCACTCTCTAGATACCACTTAGCACGTAAAGGAATATTATTTGGGGTCCAGCCATGAAGAAGATTTTAGACACTAGGATAAGATAAGGAACACACACATTATAAAGAAATCACATTAGGATTCTCTTTTTAACCTGTTCCTTAAAACACTAGTGCTTAGGAAATCTATTGGAGGCAGAAGCAGTCAAGGGTAGCTTATGGTTAGCGGTAGGGTTAGGGTTAGGTTTAGGATACGGGTAAGGTTACGGGTTAGGGTACGGCGTAAGGTATGGGTTAGGGTTAGGGTTATGGTTACGGTACGGCTTAGGGTATGGGTTAGGGTTCGGTGAAGTGTATGGATTAGGGTTAGGCTTAGGGTTAGTTTTAGTGTTAGGGTTCGGTTTAGGGTACGGGTTAGGATTAGGGTACGTGTTAGGGTTAGGGCACCGGTTAGGATTAGGGTACGTGTTAGGCTTAGTGTATGGGCTAGGGGTAGGGTACGCCTTAGGGTTAGCGTATTTATTAAACCTATCCCACTGTCCAGATACCACTGAGCACGTAAAGGAATATTATTTGGGGTCCAGCCATGGAGAAGATTATAGCCACTAGGATAAGATAAGGAACACACACATTATAACGAAATCAAATTAGGATTCTCTTTTTAACCTGTTCTTTAAAACACTAGTGCTTAGAAAATCAATTGGAGACAAAAGCAGTCAAGCGTAGCTTAGGGTGAGGGTTAGGGTTAGGGTTAGGGTACAGATTAGGGTACCGGTTAAGGTACGGAATAGGGTACGGCATAGAGTATGGGTTAGGGTTAGGGTTAGTTTTAGTGTTAGGGCTCGGTTTAGGGTACGGGTTAGGATTAGGGTACGTGTTAGGGTTAGTGTATGGGTAGGGTTAGGGTACGCGTTAGGGTTAGGGTATTTATTAAACCTATCCCACTCTCTAGATACCACTTAGCACGTAAAGGAATATTGTTTGGGGTCCAGCCATGGAGAAGATTTTAGACACTAAGATAAGATAAGGAACACAAACATTATAAAAAATCACATTAAGATTCTCTTTTTAACTGTTCCTTAAAACACTAGTGCTTAGCAAATCTATTGGAGGCAGAAGCAGTCAAGGGTAGCTTAGGGTTAGGGTTAGTGTTAGGGTTAGGATTAGGGTACAGCTTAGGGTACGGGTTAGGGTACGGCTTAGGGTATGGCGTAGGGTATGGCTTAGGGTTAGTGTTAGGGTTAGTTTTAGGGTTAGGGCTAGGTATAGGGTACGGGTTAGGATTAGTGTACGTGTTAGGGTTAGTGTATGGGTTAGGGTTAGGGTACACATTAGGGTTAGGTTATTTATTAAACCTATCCCACTCTCTAGATACCACTTAGCACATAAAGGAATGTTATTCATGGTCCAACCATGGAGAAGATTTTAGACACTACGATAATTTAAGGAACACACACATTATAAAGAAATCACGTTAGGATTCTCTTTTTAACTTGTTCCTTAAAACACTAGGGCTTAGAAAATCTATTGGAGGCAGAAGCAATCAAGGGTAGCTTAGGGTCAGGGTTAGGGTTAGGTTTAGGTTTAGGGAATGGCTTAGGGTACGGGTTAGAGTATGGCGTAGGGTATGTGTTGGGGTTAGGGTTAGGGTTAGTTTTAGGGTTAGGACTCGGTTTAGGGTACAGGCTAGGATTAGGGTACGTGTTAGGGTTAGGGTATGGGTTAGGGTTAGGGTTAGGGTACGCCTTAGGGTTAGGGTATTTATTAAACCCATCCCACTCTCTAATTACCACTTAGCACGTAAAGGAATATTATTTGGGGTCCAGCCATGGAGAAGATTTTAGACACTAGGATAAGATAAGGAACACACACATTATAAAGAAATCACATTAGGATTCTCTTTTTAATCTGTTCCTTAAAACACTAGTGCTTCGGAAATCTATTGGAGGCAGAAGCAGTCAAGGGTAGCTTACGGTTAGGGTTAGGGTTAGGGTTAGGTTACGGGTTAGGGTACGGGTTAGGGTTCGGCGTAGGGTATGGGTTAGGGTTAGGGTTAATTTTAGGGTTACGGTTGAGTTTAGGGTACGGGTTATGATTGGGTTACGTGTTAGGTTTAGTGAATGTGTTAGGGTTAGGGTACGCGTTAGGGTTAGGGTGTTTATTAAACCTATCCCACTCTCTAGATACCACTTAGCACGTAAAGGAATATTATTTGGGGTCCAGCCATGGGGAAGATTTTAGACACTAGGATAAGATAAGGAACACACAGTATAAAGAAATCACATTAAGATTCTCTTTTTAACATGTTCCTTAAAACACTAGTGCTTAGGAAATCTTTTGGAGGCAGAAGCAGTCAAGGGTAACTTAGGGTTAGGGTTAGGGTTAGGGTTAGGTTTAGGGTTACGGTACGGCTTAGGGTATGGGTTAGTGTTAGGGTTAGTTTTAGGGTTAGGGCTCGGTTTAGGGTACGGGTTAGGATTAGGGTACGTGTTAGTGTTAGGGTATGGGTTATGGAGAAGATTTTAGACACTAGGATAAGATAAGGAACACACACATTATAAAGAAATCACATTAGCATTCTGTTTTTAACCTGTTCCTTAAAACAATAGTACTTAGTAGATCCACTGGAGGCAGAAGCAGTCAAGGGTAGCTTAGGGTGAGGGTTAGGGTTAGAGTTAGGTTTAGGGTACGGCTTAGGGTATGGGTTAGGGCACGGGTGAGGGTACAGCGTAGGGTATGGTTTAGGGTTAGGTTTAGGGTTAGGGTACGGCTTAGGGTACGGGTTAGAGTATGGTTGAGGGTACGGCATAGGGTATGGGTTAGGGTATGGGTGAGGGTAGGGCGTACGGTATGGTTTAGGGTTAGGGTTAACGTTAGGGTACAGCTTAGGGTATGGGTTAGGGTACGGGTGAAGGTATGGCCTAGGGTATGGTTTAGGGTTAGGGTTAAGGTTACGATTAAGGTATGGCTTAGGGTACGGGTTACGGTACGGGTGAGGGTACGGCGTAGGGTATGGTTTAGGGTTAGGGTTAGGGTTAGGGGTAGAGTACGGCTTAGGGTACAGGTTAGGGTATGGGTGAAGGTATGGCGTAGGCTATGTGTTAGGGTTAGGGTTAGGGTTAGGTTTAGGGTACGGCTTAGGGGACGGGTTAGGGTATGGGTGAGGTTATGGCGTAGGGTATGGGCGAGGTCTAGGGTTACATTAGGGTTAGGGTTAGGGTACGGCTTAGGGTACGGGATAGGGTACGGTGAGGGTACGGCCTAGGGTTAGAGTTAGGGTTACGGTATGGCTTAGGGTATGGGTTAGGGTACGGGTGAGGGTAACGGGTAGGGTATGGGTTCGGATTATGCTTAGGTTTAGGTTTAGGGTTAGGATATGGCTTAGGGTACGGGTTAGGGTACGGGTGAAGGTAGGGCATCAGTTATGGGTTAGGGTTAGGGTTAGGGTACGGCTTAGGGTACAGGTTGTACGGGTGAGGGTAGGGTGTACGGTATGGTTTAGGGTTAGGGTTAGCATTAGGGTACAGCTTAGGGTACGGGTTACGGTACCGGTAAGGGTATGGCATAGGGTATGGGTTAGGGTTAAGGTTAGAGTACGGTTTCGGGTACGGGTTAGGGTAAGAGTGAGGGTACGGCGTAGGCTTAGGTTTAGGGTTAGGGTTAGGGTTAGGGTATGGCTTAGGGTACGGGTTAGGGTACAGGTGAGGGTACAGCGTAGGGTATGGGTTAGTGTTAGTGTTAGGGTTAGAGTTAGGTTTAGGGTACGGCGTAGGGTACGGGATAGGGAACGGGTGAGGGTACGGCATAGGGTATGGGTTAGGGTTAGGGTTAGGGTTAAGGTTAGGGTACTGGTTAGCGTATGGGTGAGGTACAGCGTAGGGTGTGGGTTAGGGTTAGGGTTAGTTTTAGGGTTAGGGCTAGGGTTAGGGCTAGGGTTAGGGTTAGAGTACGGGTTAGGGTATGGGTTAGGGTACGGGTGAGGGTACGGCATAGAGTATGGGTTACGGTTAGGGTTAGGGTTTGGGTTAGGGTTAGGGAAAGGGATAGGGTACGGGTTAGGATTAGGGTACGTGTTAGAGTTAGGGTATGGGTTATGGTTAGGGTACAGCTTAGGGTACGGGTTAGGGTATGGCATAGGTTGTGGCTTAGGGTTAGGGTTAGAGTTCGGATTAGGTTTAGGGTACGGCTTAGGGTACGGGTTAGTGTACGGGTTAGGGTACGGCATAGGGTGTGGCTTAGGGTTAGGGTTAGAGTTCGGATTAGGTTTAGGATACGGCATAGGGTACGGGTTAGTGTGCGGTTTAGGGTACGGCGTAGGGTATGGGTTAGGGTTAGTGTTAGGGTTAGTTTTAGGGTTAGGGCTCGGTTTAGGGTACAGGTTAGGATTAGGGTACGTGTTAGGGTTAGGGTATGGGTTAGGGTTAGGCTACGCATTAGGGTTAGGGTATTTATTAAACCTATCCCACTCTCTAGATACCACTTAGCACGTAAAGGAATATTATTTGGGTTCCAGCCATGGAGAAGATTATAGACACTATGATAAGCTAAGGAACACACACATTATAAAGAAATCACATTAGGATTCTCTTTTTAACCTGTTCCTTAAAACACTAATGCTTAGGAAATCTATTGGAGGCAGAAGCAGTCAAGGGTAGCTTAGGGTTAGGGTTAGGGTTAGGGTTAGGGTTAGGGTTAGGGTTAGGGTTAGGGTTAGGGTTAGGGTTAGGGTTAGGGTACGGCTTAGGGTATAGGTTAGGGTATGGGTTAGGTTATGGGTTAGGGAACGGTGTAGGGTATGGGTTAGGTTTACGGTTAGGGTTAGTTTTACGTTTAGGGCTCAGTTTAGGGTACAGGTTAGGATTACGGTACGTGTTAGGGTTCGGGTATGGGTTAAGGTTAGGGTACGGGTTAGGGTTAGGGTATTTATTAATCCTATCCCTCTCTCTAGATACCATTTAGCACGTAAAGGAATATTATTTGTGGTCCAACCATGGAGAAGTTTTAGACACTAGGATAAGATAAGGAACACACACATTATAATGAAATCTCATTAGCATTCTCTTTTTAACCTGTTCCTTAAAACACAAATTCTAAGCAATTTATTGGAAGCAGAAGCAGTCAAGGGTAGCTTAGGGTCAGGATTAGGGTTAGTTTTAGTTTTAGGGGACGGCTTAGTACGGGTTAGGGTACGGGTTAGGGTACGGTGTACGGTATGGGTTAGGGTTAGGGTTAGGGTTAGTTGTAGTGTTAGGGCTCGGTTTAGGGTACGGGCTAGGATTAGGTTACGTGTTAGGGTAAGGGTATGGGTTAGGGTTAGGGTACACGTTAGGGTTAGGGTATTTATTAAACCTATCCCACTCTCTAAATACCACTTAGCACGTAAAGGAATATTATTTGGGGTCCCGACATTGAGCAGATTTTAGACACTAGGGTAAGATAAGTAACACACACATAATAAAGAAATCACATTAGGATTCTCTTCTTAACCTGTTCCTTAAAACACTAGTGCTTAGGAAATCTATTGGAAGCAGAAGCAGTCAAGGGTAGCTTAGGGTTAGGGGTAGGGTTAGGGTTAGGGTTAAGGTACGGCTTAGGGTTCGGGTTAGGGTACGGGTTAGTGTATGGCGTAGGGTATGGGTTAGGGTTAGGTTTAGTTTTAGGGTTTAGGCTCGGTTTAGGGTGCGGGGTAGGATTAAGGTACGTGTTAGGGTTAGGGTATGGGTTAGGGTTAGGGTACGCATCAGGGTTAGCGTATTTATTAAACCTATCCCACTCTCTAGATACCACTGAGCACGTAAAGGAATATTATTTGGAGTCCAGCCATAGAGAAAATTTTAGACACTAGGATAAGATAAGGAACATACACATTATAAAGAAATCACATTAGGATTCTCTTTTTAACTGTTCCTTAAAACACTAATGCTAAGAAATCTATTGGAGGCAGAAGCAGTCAAGGGTAGCTTAGGGTCAGGATTAGGGTTAGGTTTAGTTTTAGGGGACGGCTTACGGTACGGGTTAGGTTACGTGATAGAGTACGGCGTAGGGTATGGGTTGGGTTTAGGTTTAGGTTTAGTTTTACGGTTAGGGCTAAGGTTATGGTACAGGTTAGAATTAGGTTACGTGTTAGGGTTAGGGTATGGGTTAGGGTTAGGGTACGCGTTAGGGTTAGGGTACTTATTAAACCTATCCCAGTCTCTAGATACCACTTAGCACGTAAAGGCATATTATTTGGGGTCCAGCCATGGAGACGATTTTAGACACTAGGATAAGATAAGGAACACACATTATAAAGAAATCACATTAGGATTCTCTTTTAAACCTCTTCCTTAAAACACTAGTTCTTAGGAAATCTATTGGAGGCAGAAGCAGTCAACGGTAGCTTAGGGTTAGGGATAGGGTTAGGGTTAGGGTTAAGGTACGGGTTAGGGTACGGCGTAGGGTATGGGTTAGGGTTAGGGTTAGTTTTAGGGTTAGGACTCGGTTTAGGGTACAGGGTAGGATTAGGGTACGTGTTAGGGTTAGGGTATGGGTTAGGGTTAGGGTTAGGGTACGCCTTAGGGTTAGGGTATTTATTAAACCCATCCCACTCTCTAATTACCACTTAGCACGTAAAGGAATATTATTTGGGGTCCAGCCATGGAGAACATTTTAGACACTAGGATAAGATAAGGAACACACACATTATAAAGTAATCACATTAGGATTCTCTTTTTAATCTGTTCCTTAAAACACTAGTGCTTCGGAAATCTATTGGAGGCAGAAGCAGTCAAGGGTAGCTTACGGTTAGGGTTAGGGTTAGGGTTAGGTTACGGGTTAGGGTACGGGTTAGGGTACGGCGTAGGGTATGGGTTAGGGTTAGGGTTAATTTTAGGGTTAGGGCTGAGTTTAGGGTACGGGTTATGATTGGGTTACGTGTTAGGTTTAGTGAATGTGTTAGGATTAGGGTACGCGTTAGGGTTAGGGTGTTTATTAAACCTATCCCACTCTCTAGATACCACTTAGCACGTAAAGGAATATTATTTGGGGTCCAGCCATGGGGAAGATTTTAGACACTAGGATAAGATAAGGAACACACAGTATAAAGAAATCACATTAAGATTCTCTTTTTAACATGTTCCTTAAAACACTAGTGCTTAGGAAATCTTTTGGAGGCAGAAGCAGTCAAGGGTAACTTAGGGTTAGGGTTAGGGTTAGGGTTAGGTTTAGGGTTACGGTACGGCTTAGGGTATGGGTTAGTGTTAGGGTTAGTTTTAGGGTTAGGGCTCGGTTTAGGGTACGGGTTAGGATTAGGGTACGTGTTAGTGTTAGGGTATGGGTTATGGAGAAGATTTTAGACACTAGGATACGATAAGGAACACACACATTATAAAGAAATCACATTAGCATTCTGTTTTTAACCTGTTCCTTAAAACAATAGTACTTAGTAGATCCACTGGAGGCAGAAGCAGTCAAGGGTAGCTTAGGGTGAGGGTTAGGGTTAGAGTTAGGTTTAGGGTACGGCTTAGGGTATGGGTTAGGGTACGGGTGAGGGTATGGCGTAGGGTATGGTTTAGGGTTAGGTTTAGGGTTAGGGTACAGCTTAGGGTACGGGTTAGAGTATGGTTGAGGGTACGGCATAGGGTATGGGTTAGGGTATGGGTGAGGGTAGGGCGTACGGTATGGTTTAGGGTTAGGGTTAACGTTAGGGTACAGCTTAGGGTATGGGTTAGGGTACGGGTGAAGGTATGGCCTAGGGTATGGTTTAGTGTTAGGGTTAAGGTTACGATTAAGGTATGGCTTAGGGTACAGGTTACGGTACGGGTGAGGGTACGGCGTAGGGTATGGTTTAGGGTTAGGGTTAGGGTTAGGGGTAGAGTACGGCTTAGGGTACAGGTTAGGGTATGGGTGAAGGTATGGCGTAGGGTATGTGTTAGGGTTAGGGTTAGGTTTAGGTTACGGCTTAGGGTACGGGTTATGTTACAGGTGAGGGTACGGCATAGTGTATGGGTTACAGTTAAGGTTAGGGTTAGGGTACGGCTTAGGGGACGGGTTAGGGTATGGGTGAGGTTTTGGCGTAGGGTATGGGCGAGGTCTAGGTTTACATTAGGGTTAGGGTTAGGGTACGGCTTAGGGTATGGGATAGGGTACGGGTGAGGGTACGGCCTAGGGTTAGAGTTAGGGTTACGGTATGGCTTAGGGTATGGGTTAGGGTACGGGTGAGGGTAAGGGGTAGGGTATGGGTTCGGATTATGGTTAGGTTTAGGTTTAGGGTTAGGGTATGGCTTAGGGTACGGGTTAGGGTACGGGTGAAGGTAGGGCATCAGTTATGGGTTAGGGTTAGGGTTAGGGTACGGCTTAGGGTACAGGTTAGGGTACGGGTGAGGGTAGGGTGTACGGTATGGTTTAGGGTTAGGGTTAGCATTAGGGTACAGCTTAGGGTACGGGTTACGGTACCGGTAAGGGTATGGCATAGGGTATGGGTTAGGGTTAAGGTTAGAGTACGGTTTCGGGTACGGGTTAGGGTAAGAGTGAGGGTACGGCGTAGGCTTAGGTTTAGGGTTAGGGTTAGGGTTAGGGTATGGCTTAGGGTACGGGTTAGGGTACAGGTGAGGGTACAGCGTAGGGTATGGGTTAGTGTTAGTGTTAGGGTTAGAGTTAGGTTTAGGGTACGGCGTAGGGTACGGGATAGGGAACGGGTGAGGGTACGGCATAGGGTATGGGTTAGGTTTAGGGTTAGGGTTAAGGTTAGGGTACTGGTTAGGGTATGGGTGAGGTACAGCGTAGGGTGTGGGTTAGGGTTAGGGTTAGTTTTAGGGTTAGGGCTAGGGTTAGGGCTAGGGTTAGGGTTAGAGTACGGGTTAGGGTATGGGTTAGGGTACGGGTGAGGGTACGGCATAGAGTATGGGTTACGGTTAGGGTTAGGGTTTGGGTTAGGGTTAGGGAAAGGGATAGGGTACGGGTTAGGATTAGGGTACGTGTTAGAGTTAGGGTATGGGTTATGGTTAGGGTACAGCTTAGGGTACGGGTTAGGGTACGGCATAGGTTGTGGCTTAGGGTTAGGGTTAGAGTTCGGATTAGGTTTAGGGTACGGCTTAGGGTACGGGTTAGTGTACGGGTTAGGGTACGGCATAGGGTGTGGCTTAGGGTTAGGGTTAGAGTTCGGATTAGGTTTAGGGTACGGCATAGGGTACGGGTTAGTGTACGGTTTAGGGTACGGCGTAGGGTATGGGTTAGGGTTAGTGTTAGGGTTAGTTTTAGGGTTAGGGCTCGGTTTAGGATACAGGTTAGGATTAGGGTACGTGTTAGGGTTAGGGTATGGGTTAGGGTTAGGCTACGCATTAGGGTAAGGGTATTTATTAAACCTATCCCACTCTCTAGATACCACTTAGCACGTAAAGGAATATTATTTGGGGTCCAGCCATGGAGAAGATTATACACACTAGGATAAGCTAAGGAACACACACATTATAAAGAAATCACATTAGGATTCTCTTTTTAACCTGTTCCTTAAAACACTAGTGCTTAGGAAATCTATTGGAGGCAGAAGCAGTCAAGGGTAGCTTAGGGTTAGGGTTAGGGTTAGGGTTAGGTTTAGGGTTAGGGTTAGGGTTAGGGTTAGGGTTAGGGTTAGGGTACGGCTTAGGGTATGGGTTAGGGTATGGGTTAGGTTATGGTTTAGGGTATGGTGTAGGGTATGGGTTAGGTTTACGGTTAGGGTTAGTTTTACGTTTAGGGCTCAGTTTAGGGTACAGGTTAGGATTACGGTACGTGTTAGGGTTCGGGTATGGGTTAAGGTTAGGGTACGGGTTAGGGTTAGGGTATTTATTAATCCTATCCGTCTCTCTAGATACCATTTAGCACGTAAAGGAATATTATTTGTGGTCCAACAATGGAGAAGTTTTAGACACTAGGATAAGATAAGGAACACACACATTATAATGAAATCTCATTAGGATTCTCTTTTTAACCTGTTCCTTAAAACACTAATGCTAAGCAATTTATTGGAGGCAGAAGCAGTCAAGGGTAGCTTAGGGTCAGGATTAGGGTTAGTTTTAGTTTTAGGGGACGGCTTAGAGTACGGGTTAGGGGACGGGTTAAGGTACGATGTACGGTATGGGTTAGGGTTAGGGTTAGGGTTAGTTGTAGTGTTAGGGCTCGGTTTAGGGTACGGGCTAGGATTAGGGTACGTGGTAGGGTTAGGGTATGGGTTAGGGTTAGGGTACACGTTAAGGTTAGGGTATTTATTAAACCTATCCCACTCTCTAAATACCACTTAGCACGTAAAGGAATATTATTTGGGGTCCCGACATTGAGCAGATTTTAGACACTAGGGTAAGATAAGTAACACACACATAATAAAGAAATCACATTAGGATTCTCTTCTTAACCTGTTCCTTAAAACACTAGTGCTTAGGAAATCTATTGGAAGCAGAAGCAGTCAAGGGTAGCTTAGGGTTAGGGTTAGGGTTAGGGTTAGGGTTAAGGTACGGCTTAGGGTTCGGGTTAGGGTACGGGTTAGTGTACGGCGTAGGGTATGGGTTAGGGTTAGGTTTAGTTTTAGGGTTAAGGCTCGGTTTAGGGTGCGGGGTAGGATTAGGGTCCGTGTTAGGGTTAGGGTATGGGTTAGGGTTAGGGTACGCGTCAGGGTTAGTGTATTTATTAAACCTATCCCACTCTCTAGATACCACATAGCACGTAAAGGAATATTATTTGGAGTCCAGCCATAGAGAAGATTTTAGACACTAGGATAAGATAAGGAACATACACATTATAAAGAAATCACATTAGGATTCTCTTTTTAACTGTTCCTGAAAACACTAATGCTAAGAAATCTATTGGAGGCAGAAGCAGTCAAGGGTAGCTTAGGGTCAGGATTAGGGTTAGGTTTAGTTTTAGGGGACGGCTTACGGTACGGGTTAGGTTACGGGATAGAGTACGGCGTAGGGTATGGGTTGGGTTTAGGTTTACATTTAGTTTTACGGTTAGGGCTAAGGTTATGGTACAGGTTAGAGTTAGGTTACGTGTTAGGGTTAGGGTATGGGTTAGGGTTAGGGTACGCGTTAGGGTTAGGGTATTTATTAAACCTATCCCAGTCTCTAGATACCACTTAGCACGTAAAGGCATATTATTTGGGGTCCAGCCATGGAGACGATTTTAGACACTAGGATAAGATAAGGAACACACACATTATAAAGAAATCACATTAGGATTCTCTTTTTAACCTGCTCCTTAAAACACTAGTGCTTAGGAAATCTATTGGAGGCAGAAGCAGTCAAGGGTAGCTTAGGGTTAGGGTTAGGGTTAGGGTTAGGGTACGGCTTAGGGTACGGGTTAGGGTACGGCTTAGACTATGGCGTAGGGTATGGGTTAGGGTTATGTTACGGTTAGTTTTGGGGTTAGGCCTGATTTTACGGTACGGGTTAGCATTAGTGTACGTGTTAGGTTTAGTGTATGTGTTAGGGTAAGGGTACGCGTTAGGGTTAGGGTATTTATTAATCCTATCCCTCTCTCTAGATACCACTTAGCACGTAAAGGAATATTATTTGTGGTCCAACCATGGAGAAGTTTTAGACACTAGGATAAGATAAGGAACACACACATTATAATGAAGTCTCATTAGGATTCTCTTTTTAACCTGTTCCTTAAAACACTAATGCTAAGAAATCTATTGGAGGCAGAAGCAGTCAAGGGTAGCTTTGGGTCAGGATTAGGGTTAGGTTTAGTTTTAGGGGACGGCTTAGGGTACGGGTTAGGGTACGGGTTAGGGTACGGCGTAGGGTATGGGTCGGGGTTAGGTTTAGGTTTAGTTTTACGGTTAGGTCTAAGGTTATGGTACAGGTTAGGATTAGGTTACGTGTTAGGGTTAGGGTATGGGTTAGCGTTAGGGTATGCGTTAGGGTTAGGGTATTTATTAAACCTATCCCAGTCTCTAGATACCACTTAGCACGTAAAGGAATATTATTTGGGATCCAGCCATGGAGAAGATTTTAGACACTAGGATAAGATAAGGAAAACCCACATAATAAAGAAATCACATTAAGATTCTCTTTTTAACCTGTTCCTTAAAACACTAGGGCTTAGGAAATCTATTGGAGGCAGAAGCAGTCAAGGGTAGCTTAGGGTTAGGGTTACGCTTAGGGTTTGGTTTAAGGTACGGGTTAGGGTACAGGTGAGGCTACGGCGTAGGGTATGGGTTAGTGTTAGTGTTAGGGTTAGAGTTAGGTTTAGGGTACGGCGTAGGGTATGGGTTAGGGAACGGGTGAGGGTATGGCATAGAGTATGGGTTAGGGTTAGGGTTAAGTTTAGGGTACAGGTTAGGGTACGGGTGAGGTACAGCGTAGGGTGTGGGTTAGGGTTAGGGTTAGTTTTAGGGTTAGGGCTAGGGCTAGCGTTAGGGTTAGGGTTAGAGTACAGCTTATGGTATGGGTTACGGTACGGTGAGGGTACGGCATAGAGTATGGGTTACGGTTAGGGTAAGGGTTTGGGTTAGGGTTAGGGAAATGGTTAGGGTACGGGTTAGGATTAGGGTACGTGTTAGAATTAGGGTATTGGTTAGGGTTAGGGTACAGCTTAGGGTACGGGTTAGGGTACGGCATAGGGTGTGGCTTAGGGTTAGGGTTAGAGTTCGGATTAGGTTTAGGGTACGGCTTAGGGTACGGGTTAGTGTACGGGTTAGGGTACGGCGTAGGGTATGGGTTAAGGTTAGTGTTAGGGTTAGTTTTAGGGTTAGGGCTCGGTTTAGGGTACTGGCTAGGATTAGGGTACGTGTTAGGGTTAGGGTATGGGTTTGGGTTAGGGTACGCCTTAGGATTAGGGTATTTATTAAACCCATCCCACTCTCTAATTACCACTTAGCACGTAAAGGAATATTATTTGGGGTCCAGCCATGGAGAAGATTTTAGACACTAGGATAAGATAAGGAACACACACATTATAAAGAAATCACATTAGGATTCTCTTTTTAATCTGTTCCTTAAAACACTACTGCTTCGGAAATCTGTTGGAGGCAGAAGCAGTCAAGGGTAGCTTAGGGTTAGGGTTACGTTTAGGGTTAGGGTTAGGGTACGGCTTAGGGTACGGGTTAGGGTACGAGTTACGGTACAGGTTATGGTATCGCGTAGGTTATGGCTTAGGTTTAGTGTTGGGGTTAATTTTAGAGTTAGGTCTCAGTTTAGGGTATGGGTTAGGATTAGGATACGTGTTAGGGTTAGAGTATGGGTTAGGGTTACGGTACGCGTTAGGGTTAGGTTATTTATTAAACCTATCCCACTCTCTAGATACCACTTAGCACGTAAAGGAATATTATTTGGGGTCCAGCCATGGAGAAGGTTTTAGACACTAGGATAAGATAAGGAACACACTAATTATAAAGAAATCACATTAGGATTCTCTTTTTAATCTGTTACTTAAAACACTAGTGACTTAGAAAATCTATTGTAGGCAGAAGCAGTCAAGGGGAGCTTAGTGTTAGGGGTAGGGTACAGGTTAGGGTTAGGGTACGAGTTAGGGTACGGTTTAGGGTACGGCTTAGGGTATGGGTTAGGGTTAGGGTTTGGGGTAGTTTTAGGGTTAGGGCTCGGTTTAGGGTACAGTTTAGGATTCGGTTAGGGTTAGGGTTAGGTTTAGGTTACGGCTTAATTCACGGGTTAGGGTACGGCGTAGGGTATGGCTTAGGGTTAGGGTTAGGGTTCGGAGTAGGTTTAGGGTACCCCTTAGGGTACGGGTTAGGGTACGGGTTAGGTTACAGCATAGCGTATGGTTTAGGGTTAGTGTTAGGGTTAGTTTTAGGGTTAGGGCTCGGTTTAGGGTACGGGTTAGGATTAGGGTACATGTTAGGGTTAGGGTATGGGTTAGGGTTAGGGTACGCTTTAGGGTTAGGGTATTTATTAAAGCTATCCCACTCTCTAATTACCACTTAGCACGTAAAGGAATATTATTTGTGGTCTAGCCATGGAGAAGATTTTAGACACTAGGATAAGATAAGGAACACACACAGTATAAAGGAGTCACAATAGGATTCTCTTTTTAACCTGTTCCTTAAAACACTAGTCCTTAGGAAATCTATTGGAGACAGAAGCATTCAAGGGTAGCTTAGGGTTAGTGTTAGGGTCAGGGTTAGGTTTAGGGTACGGCTTAGGGTATGGGTTAGGGGACGGTTTAGGGTATGGCGTAGGGTATGGCTTGGGGCTAGGGTTAGTTTTAGGCTTAGGGATCGGTTTAGGGTTACGGTTTAGTATAAGGGTACGTGTTAGGGTTAGGGTATTTATTAAAGCTATCCCACTCTCTAATTACCACTTAGCACGTAAAGGAATATTATTTGGGGTCTAGCCATGGAGAAGATTTTAGACACTAGGATAAGATAAGGAACACACACATTATAAAGGAATCACAATAGGATTTTCTTTTTAACCTGTTCCGTATAAAACTAGTGCTTACAAAATCTACTGGAGGCAGAAGCAGTCAAGGGTAGCTTAGGGTTAGGGTTAGGATACGGCTTAGGGTACGGGTTAGGGTACGGCGTAGGGTATGGCTTAGGGTTAGCGTTAGGGTTAGTTTTAGGGTTAGGGCTCAGTTTAGGGTACGGGTTAGGATTAGGGAACGTGTTAGTGTTGGGGTATGGGTTAGTGTTTGGGTACTCGTTAGCGTAAGGGTATTTATTTAGCCTATCCCAATCTCTAGATACCACTTAGCACGTAAAGGATTATTATTTGGGGTCCAGCCATGGAGAAGATTTTAGACACTAGGATAAGATAAGGAACACACACATTATAAAGAAATTACATTAGGATACTCTTTTTAACCTGTTCCTTAAAACACTAGTGCTTAGGAAATCTACTGGAGGCAGAAGCATTCAAGGGTAGCTTAGGGTTAGTGTTAGGGTTAGAGTACGGCTTAGGGTACGGGTTAGGGTATGGCGTAGGGTATGGCTTAGGGATAGGGTTAGGGGTAGTTTTAGGGTTACGGTTAGGTTTCGGGTACGGCTTCTAATTAGGTACGTGTTAGGTTTAGGGTATGGGTTAGGTTTTGGGTACGCGTTACGGTTAGGGTATTTATTAAACCTATCCCAATCTCTAGATAACACTTAGCACGCAAAGGATTATTATCTGGTGTCCAGACATAGAGAAGATTTTAGACAGTAGGATAAGATACGGAACACACACATTATAAACAAATCACCTTAGGATTCGCTTTTTAACCTGTTCCTTAAAACACTATTGCTTAGGAAATCAATTGGAGGCAGAAGCAGTCAAGGGTAGCTTAGGGTTAGGGTTAGGGTTAGGGTTAGGGTTAGGGTTAGGGTACGGCTTAGGGTACGGGTTAGGGTACGGGTTAGGGTACGGGTTAGGGTACGGCGTATGGTATGGGTTAGGCTTAGGGTTAGTTTTAGGGTTAGGGCTCGGTTTAGGGTACGGGTTAGGATTTGGGTACGTGTTAGGGTCGGGGTATGTGTTAGGGTTAGGGTACGCGTTAGGGTTACGGTATTTATTAAACCTATCCCAATCTCTAGATACCACTTAGCACTTATACAATATTATTTTGGGTCCAGCCATGGAGAACATTTTAGACAGTAGGATAAGATAAGGAACACACACATTATAAAAAATTACATTAGGTTTCGCTTTCTAAACTGTTCCTTAAAACACTAGTGCTTAGGAAAACTATTGGAGGCAGAAGCAGTCAAGGGTAGGTTAGGGTTAGGGTTAGGGTTAGGGTTAAGGTTAGGGTACTGGTTAGGGTATGGGTGAGGTACAGCGTAGGGTGTGGGTTAGGGTTAGGGTTAGTTTTAGGCTTAGGGCTAGGGTTATTGCTAGGGTTAGGGTTAGAGTCCGGGTTAGGGTATGGGTTAGGGTACGGGTGAGGGTACGGCATAGAGTATGGGTTAGGGTTAGGGTTAGGGTTTGGGTTAGGGTTAGGGAAAGGGATAGGGTACGGGTTAGGATTAGGGTATGTGTTAGAGTTAGGGTATGGGTTATGGTTAGGGTACAGCTTAGGGTACGGGTTAGGGTACGGCATAGGTTGTGGCTTAGGGTTAGGGTTAGAGTTCAGATTAGGTTTAGGGTACGGCTTAGGTTACGGGTTAGTGTACGGGTTAGGGTACGGCATAGGGTGTGGCTTAGGGTTAGGGTTAGAGTTCGGATTAGGTTTAGGGTACGGCACAGGGTACGGGTTAGTGTACGGTTTAGGGTACGGCGTAGGGTATGGGTTAGGGTTAGTGTTAGGGTTAGTTTTAGGGTTAGGGCTCGGTTTAGGGTACAGGTTAGGATTAGGGTACATGTTAGGGTACGGGTTAGGGTACAGGTTAGGGTACTGCGTAGGGTATGCGTTGGGGTTAGGGTTAGGGTTAGGGTTAGTTCTAGGGTTAGGGCTCGGTTTAGGGTACGGGTTAGGATTGGGGTACGTGTTAGGGTTAGTGTATGGTTTAGGGTTAGTGTATGCCTTAGGGTTAGGGTACTTATTAATCCTATCCCACTATCTGGATACCACTTAGCACGTAAAGGAATATTATTTGGGGTCCAGCCATGGAGAAGATTATAGACACTAGGATAAGCTAAGGAACACACACATTATAAAGAAATCACATTAGGAATCTCTTTTTAACCTGTTCCTTAAAACACTAGTGCTTAGGAAATCTATTGGAGGCAGAAGCAGTCAAGGGTAGCTTAGGGTTAGGGTTAGGGTTAGGGTTAGGGTTAGGGTTAGGGTACGGCTTAGGGTATGGTTTAGAGTATGGGTTTGGTTATGGGTTAGGGTACGGTGTAGGGTATGGGTTAGGTTTACGGTTAGGGTTAGTTTTACGTTTAGGGCTCAGTTTAGGGTACAGGTTAGGATTACGGTACGTGTTAGGGTTCGGGTATGGGTTAAGGTTAGGGTACGGGTTAGGGTTAGGGTATTTATTAATCCTATCCCTCTCTCTAGATACCATTTAGCACGTAAAGGAATATTTTTTGTGGTCCAACCATGGAGAAGTTTTAGACAATAGGATAAGATAAGGAACACACATATTATAATGAAATCTCATTAGGATTCTCTTTTTAACCTGTTCCTTAAAACACTAATGCTAAGCAATTTATTGGAGGCAGAAGCAGTCAAGGGTAGCTTAGGGTCAGGATTAGGGTTAGTTTTAGTTTTAGGGGACGGCTTAGAGTACGGGTTAGGGTACGGGTTAGGGTACGGTGTACGGTATGGGTTAGGGTTAGGGTTAGGGTTAGTTGTAGAGTTAGGGCTCGGTTTAGGGTACGGGCTAGGATTAGGGTACGTGGTAGGGTTAGGGTATGGGTTAGGGTTAGGGTACACGTTAAGGTTAGGGTATTTATTAAACCTATCCCACTCTCTAAATACCACTTAGCACGTAAAGGAATATTATTTGGGGTTCCGACATTGAGCAGATTTTAGAGACTAGGGTAAGATAAGTAACACACACATAATAAAGAAATCACATTAGGATTCTCTTCTTAACCTGTTCCTTAAAACACTAGTGCTTAGGAAATCTATTGGAAGCAGAAGCAGTCAAGGGTAGCTTAGGTTTAGGGTTAGGGTTAGGGTTAGGGTTAAGGTACGGCTTAGGGTTCGGGTTAAGGTACGGGTTAGTGTACGGCGTAGGGTATGGGTTAGGGTTAGGTTTAGTTTTAGGGTTAAGGCTCGGTTTAGGGTGCGGGGTAGTATTAGGGTCCGTGTTAGGGTTAGGGTATGGGTTAGGGTTAGGGTACGCGTCAGGGTTAGCGTATTTATTAAACCTATCCCACTCTCTAGATACCACATAGCACGTAAAGGAATATTATTTGGAGTCCAGCCATAGAGAAGATTTTAGACACTAGGATAAGATAAGGAACATACACATTATAAAGAAATCACATTAGGATTCTCTTTTAACTGTTCCTGAAAACACTAATGCTAAGAAATCTATTGGAGGCAGAAGCAGTCAAGGGTAGCTTAGGGTTAGGGTTAGGGTTAGGGTTAGGGTTAGGGTTAGGGTACGGCTTAGGGTACGGGTTAGGGTACGAGTTAGGGTTAGGGTTAGGGTTAGTTTTAGGGTTAGGGCTCGGTTTAGGGTACGGGTTTGGATTAGCGTACGTGTTAGGGTTAGGGTATGGGTTAGGGTTAGGGTACGCGTTACGGTTAGGTTATTTATTAAACCTATCCCACTCTCTAGATACCACTTAGCATGTAAAGGAATATTATTTGTGGTCCAGTCATGGAGAAGATTTTAGACACTAGGATAAGATAAGGAACTCACACATTATAAAGAAATCACATTAGGATACTCTTTTTAACCTGTTCCTTAAAACACTAGTGCTTAGGAAATCTATTGGTGGCAGAAGCAGTCAAGTGTAGCTTAGGATGAGGGTTAGGTTAGGGTTAGGGTTAGGGTATGGCTTAGAATACGGGTTAGGGTACGGGTTAGGGTATGTTGTACGGTATGGTTTAGGGTTAGGGTTAGGTTTAATTGTAGTGTTAGGGCTCGGTTTAGGGTACGGGCTAGGATTAGGGTACGTGGTAGGGTTAGGGTATGGGTTAGGGTTAGGGTACGCGTCAGGGTTAGCGTATTTATTAAACCTATCCCACTCTCTAGATACCACTGAGCACGTAAAGGAATATTATTTGGAGTCTAGCCATAGACAAGATTTTAGACACTAGGATAAGATAAGGAACATACACATTATAAAGAAATCACATTAGGATTCACTTTTTAACTGTTCCTTAAAACACAAGTGCTTAGGAAATCTATTGGAGGCAGAAGCAGTCAAGGGTAGCTTAGGGTTAGGGTTAGGGTTAGGGTTAGGGTTAGGGTACGGCTTAGGGTACGAGTTAGGGTACGGCACAGGGTACGGCATTGGGTATGGCTTAGGGTTAGTGTTAGGGTTTGTTTTAGGGTTAGGGCTCGGTTTAGGGTACAGGCTAGGATTAGGGTACGTGTTAGGGTTAGGGTATGGGTTAGGGTTAGGCTACGCGTTAGGGTTAGGGTATTTATTAAACCTATCCCACTCTCTAGATACCACTTAGCACGTAAAGGAATATTATTGGGGGTCCAGCCATGGAGAAGATTTTAGACACTAGTATAAGATAAGGTACACACACATTATAAAGAAATCACATTAGGATTCTCTTTTTAACCTGTTCCTTAAAACACTAGTGCTTAGGAAATCTATTGGAGGCAGAAGCAGTCAAGGGTAGCTTAGGGTTAGGGTTAGGTTTAGGGTTAGGGTTAGGGTACGGCTTAGGGTACGTGTTACGTTACGGGTTAAGTTATGGGGTAGGGTATGGGTTAGGGTTAGGGTTAGGGGTAGTTTTAGGTTTAGGGCTCGGTTTAGGGTACGGGTTAGGATTAGGGTACGTGTTAGGGTTAGTGTATGGGTTAGGGTTAGGGTACGCGTTAGGGTTAGGGTATTTATTCAACCTATCCCAATCTCTACATACCACTTAGCACTTAAGGAACATTATTTGGAGTCCAGCCATGGAGAAGATTTTGACAGTAGGATAAGATAAGGAACACACACATTAAAAACAAATCACATTAGGATTCTCTTTTTAACCTGTTCCTTAAAACTCTACTGCTTAGGAAATCTATTGGAGGCAGAAGCAGTCAAGGGTAGCTTAGGGTTAGGCTTAAGGTTAGGGTTAGGATTAGTGTACGGGTTAGGGTACGGGTTAGTGTACGGGTTAGGGTACGGTGTAGGGTATGGCTTGGGTTTAGGGTTAGTTTTAGGTTTAGGTATCGGTTTAGGGTACGGGTTAGGATTATGTACTTGTTAGGGTTAGGGTATGGGTTAGGGTTAGGGTACGTGTTATGGTTAGGGTATTTATTAAACCTATCCCACTCTCTTGATACCACTTAGGACGGAAAGGAATATTTTTTGGGGTACAGCCATGGAGAAGATTTTAGACACTAGGATAAGAAAAGGAACACACACATTAAAAAGAAATTACATTAGGATTCTCTTTTTAACCTGTTCCTTAAAACACTAGTGCTTAGGAAATCTACTGCAGGCAGAAGCAGTCAAGTGTAGCTTAGGGTTAGTGTTAGGGTTAGTGTTAGGGTACGTATTAGGGTACGGGTTAGGGTATGGCGTAGGGTATGGCTTAGGGATAGGGTTAGGGGTGGTTTTAAGGTTACGGCTCGATTTCGGGTACGGTTTCTAATTAGGGTACGTGTTAGGTTTAGGGTATGGGTTAGGGATTGGGTACGCGTTAGGGGTAGGGTATTTATTAAACCTATCCCAATCTCTAGATACCACTTAGCACGTAAAGGATTATTATCTGGTGTTCAGCCATAGAGAAGATTTTAGACACTAGGATAAGATAAGGAACAGACACATTATAAACAAATCACATTAGGATTAACTTTTTAACCTGTTCCTTAAAACACTAGTGCTTAGGAAATGAATTAGAGGCAGAAGCAGTCAAGGGTATCTTAGGGTTAGGGTTAGGGTTAGGATTAGGTTTAGGGTACGGCTTAGGGTACGGGTTAGGGTACGGTTAGGGTACGGCGTAGGGTATGGTTTAGGGTTGGGGTTAGTTTTAGGGTTAGGGCTCGGTTTAGGGTACGTGTTAGGTTTTGGGTACGTGTTAGGGTCAGGGTATGGGTTAGGTTTAGGCTACGCATTAGGGTTAGGGTATTTATTAAACCTATCCCACTCTCTAGATACCACTTAGCACGTAAAGGAATATTATTTGGGGTCCAGCCATGGAGAAGATTTTAGACACTAGGATAAGATAAGGAACACACTCATTATAAAGAAATCAAATTAGGATACTCTTTTGAACCTGTTCCTTAAAACACTAGTGCTTAGTAAATCTATTGGAGGCAGAATCAGTCAAGGGTAGCTTAGGGTTAGGGTTAGGTTTAGGGTTAGGATTAGTTTTAGGCTACGGCTTAGGGTACAGGTTAGGGTACGGGTTAGGGTGCGGCGTAGGGTATGCGTTGGGGTTAGGGTTAGGGTTAGGGTTAGTTTTAGGGTTAGGGCTCGGTTTAGCGTATGTGTTAGGGTTAGGGTATGGGTTAGGGTTAGGGTGCGCGTTAGGGTTAGGGTATTTATTAAACCTATCCCAGTCTCTAGATACCACTTAGCACATAAAGGCATATTATTTGGGGTCCAGCCATGGAGACGATTTTAGACACTAGGATAAGATAAGGAACACACACATTATAAAGAAATCACATTAGGATTCTCTTCTTAACCTGTTCCTTAAAACACTAGTGCTTAGGAAATCTATTGGAGGCAGAAGCAGTCAAGGGTAGCTTAGGTTTAGGGTTAGGGTTAGGGTTAGGGTTAAGGTACGGCTTAGCGTTCGGGTTAGGGTACGGGTTAGTGTATGGCGTAGGGTATGGGTTAGGGTTAGGTTTAGTTTTAGGGTTAAGGCTCAGTTTAGGGTGCGGGGTAGGATTAGGGTCCGTGTTAGGGTTAGGGTATGGGTTAGGGTTAGGGTACGCGTCAGGGTTAGCGTATTTATTAAACCTATCCCACTCTCTATATACCACTGAGCACGTAAAGGAATATTATTTGGAGTCTAGCCATAGAGAAGATTTTAGACACTAGGATAAGATAAGGAACATACACATTATAAAGAAATCACATTAGGATTTACTTTTTAACTGTTCCTTAAAACACTAGTGCTTAGGAAATCTATTGGAGGCAGAAGCAGTCAAGGGTAGCTTAGGGTTAGGGTTAGGGTTAGGGTACGGCTTATGGTACGGGTTAGGGTACGGCGTAGGGTATGAGTTAGGGTTAGGGTTAGGGTTAGTTTTAGGGTTAGGGCTCGGTTTAGGGTACGGGTTAGGATTAGGGTACGTGTTAGTGTTAGGGTATGGGTTAGGGTTAGGGTACGCGTTCGGGTTAGGGTATTTATTAAACCTATCCCAATCTCTAGATACCACTTAGCACGTAAAGGAATATTATTTGGGATCCAGCCATGGAGAAGATTTTAGACACTAGGATAAGATAAGGAACACACACATAATAAAGAAATCACATTAAGATTCTCTTTTTAACCTGTTCCTTAAAACACAAGTGCTTAGGAAATCTATTGGAGGCAGAAGCAGTCAAGGGTAGCTTAGGGTTAGGATTACGCTTAGGGTTAGGGTTAGGGTACGGCTTAGGGTTAGGGTTAGGGTACAGGTGATGGTACGGCGTAGGGTATGGGTTAGTGTTAGTGTTAGGGTTAGAGTTAGGTTTAGGGTACGGCGTAGGGTACGGGTTAGGGAACGGGTGAGGGTACGGCGTAGGGTATGGGTTAGGGTTAGGGTTAGGGTTAAGGATAGGGTACGGGTTAGGGTACGGGTGAGGTACAGCGTAGGGTGTGGGTTAGGGTTATGGTTAGTTTTAGGGTTAGGGCTCGGTTTAGGGTACAGGTTAGGATTAGGTTAGAGTTAGGGTTAGGTTTAGGTTACGGCTTAATTCACGGGTTAGGGTACGGCGTAGGGTATGGCTTAGGGTTAGGGTTAGGGTTCGGAGTAGGTTTAGGGTACCCCTTAGGGTACGGCTTAGGGTACGGGTTAGTGTTCGGGTTAGGGTACGGCGTAGGGTATGGATTAGGGTTAGTGTTAGGGTTAGTTTTAGGGTTAGGGCTCGGTTTAGGGTACAGGTTAGGATTAGGGTACGTGTTAGGGTTAGTGTATGGGTTAGGGTTAGGCTATGCGTTAGGGTTAGGGTATTTATTAAACCTATCCCACTCTCTAGATACCACTTAGCACGTAAAGGAATATTATTTAGGGTCCAGCCATGAAGAAGATTTTAGACACTAGGATAAGATAAGGAACACACACATTATAAAGAAATCACATTCGGATTTTCTTTTTAACCTGTTCCTTAAAACACTACTGCTTAGGAAATCTACTGGAGGCAGAAGCAGTCTAGGGTAGCTTAGGGTTAGGGTTAGGGTTAGGGTTAGGATTAGTTTTAGGGTACGGTTTAGGGTACAGGTTAGGGTACGGGTTAGGGTACGGGTTAGGGTACGGCGTAGGGTATGCGTTGGGGTTAGGGTTAGGGTTAGGGTTAGTTTTAGGGTTAGGGCTCGGTTTAGGGTACGTGTTAGGGTTAGGGTATGGGTTAGGGTTAGGGTGCGCGTTAGGGTTAGGGTATTTATTAAACCTATCCCAGTCTCTAGATACCACTTAGCACGTAAAGGCATATTATTTGGGGTCCAGCCATGGAGACGATTTTAGACACTAGGATAAGATAAGGAACACACACATTATAAAGAATTCACATTACGATTCTCTTCTTAACCTGTTTCTTAAAATACTAGTGCTTAGGAAATCTATTGGAGGCAGAAGCAGTCAAGGGTAGCTATTGTTAGTGTTAGGGTTAGGATTAGGGTTAGAGTATGGCTTAGGGTTCGGGTTAGGGTATGGGTTAGTGTACGGCGTAAGGTATGGGTTAGGGTTAGGGTTAGATTTAGGGTTAGAGCTCGGTTTAGAATACGGGCTAGGATTAGGGTACGTGTTAGGGTTAGGGTATGGGTTAGGGTTACGGTACGCGTTAGGGTTAGGTTATTTTTTAAACCTATCCCACTCTCTAGATACCACTTAGCACGTAAAGGAATATTATTTGGGGTCCAGTCATGGAGAAGATTTTAGACACTAGGATAAGATAAGGAACTCACACATTATAAAGAAATCACATTAGGATAATCTTTTTAACCTGTTCCTTAAAACACTAGTGCTTAGGAAATCTATTGGTGGCAGAAGCAGTCAAGGGTAGCTTAGGATGAGGGTTAGGTTAGGGTTAGGGTATGGCTTAGAGTACGGGTTAGGGTACGGGTTAGGGTACGTTGTACGGTATGGTTTAGGGTTAGGGTTAGGTTTAGTTGTAGTGTTAGGGCTCGGTTTAGGGTACGGGCTAGGATTAGGGTACGTGGTAGGGTTAGGGTATGGGTTAGGGTTAGGGTACACGTTAGGATTAGGGTATTTATTAAACCTATCCCACTCTCTAAATACCACTTAGCACGTAAAGGAATATTATTTGGGGTCCCAACATTGAGCAGCTTTTAGACACTAGGATAAGATAAGTAACACACACATAATAAAGAAATCACATTAGGATTCTCTTCTTAACCTGTTCCTTAAAACACTAGTGCTTAGGAAATCTATTGGAAGCAGAAGCAGTCAAGGGTAGCTTAGGTTTAGGGTTTGGGTTAGGGTTAGGGTTAAGGTACGGCTTGGGGTTCGGGTTAGGGTACGGGTTAGTGTACGGCGTAGGGTATGGGTTAGGGTTAGGTTTAGTTTTAGGGTTAAGGCTCGGTTTAGGGTGCGGGGTAGGATTAGGGTACGTGTTAGGGTTAGGGTTAGGGTACGCGTCAGGGTTAGCGTATTTATTAAACCTATCCCACTCTCTAGGTACCACTGAGCACGTAAAGGAATATTATTTGGAGTCTAGCCATAGACAAGATTTTAGAAACTAGGATAAGATAAGCAACATACACATTATAAGGAAATCACATTAGGATTCACTTTTTAACTGTTCCTTAAAACACTAGTGCTTAGGAAATCTATTGGAGGCAGAAGCAGTCAAGGGTAACTTAGGGTTAGGGTTAGGGTTAGGGTTAGGGTACGGCTTAGGGTACGGTTTAGGGTACGGCTTAGACTATGGCGTAGGGTATGGGTTAGGGTTATGTTAGGGTTAGTTTTTGGGTTAGGCCTGATTTTACGGTACGGGTTAGGATTAGGGTACGTGTTAGGTTCAGTGTATGTGTTAGGGTAAGGGTACGCGTTAGGGTTAGGGTATTTATTAATCCTATCCCTCTCTCTAGATACCATTATAGCACATAAAGGAATATTATTTGTGGTCCAACCATGGAGAAGTTTTAGACACTAGGATAAGATAAGGAACACACACATTATAATGAAATCTCATTAGGATTCTCTTTTTAACCTGTTCCTTAAAAC
Organism: Eubalaena glacialis; assembly: GCF_028564815.1. Classification (NCBI taxonomy): domain Eukaryota; kingdom Metazoa; phylum Chordata; class Mammalia; order Artiodactyla; family Balaenidae; genus Eubalaena; species Eubalaena glacialis. The sequence goes on from NC_083716.1 coordinate 131,813,487, forward strand.
ACTAATGCTAGGAAATCTATTGGAGGCAGAAGCAGTCAAGGGTAGCTTAGGGTCAGGATTAGGGTTACGTTTAGTTTTAGGGGACGGCTTAGGTTACGGGTTAGGGTACGGGTGAGGTACAGCGTAGGGTGTGGGTTAGGGTTAGGGTTAGTTTTAGAGTTAGGGCTAGGGTTAGGGTTAGGGTTAGGGTTAGAGTACGGCTTACGGTATGGGTTACGGTACGGGTGAGGGTACGGCATAGAGTATGGGTTAGGGTTAGGGTTAGGGTTTGGGTTAGGGTTAGGGAAAGGGTTAGGGTACGGGTTAGGATTAGGGTACGTGTTAGAGTTAGGGTATGGGTTAGGGTTAGGGTACAGCTTAGGGTACGGGTTAGGGTACGGCATAGGGTTTGGCTTAGGGTTAGGGTTAGAGTTCGGATTAGGTTTAGGGTACGGCTTAGGGTACGGGTTAGTGTACGGGTTAGGGTACGGCGTAGGGTATGGGTTAAGGTTAGTGTTAGGGTTAGTTTTAGGGTTAGGGTTCGGTTTAGGGTACAGGCTAGGATTAGTGTACGTGTTAGGGTTAGGGTATGGGTTTGGGTTAGGGTACGCCTTAGGGTTAGGGTATTTATTAAACTCATCCCACTCTCTAATTACCACTTAGCACGTAAAGGAATATTATTTGGGGTCCAGCCATGGAGAAGATTTTAGACACTAGGATAAGATAAGGAACACACACATTATAAAGAAATCACATTAGGATTCTCTTTTTAATCTGTTCCTTAAAACACTAGTCCTTTGGAAATCTGTTGGAGGCAGAAGCAGTCAAGGGTAGCTTAGGGTTAGGGTTACGCTTAGGGTTAGGGTTAGGGTACGGCTTAGGGTACGGGTTAGGGTACGAGTTATGGTACAGGTTATGGTTTCGCGTAGGTTATGGCTTAGGTTTAGTGTTGGGGTTAATTTTAGAGTTAGGTCTCGGTTTAGGGTACGGGTTAGGATTAGGATACGTGTTAGGGTTAGGGTATGGGTTAGGGTTACGGTACGCGTTAGGGTTAGGTTATTTATTAAACCTATCCCACTCTCTAGATACCACTTAGCACGTAAAGGAATATTATTTGGGGTCCAGCCATGGAGAAGATTTTAGACACTAGGATAAGATAAGGAACACACACATTATACAGAAATCACATTAGGATTCTCCTTTTAACCTGTTCCTTAAAACACTAGTGCTTAGGAAATATATTGGAGGCAGAAGCAGTCAAGGGTAGCTTAGGGTTAGGGTTAGGGTTAGGATTCGGTTTAGGGTACAGGTTAGGGTACGGCTTAGGTTACGGGTTAGGAAACGGCGTAGGGTATGGTTTAGGGTTAGGGTTAGGGTTAGTTTTAGGGTTAGGACTCGGTTTAGGGTACGGGTTAGGATTAGCGTACGTGTTAGGGTTAGGGTATGGGTTAGGGTTAGGGTACGCGTTAGGGGTAGGGTATTTATTAAACCAACCCACTCTCTAGATACCACTTAGCACGTAAAGGAATATTATTTGGGGTCCAGCCATGGAGAAGATTTTAGACACTAGGATAAGATAAGGAACACACACATTATAAAGAAATCACATTCGGATTTATTTTAAACCTGTTCCTTAAAACACTAGTGCTTACGAAATCTACTGGAGGCAGAAGCAGTCAAGGGTAGCTTAGGGTTAGGGTTAGGGTTAGGGTTAGGATTAGGGTTAGGGTACGGCTTAGGGTACAGGTTTGGGTACGAGTTAGGGTATGGGTTAGGGTACGGCATAGGGTATGCTTTGGGGTTAGGGTTAGGGTTAGGGTTAGTTTTAGGGTTAGGGCTCGGTTTAGGGTACGGGTTAGGAATAGGGTACGTGTTAGGGTTAGTGTATGGGTTAGGGTTAAGGTATGCCTTAGGGTTAGGGTACTTATTAATCCTATCCCACTATCTGGATACCACTTAGCACGTAAAGGAATATTATTTGGGGTCCAGCCATGGAGAAGAATATAGACACTAGGATAAGCTAAGGAACACACACATTATAAAGAAATCACATTAGGATTCTCTTTTTAACCTGCTCCTTAAAACACTAGTGCTTAGGAAATCTATTGGAGGCAGAAGCAGTCAAGGGTAGCTTAGGGTTAGGGTTAGGGTTAGGGTTAGTGTACGGCTTAGGGTACGGGTTAGGGTACGGTGTAGGGTATGAGTTAGGTTTAGGGTTAGGGTTAGTTTTAGGGTTAGGGCTCGGTTTAGGGTACGGGTTAGGATTAGCGTACGTGTTAGGGTTAGGGTATGGGTTAGGGTTAGGGTACGCGTTAGGGTTAGGTTATTTATTAAACCTATCCCACTTTCTAGATACCACTTAGCACGTAAAGGAATATTATTTGGGGTCCAGTCATGGAGAAGATTTTAGACACTAGGATAAGATAAGGAACTCACACATTATAAAGAAATCACAGTAGGATTCTCTTTTTAACCTGTTCCTTAAAACACTAGTGCTTAGGAAATCTATTGGTGGCAGAAGCAGTCAAGGGTAGCTTAGGATGAGGGTTAGGTTAGGGTTAGGGTTAGGGTATGGCTTAGAGTACGGGTTAGGGTACGGGTTAGGGTACGTTGTACGGTATGGTTTAGGGTTAGGGTTAGGTTTAGTTGTAGTGTTAGGGCTCGGTTTAGGGTACGGGCTAGGATTAGGGTACGTGGTAGGGTTAGGGTATGGGTTAGGGTTAGGGTACACTTTAGGATTAGGGTATTTATTAAACCTATCCCACTCTCTAAATATCACTTAGCACGTAAAGGAATATTATTTGGGGTCCCGACATTGAGCAGATTTTAGACACTAGGATAAGATAAGTAACACACACATAATAAAGAAATCACATTAGGATTCTCTTCTTAACCTGTTCCTTAAAACACTAGTGCTTAGGAAATCTATTGGAAGCAGAAGCAGTCAAGGGTAGCTTAGGTTTAGGGTTTGGGTTAGGGTTAGGGTTAAGGTACGGCTTAGGGTTCGGGTTAGGGTACGGGTTAGTGTACGGCGTAGGTTATGGGTTAGGGTTAGGTTTAGTTTTAGGGTTAAGGCTCGGTTTAGGGTGCGGGGTAGGATTAGGTTACGTGTTAGGTTTAGGGTTAGGGTACGCGTCAGGGTTAGCATATTTATTAAACCTATCCCACTGTGTAGATACCACTGAGCACGTAAAGGAATATTATTTGGAGTCTAGCCATAGACAAGATTTTAGACAGTAGGATAAGATAAGGATCATACACATTATAAAGAAATCACTTTAGGATTCACTTTTTAACTGTTCCTTAAAACACAAGTGCTTAGGAAATCTATTGGAGGCAGAAGCAGTCAAGGGTAGCTTAGGGTTAGGGTTAGGGTTAGGGTTAGGGTACGGCTTAGGGTACGGGTTAGGGTACGGCTTAGACTATGGTGTAGGGTATGGGTTAGGGTTATGTTAGGGTTAGTTTTGGGGTTAGGCCTGATTTTACGGTACGGGTTAGGATTAGTGTACGTGTTAGTTTTAGTGTATGTGTTAGGGTAAGGGTACGCATTAGGGTTAGGGTATTTATTAATCCTATCCCTCTCTTTAGATACCACTTAGCATGTAAAGGAATATTATTTGTGGTCCAACCATGGAGAAGTTTTAGACACTAGGATAAGATAAGGAACACACACATTATAATGAAGTCTCATTAGGATTCTCTTTTTAACCTGTTCCTTAAAACACTAATGCTAAGAAATCTATTGGAGGCAGAAGCAGTCAAGGGTAGCTTAGGATCAGGATTAGGGTTAGGTTTAGTTTTAGGGGATTGCTTAGGGTACGGGTTAGGGTACGGGTTAGGGTACGGCGTAGGGTATGGGTTGGGGTTAGGTTTAGGTTTAGTTTTACGGTTAGGGCTAAGGTTATGGTACAGGTTAGGATTAGGTTACGTGTTAGGGTTAGGGTATGGGTTAGGGTTAGGGTACGCGTTAGGGTTAGGGTATTTATTAAACCTATCCCAGTCTCTAGATACCACTTAGCACGTAAAGGAATATTATTTGGGGTCCAGCCATGGAGAAGATTTTAGACACTAGGATAAGATAAGGAACACACACATAATAAAGAAATCACATTAAGATTCTCTTTTTAACCTGTTCCTTAAAACACTAGGGCTTAGGAAATCTATTGGAGGCAGAAGCAGTCAAGGGTAGCTTAGTGTTAGGGTTACGCTTAGGGTTATGTTTAGGGTACGGGTTAGGGTACAGGTGAGGCTACGGCGTAGGGTATGGGTTAGTGTTAGTGTTAGGGTTAGAGTTAGGTTTAGGGTACGGCGTAGGGTATGGGTTAGGGAACGGTTGAGGGTACGGCATAGAGTATGGGTTAGGGTTAGGGTTAAGTTTAGGGTACAGGTTAGGGTACGGGTGAGGTATAGCGTAGGGTGTGGGTTAGGGTTAGGGTTAGTTTTAGGGTTAGGGCTAGGGCTAGGGTTAGGGTTAGGGTTAGAGTACGGCTTATGGTATGGGTTACGGTACGGTGAGGGTACGGCATAGAGTATGGGTTAGGGTTAGGGTACGGGTTTGGGTTCGGGTTAGGGAAATGGTTAGGGTACGGGTTAGGATTAGGGTACGTGTTAAAGTTAGGGTATTGCTTAGGGTTAGGGTACAGCTTAGGGTACGGTTTAGGGTACGGCATAGGGTGTGGCTTAGGGTTAGGGTTAGAGTTCGGATTAGGTTTAGGGTACGGCTTAGGGTACGGGTTAGTGTACGGGTTAGGGTACGGCCTAGGGTATGGGTTAAGGTTAGTGTTAGGGTTAGTTTTAGTGTTAGGGCTCGGTTTAGGGTACTGGCTAGGATTAGGTACGTGTTAGGGTTAGGGTATGGGTTTGGGTTAGGGTACGCCTTAGGGTTAGGGTATTTATTAAACCCATCCCACTCTCTAGATACCACTTAGCACGTAAAGGAATATTATTCGGGGTCCAGCCATGGAGAAGGTTTTAGACACTAGGATAAGATAAGGAACATACTAATTATAAAGAAATCACATTAGGATTCTCTTTTTAATCTGTTACTTAAAACACTAGTGACTTAGAAAATCTATTGTAGGCAGAAGCAGTCAAGGGGAGCTTAGTGTTAGGGGTAGGGTACAGGTTAGGGTTAGGGTACGAGTTAGGGTACAGTTTAGGGTACGGCTTAGGGTATGGGTTAGGGTTAGGGTTTGGGGTCGTTTTAGGGTTAGGGCTCGGTTTAGGGTACAGGTTAGGATTAGGTTAGGGTTAGGGTTAGGTTTAGGTTACGGCTTAATTCACGGGTTAGGGTACGGCGTAGGGTATGGCTTAGGGTTAGGGTTAGGGTTTGGAGTAGGTTTAGGGTACCCCTTAGGGTACGGGTTAGGGTACGGGTTAGGTTACAGCATAGCGTATGGTTTAGGGTTAGTGTTAGGGTTAGTTTTAGGGTTAGGGCTCGGTTTAGGGTACAGGTTAGGATTAGGGTACATGTTAGGGTTAGGGTATGGGTTAGGGTTAGGGTACGCTTTAGGGTTAGGGTATTTATTAAAGCTATCCCACTCTCTAATTACCACTTAGCACGTAAAGGAATATTATTTGTGGTCTAGCCATGGAGAAGATTTTAGACACTAGGATAAGATAAGGAAAACACACAGGATAAAGGAGTCACAATAGGATTCTCTTTTTAACCTGTTCCTTAAAACACTAGTCCTTAGGAAATCTATTGGAGACAGAAGCATTCAAGGGTAGCTTAGGGTTAGTGTTAGGGTCAGGGTTAGGTTTAGGGTACGGCTTAGGGTATGGGTTAGGGTACGGGTTAGGGTATGGCGTACGGTATGGCTTGGGGCTAGGGTTAGTTTTAGGCTTATTGATCGGTTTAGGGTTACGGTTTAGGATAAGGGTACGTGTTAGGGTTAGGATATTTATTAAAGCTATCCCACTCTCTAATTACCACTTAGCACGTAAAGGAATATTATTTGGGGTCTAGCCATGGAGAAGATTTTAGACACTAGGATAAGATAAGGAACACACACATTATAAAGGAATCACAATAGGATTTTCCTTTTTACCTGTTCCTTAAAACACTAGTGCTTAGTAAATCTACTGGAGGTAGAAGCAGTCAAGGATAGCTTAGGGTTAGGGTTAGGGTTAGGATTAGGGTACGGCTTAGTTCACCGTTTAGAGTAAGGCGTAGGGTATGGCTTAGGGTTAGGGTTAGGGTTCGGAGTAGGTTTAGGGTACGGCTTAGGGTACGGGTTAGTGTACGTGTTAGGGTACGGTGTAGGGTATGGGTTAGGGTTAGTGTTAGGGTTAGTTTTAGGGTTAGGGCTCGGTTTAGGGTACAGGTTACGATTAGGGTACGTGTTAGGTTTAGGGTATGGGTTAGGTTTAGGCTACGCGTTAGGGTTAGGGTATTTATTAAACCTATCCCACTCTTAGGGTACGGCTTAGGGTACGGGTTAGGTTACGGGTTAAGGTACGGCGTAGGGTATGGGTTAGGGTTAGGGTTAAGGGTAGTTTTAGGTTTAGGTATCGTTTTAGGGTACGGGTTAGGATTAGGTTATGGGTTAGGGTTAGGTTACGTGTTAGGCTTAGGGTATTTATTAAACCTATCCCACTCTCTAGATACCACTTAGCACGTAAAGAAATATTATTTGGGGTCCAGCCATGGAGTAGATTTTAGACACTAGGATAAGATAAGGAACACACACATTATAAAGAAATTACATTAGGATACTCTTTTTAACCTGTTCCTTAAAACACTAGTGCTTAGGAAATCTACTGGAGGCAGAAGCATTCAAGGGTAGCTTAGGGTTAGGGTTAGGGTTAGGGTTAGGGTACGGCTTAGGGTACGGGTTAGGGTACGGGTTAGGGTACGGGTTAGGGTACGGCGTATGGTATGGGTTAGGCTTAGGGTTAGTTTTAGGGTTAGGTCTCGGTTTAGGGTACGGGTTAGTATTTGGGCACGTGTTAGGGTCGGGGTATGTGTTAGGGTTAGGGTACGTGTTAGGGTTACGGTATTTATTAAACCTATCCCAATCTCTAGATACCACTTAGCACTTATAGAATATTATTTTGGGTCCAGCCATGGAGAACATTTTAGACAGTAGGATAAGATAAGGAACACACACATTATAAAAAATTACATTAGGTTTCGCTTTTTAAACTGGTCCTTAAAACACTAGTGCTTAGAAAAACTATTGGAGGCAGAAGCAGTCAAGGGTAGGTTAGGGTTAGGGTTAGGGTTAGGGTTAAGGTTAGGGTATGGCGTAGGGTACGCGTTAGGGTACAGCACAGGGTACGGCATTGGGTATGGCTTAGTGTTAGTGTTAGGGTTCGTTTTAGGGTTAGGGCTCGGTTTAGGGTACAGGTTAGGATTAGGGTACGTGTTAGGTTTAGGGTGTGCGTTACGTTTAGGATACGCGTTAGGGTTAGGGTATTTATTAAACCTATTCCACTCTTAGGGTACTGCTTAGGGTACGGGTTAGGTTACGGGTTAAGGTACCGCATAGGGTATGGGTTAGGGTTAGGGTTAAGGGTAGTTTTAGGTTTAGGTATCATTTTAGGGTACGGGTTAGGATTAGGTTATGGGTTAGGGTTAGGTTACGTGTTAGGCTTAGGGTATTTATTAAACCTATCCCACTCTCTAGATACCACTTAGCACGTAAAAAAATATTATTTGGGGTCCAGCCATGGAGTAGATTTTAGACACTAGGATAAGATAAGGAACACACACAGTATAAAGAAATTACATTAGGATACTCTTTTAAACCTGTTCCTTAAAACACTAGTGCTTAGGAAATCTACTGGAGGCAGAAGCATTCAAGGGTAGCTTAGGGTTAGTGTTAGGGTTAGAGTACGGCTTAGGGTACGGGTTAGGGTATGGCGTAGGGTATGGCTTAGGGATAGGTTTAGGGGTATTTTTAGGGTTACGGCTAGGTTTCGGGTACGGCTTCTAATTAGGGTACGTGTTAGGTTTAGGGTATGGGTTAGGTTTTGGGTACGCGTTACGGTTAGGGTATTTATTAAACCTATCCCAATCTCTAGATAACACTTAGCACGCAAAGGATTATTATCTGGTGTCCAGCCATAGAGAAGATTTTAGACAGTAGGATAAGATACGGAACACACACATTATAAACAAATCACCTTAGGATTCGCTTTTTAACCTGTTCCTTAAAACACTATTTCTTAGGAAATCAATTGGAGGCAGAAGCAGTCAAGGGTAGCTTAGGGTTAGGGTTAGGGTTAGGATTAGGTTTAGGGTACGGGTTAGGGTACGGGTTAGGGTACGGGTTAGGGTACGGGTTAGGGTACGGCGTTTTGTATGTGTTAGGCTTAGGGTTAGGGCTCGGTTTAGGATACAGGTTAGGATTTGGGTACGTGATAGGGTCAGGGTATGTGTTAGGGTTAGGATACGCGTTAGGGTTACGGTATTTATTAAACCTATCCCAATCTCTAGATACCACTTAGCACTTAAAGAATATTATTTGGGGTCCAGCCATGGAGAAGATTTTAGACAGTAGGATAAGATAAGGAACACACACATTACAAAAAATCACATTAGATTTCGCTTTTTAAACTGTTCCGTAAAACACTAGTGCTTAGGAAAACTACTGGAGGCAAAAGCAGTCAAGGGTAGCTTAGGGTTAGGGTTAGGGTTAGGGTTAACGTTAGGGTACGGCTTAGGGTACGGGTTAGGGTACGGCACAGGGTTTGGCATTGGGTATGGCTTAGGGTTAGTGTTAGGGTTTGGTTTAGGGTTTGGGCTCGGTTTAGGGTACAGGCTAGGTTTAGGATACGTGTTAGGGTTAGGGTACGGGTTAGGGTTAGGCTACGCGTTAGGGGTAGTGTATTTATTAAACCTATCCCACTCTCTAGATACCACTTACCCGTAAAGAAATATTATTTGGGGTCCAGCCATGGAGAAGATTTTAGACACTAGGATAAGATAAGGAACACACACATTATAAAGCAATCAAATTAGGATTCTCTTTTGAACCTGTTCCTTAAAACACTAGTGCTTAGGAAATCTACTGGAGGCAGAAGCAGTCAGGGGTAGCTTAGGGTTAGGGTTAGGGTTAGGGTTAGGGTACGGCTTAGGGTACGGGTTAGGGTATGGCGTAGGGTATGGCTTAGGGATAGGGTTAGGGGTTGTTTCATTGTAACGGCTCGGTTTCGGGTACGGATTCTAATTAGGGTACGTGTTAGGGTTAGGGTATGGGTTAGGGTTTGGGTACGCGTTAGGGTTAGGGTATTTATTAAACCTATCCCAATCTCTAGATACCATTTAGCACGCAAAGGATTATTATCTGGTGTCCAGCCATAGAGAAGACTTTAGACACTAGGATAAGATAAGGAACACACACATTATAAACAAATCACATTAGGATTCGCTTTTTAACCTGTTCCTTAAAACACTATTGCTTAGGAAATCAATTGGAGGCAGAAGCAGTCAAGGGTAGCTTAGGGTTACGGTTAGGGATAGGATTAGGTTTAGGGTACGGCTTACGGTACGGGTTAGGGTACGGGTTAGGGTATGGCGTAGGGTGTGGGTTAGGCTTAGGGTTAGTTTTAGGGTTAGGGCTCGGTTTAGGGTACGGGTTAGGATTTGGGTACGTGTTAGTGTCACGGTATGGGTTAGGGTTCGGGTATGCGTTAGGGTTACGGTATTTATTAAACCTATCCCAATCTCTAGATACCACTTAGCACTTATAGAATATTATTTGGGGTCCAGCCATGGAGAACATTTTAGACAGTAGGAAAAGATAAGGAACACACACATTATAAAAAATCACATTAGGTTTCGCTTTTTAAACTGTTCCTTAAAACACTAGTGCTTAGGAAAACTATTGGAGGCAGAAGCAGTCAAGGGTAGCTTAGGGTTAGGGTTAGGGTTAGGGTTAAGGTTAGGGTACGGCTTAGGGTACGGGTTAGGGTACGGCACAGGGTACGGCATTGGGTATGGCTTAGTGTTAGTGTTAGGGTTTGTTTTAGGGTTGGGGCTCGGTTTAGGGTACAGGCTAGGATTAGGGTACGTGTTAGGGTTAGGGTATGGGTTAGGGTTAGGCTACACGTTAGGGTTAGGGTATTTATTAAACCTATCCCACTCTCTAGATACCACTTAGCACGTAAAGGAATATTATTGGGGGTCCAGCCATGGAGAAGATTTTAGACACTAGTATAAGATAAGGTACACACACATTATAAAGAAATCACATTCGGATTCTCTTTTTAACCTGTTCCTTAAAACACTAGTGCTTAGGAAATCTATTGGAGGCAGAAGCAGTCAAGGATATATTAGGGTTAGGGTTAGTGTTAGGGTTAGGGTACGGCTTAGTTCACCGTTTAGAGTAAGGCGTAGGGTATGGCTTAGTGTTAGGGTTAGGGTTCAGAGTAGGTTTAGGGTACGGCTTAGGGTACGGGTTAGTATACGTGTTAGGGTACGGTGTAGGGTATGGGTTAAGGTTAGTGTTAGGGTTAGTTTTAGGGTTAGGGCTCGGTTTAGGGTACAGGTTAGGATTAGGGTACGTGTTAGGTTTAGGGTATGCGTTAGGTTTAGGCTACGCATTAGGGTTAGGGTATTTATTAAACCTATCCCACTCTTAGGGTACGGCTTAGGGTACGGGTTAGGTTACGGGTTAAGGTACGGCGTAGGGTATGGGTTAGGGTTAGGGTTAAGGGTAGTTTTAGGTTTAGGTATCGTTTTAGGGTACGGGTTAGGATTAGGTTATGGGTTAGGGTTAGGTTACGTGTTAGGCTTAGGGTATTTATTAAACCTATCCCACTCTCTAGATACCACTTAGCACGTAAAGAAATATTATTTGGGGTCCAGCCATGGAGTAGATTTTAGACACTAGGATAAGATAAGGAACACACACATTATAAAGAAATTACATTAGGATACTCTTTTTAACCTGTTCCTTAAAACACTAGTGCTTAGGAAATCTACTGGAGGCAGAAGCATTCAAGGGTAGCTTAGGGTTAGTGTTAGGGTTAGAGTACGGCTTAAGGTACGGGTTAGGGTATGGCGTAGGGTATGGCTTAGGGATAGGGTTAGGGGTAGTTTTAGGGTTACGTCTAGGTTTCGGGTACGGCTTCTAATTAGGGTACGTGTTAGGTTTAGGGTATGGGTTAGGTTTTGGGTACGCCTTACGGTTAGGGTATTTATTAAACCTATCCCAATCTCTAGATAACACTTAGCACGCAAAGGATTATTATCTGGTGTCCAGCCATAGAGAAGATTTTAGACAGTAGGATAAGATACGGAACACACACATTATAAACAAATCACCTTAGGATTCGCTTTTTAACCTGTTCCTTAAAACACTATTGCTTAGGAAATCAATTGGAGGCAGAAGCAGTCAAGGGTAGCTTAGGGTTAGGGTTAGGGTTAGGGTTAGGGTACGGCTTAGGGTACGGGTTAGGGTACGGGTTAGGGTACGGGTTAGGGTACGGCGTATGGTATGGGTTAGGCTTAGGGTTAGTTTTAGGGTTAGGGCTCGGTTTAGGGTACGGGTTAGGATTTGGGTACGTGGTAGGGTCGGGGTATGTGTTAGGGTTAGGGTACGCGTTAGGGTTACGGTATTTATTAAGCCTATCCCAATCTCTAGATACCACTTAGCACTTAAGGTATATTATTTGGGGTCCAGCCATGGAGAAGATTTTAGACACTAGGATAAGATAAGGAACACACACATTATAAAAAATTACATTAGGTTTCGCTTTTTAAACTGTTCCTTAAAACACTAGTGCTTAGGAAAACTATTGGAGGCAGTAGCAGTCAAGGGTAGGTTAGGGTTAGGGTTAGGGTTAGGGTTAAGGTTAGGGTACGGCTTGGGTACGCGTTAGAATACAGCACAGAGTACGGCATAGGGTATGGCTTAGTGTTAGTGTTAGGGTTAGTTTTAGGGTTAGGGCTCGGTTTAGGGTACGGGTTAGGATTAGGGTACGTGTTAGAGTTAGTGTATGGGTTAGGGTTAGGCTACGCCTTAGGGTTAGCGTATTTATTAAACCTATTCCACTGTCTAGATACCACTGAGCACGTAAAGGAATATTATTTGGGGTCCAGCCATGGAGAAGATTATAGACACTGGGATAAGGTAAGGAACACACACATTATAACGAAATCAAATTAGGATTCTCTTTTTAACCTGTTCTTTAAAACACTAGTGCTTAGGAAATCAATTGGAGACAAAAGCAGTCAAGCGTAGCTTAAGGTGAGGGTTAGGCTTAGTGTTAGTGTACGGCTTAGGGTACGGGTTAGGGTACGGATTAGTATACGGCGTAGGGTATGGGTTAGGGTTAGGATTAAGGCTCGGCTTAGGGTACGGGCTAGGATTAGAGTACGTGTTAGGGTTACGGTATGTGTTAGGGTTAGGGTACGCGTTAGGGTTAAGGAATTTATTAAACCTATCCCACTCTCTAGATACCACTTAGCACGTAAAGAAATATTATTTGGGGTCCAGCCATGGAGAAGATTTTAGACACTAGGATAAGATAAGGAACACACAGTATAAAGAAATCATATTAGGATTCTCTTTTAAACCTCTTCCTTAAAACACTAGTTCTTAGGAAATCTATTGGAGGCAGAAGCAGTCAACGGTAGCTTAGTGTTAGGGATAGGGTTAGGGTTAGGGTTAGGGTACGGGTTAGGGTATGGCGTAGGGTATGGGTTAGGGTTAAGGTTAGTTTTAGGGTTAGGACTCGGTTTAGGGTACAGGCTAGGATTAGGGTACGTGTTAGGGTTAGGGTATGGGTTAGGGTTAGGGTTAGGGTACGCCTTAGGGCTAGGGTATTTATTAAACCCGTCCCACTCTCTAATTACCACTTAGCACGTAAAGGAATATTATTTGGGGTCCAGCCATGGAGAAGATTTTAGACACTAGGATAAGATAAGGAACACACACATTATAAAGAAATCACATTAGGATTCTCTTTTTAATCTGTTCCTTAAAACACTAGTGCTTCGGAAATCTATTGGAGGCAGAAGCAGTCAAGGGTAGCTTACGGTTTGGGTTAGGGTTAGGGTTAGGTTACGGGTTAGGGTACGGATTAGGGTACGGCGTAGGGTATGGATTAGGGTTAGGGTTAGTTTTAGGGTTAGGGCTGCGTTTAGGGTACGGGTTATGATTGGGTTACGTGTTAGGTTTAGTGAATGTGTTAGGGTTAGGGTACGCGTTAGGGTTAGGGTGTTTATTAAACCTATCCCACTCTCTAGATACCACTTAGCACGTAAAGGAATATTATTTGGGGTCCAGCCATGGAGACGATTTTAGACACTAGGATAAGATAAGGAACACACACATTATAAAGGAATCACATTAGGATTCTCTTTTTAACCTGTTCCTTAAAACACTAGTGCTTAGGAAATCTATTGCAGGCAGAAGCAGTCAAGGGTAACTTAGGGTTAGGGTTAGTGTACGGCTTAGGGTACGGGTTAGGGTACGGGTTAGGCTACGGCATAGGGTATGAGTTAGGGTTAGGGTTAGGTTTAGTTTTTGGGTTAGGGCTCGTTTTAGGGGATGGGTTAGGATTAGCATACGTGTTAGGGTTAGGGTATTGGTTAGAGTTAGGGTACGGGTTAGGGTATTTATTAAACCTATCCCACTCTCTAGATACCACTTAGCATGTAATGGAATATTATTTGGGGTCCAGCCATGGAGAATATTTTAGACACTAGGATAAGATAAGGGACACACACATTATAAAGAAATCACATTAGGATTCTCTTCTTAACCTGTTCCTTAAAACAGTAGTGCTTAGGAAATCTATTGGAGGCAGAAGCAGTCAAGGGTAGCTTATGGTTAGGGGTAGGGTTAGGGTTAGGTTTAGGATACGGGTAAGGGTTGGATTAGGTTACGGCATAGTGTATGGGTTAGGGTTAGGGTTATGGTTACGGTACGGCTTAGGGTATAGGTTAGGGTACGGTGAAGTGTATGGATTAGGGTTAGGCTTAGGGTTAATTTTAGTGTTAGGGCTCGGTTTAGGGTACGGGTTAGGATTAGGGTACGTGTTAGAGTTAGTGTATGGGTTAGGGTTAGGCTACGCCTTAGGGTTAGCGTATTTATTAAACCTATTCCACTGTCTAGATACCACTGAGCACGTAAAGGAATATTATTTGGGGTCCAGCCATGGAGAAGATTATAGACACTAGGATAAGGTAAGGAACACACACATTATAACGAAATCAAATTAAGATTCTCTTTTTAACCTGTTCTTTAAAACACTAGTGCTTAGGAAATCAATTGGAGACAAAAGCAGTCAAGCGTAGCTTAAGGTGAGGGTTAGGCTTAGTGTTAGTGTACGGCTTAGGGTACGGGTTAGGGTACGGATTAGTATACGGCGTAGGGTATGGGTTAGGGTTAGGATTAAGACTCGGCTTAGGGTACGGGCTAGGATTAGAGTACGTGTTAGGGTTACGGTATGTGTTAGGGTTAGGGTACGCGTTAGGGTTAAGGAATTTATTAAACCTATCCCACTCTCTAGATACCACTTAGCACGTAAAGAAATATTATTTGGGGTCCAGCCATGGAGAAGATTTTAGACACTAGGATAAGATAAGGAACACACAGTATAAAGAAATCATATTAGGATTCTCTTTTAAACCTCTTCCTTAAAACACTAGTTCTTAGGAAATCTATTGGAGGCAGAAGCAGTCAACGGTAGCTTAGGGTTAGGGATAGGGTTAGGGTTAGGGTTAGGGTTAGGGTTAGGGTATGGCGTAGGGTATGGTTTAGGGTTAAGGTTAGTTTTAGGGTTAGGACTCGGTTTAGGGTACAGGCTAGGATTAGGGTACGTGTTAGGGTTAGGGTATGGGTTAGGGTTAGGGTTAGGGTACGCCTTAGGGCTAGGGTATTTATTAAACCCGTCCCACTCTCTAATTACCACTTAGCACGTAAAGGAATATTATTTGGGGTCCAGTCATGGAGAAGATTTTAGACACTAGGATAAGATAAGGAACACACACATTATAACGAAATCACATTAGGATTCTCTTTTTAATCTGTTCCTTAAAACACTAGTGCTTCGGAAATCTATTGGAGGCAGAAGCAGTCAAGGGTAGCTTACGGTTAGGGTTAGGCTTAGGGTTAGGTTACGGGTTAGGTTACGGAGTAGGGTACGGCGTAGGGTATGGATTAGGGTTAGGGTTAGTTTTAGGGTTAGGGCTGCGTTTAGGGTACGGGTTATGATTGGGTTACGTGTTAGGTTTAGTGAATGTGTTAGGGTTAGGGTACGCGTTAGGGTTAGGGTGTTTATTAAACCTATCCCACTCTCTAGATACCACTTAGCACGTAAAGGAATATTATTTGGGGTCCAGCCATGGGGAAGATTTTAGACACTAGGATAAGATAAGGAACACACAGTATAAAGAAATCACATTAGGATTCTCTTTTTAACATGTTCTTACAAACACTAGTGCTTAGGAAATCTTTTGGAGGCAGAAGCAGTCAAGGGTAACTTAGGGTTAGTGTTAGGGTTAGGGTTAGGTTTAGGGTTACGGTACGGCTTAGGGTATGGGTTAGTGTTAGTGTTAGTTTTAGGGTTAGGGCTCGGTTTAGGGTACGGGTTAGGATTAGGGTACGTGTTAGTTTTAGGGTATGGGTTATGGAGAAGATTTTAGACACTAGGATAAGATAAGGAACACACACATTATAAAGAAATCACATTAGCATTCTGTTTTTAACCTGTTCCTTAAAACAATAGTACTTAGTAGATCCACTGGAGGCAGAAGCAGTCAAGGGTAGCTTAGGGTGAGGGTTAGGGTTAGAGTTAGGTTTAGGGTACGGCTTAGGGTATGGGTTAGGGTACGGGTGAGGGTATGGCGTAGGGTATGGTTTAGGGTTAGGTTTAGGGTTAGGGTACGGCTTAGGGTACGGGTTAGAGTACGGTTGAGGGTACGGCATAGGGTATGGGTTAGGGTACGGGTGAGGGTAGGGCGTACGGTATGGTTTAGGGTTAGGGTTAGCGTTAGGGTACAGCTTAGGGTATGGGTTAGGGTACGGGTGAAGGTATGGCGTAGGGTATGGTTTAGGGTTAGGGTTAAGGTTACGTTTAAGGTATGGCTTAGGGTACGGGTTACGGTACGGGTGAGGGTACGGCGTAGGGTATGTTTTAGTGTTAGGGTTAGGGTTAGGGGTAGAGTACGGCTTAGGGTACAGGTTAGGGTATGGGTGAAGGTATGGCGTAGGATATGTGTTAGGGTTAGGGTTAGGGTTAGGTTTAGGCTACGGCTTAGGGTACGGGTTATGTTACAGGTGAGGGTACGGCGTAGTGTATGGGTTACAGTTAAGGTTAGGGTTAGGGTACGGCTTAGGGGACGGGTTAGGGTATGGGTGAGGTTATGGTGTAGCGTATGGGCGAGGTTTAGGGTTACATTAGGGTTAGGGTTAGGGTACGGCTTAGGGTACGGGATAGGGTACGGGTGAAGGTAGGGCGTCAGTTATGGGTTAGGGTTAGGGTTAGGGTACGGCTTAGGGTACAGCTTAGGGTACGGGTTAGGGTACCGGTAAGGGTATGGCATAGGGTATGGGTTAGGGTTAAGGTTAGAGTACGGTTTCGGGTACGGGTTAGGGTAAGAGTGAGGGTACGGCGTAGGCTTAGGTTTAGGGTTAGGGTTAGGGTTAGGGTATGACTTAGGGTACGGTTTAGGGTACAGGTGAGGGTACAGCGTAGGGTATGGGTTAGTGTTAGTGTTAGGGTTAGAGTTAGGTTTAGGGTACGGCGTAGGGTACGGGTTAGGGAACCGGTGAGGGTACGGCATAGGGTATGGGTTAGCGTTAGGGTTAGTGTTAAGGTTAGGGTACTGGTTAGGGTATGGGTGAGGTACAGCGTAGGGTGTGGGTTAGGGTTAGGGTTAGTTTTAGGGTTCGGGCTAGGGTTAGGGCTATGGTTAGGGTTAGAGTACGGGTTAGGGTATGGGTTAGGGTACGGGTGAGGGTACGGCATAGAGTATGGGTTAGGGTTAGGGTTAGGGTTTGGGTTAGGGTTAGGGAAAGGGATAGGGTACGGGTTAGGATTAGGGTGTGTGTTAGAGTTAGGGTATGGGTTATGGTTAGGGTACAGCTTAGGGTACGGGTTAGGGTACGGCATAGGTTGTGGCTTAGGGTTAGGGTTAGAGTTCGGATTAGGTTTAGGGTACGGCTTAGGGTACGGGTTAGTGTACGGGTTAGGGTACGGCATAGGGTGTGGCGTAGGGTTACGGTTAGAGTTCGGATTAGGTTTAGGGTACGGCTTAGGGTACGGGTTAATGTACGGTTTAGGGTACGGCGTAGGGTATGGGTTAGGGTTAGTGTTAGGGTTAGTTTTAGGGTTAGGGCTCGGTTTAGGGTACAGGTTAGGATTAGGGTACGTGTTAGGGTTAGGCTACGCGTTAGGGTTAGGCTACGCGTTAGGGTTAGGGTATTTATTAAACCTATCCCACTCTCTAGATACCACTTAGCACGTAAAGGAATATTATTTGGGGTCCAGCCATGGAGAAGATTTTAGACTCTAGGATAAGATAAGGAACACACACATTATAAAGAAATCGAATTACAATTCTCTTTTGAAACTGTTCCTTAAAACACTAGTTCTTAGGAAATCTATTGGAGGCGGAAGCAGTCAAGGGTAGCTTAGGGTTAAGTTTAGGTTTAGGGTTAGGGTTAGGGTTCGGCTTAGGGTTCTGGTTGGGGTACGGGTTAAGGTACGGCATAGGGTATTGGTTAGGGTTAGGGTTAGGGTTAGTTTTAGGGTTAGGGCTCGGTTTAGGGTACGGGTTAGGAATTGGATACGTGTTAGGGTCAGGGTATGGGTTAGGGTTAGGGTACGCGTTAGGGTTACGGTATTTATTAAACCTATCCCCATCTCTAGATACCACTTAGCACTTAAGGAATATTATTTGGGGTCGAGCCATGGAGAAGATTTTAGACACTAGGATAAGATAAGGAACACTCACATTATAAAGGAATCACATTAGGATTCTCTTTTTCACCTGTTTCTTAAAACACTAGTGGTTCGGAAATCTATTGGAGGCAGAAGCACTCAAGGGTAGCTTAGTGTTAGGGTTAGGGTTAGGGTAAGGCTTAGGGTACGGGTTAGGGTATGGCGTAGGGTATGGCTTAGGGATAGGGTTAGTGGTAGTTTTAGGGTTACGGCTCAGTTTCGGGTACGGGTTCTAATTAGGGAACTTGTTAGGGTTAGGGTATGTGTTAGGGTACGGCTTAGGGTACGGGTTAGGATTCGGCGTAGGTTATGGCTTAGGGTTAGGGTTAGTTTTAGGGTTGGGGATCGGTTTACGTCACGGGATAGGATAACGGTACGTGTTAGGGTTAGGGTATGGGTTAGGGTTCGGGTACACGTTATGGTTAGGGTATTTATTAAACCTATCCCACTCTCTAGATACCACTAAGCACGTAAAGGAATATTATTTGGGGTCCAGCCATGGAGAAGATTTTAGACACTAGGATAAGATAAGGAACACACACATTAGAAAGAAATCACATTGGGATTCTCTTTTTAACCTGTTCCTTAAAATACTAGTGCTTAGGAAATCTATTGGAGGCAGAAGCAGTCAATGGTAGCTTAGGGTTAGGCTTAGGGTTAGGGTTAGGGTTAGCGTTAGGTTTACTGTTAGTGTTAGGGTACGGCTTAGGGTACGGGTTAGGGTACGGGTTAGGGTATGGCGTAGGGTATGGGTTAGGGTTATGGTTAGGGTTAGTGTTAAGGTTAGGGCTCGGTTTAGGGTACAGGATAGGATAAGGGTACGTGTTAGGGTTAGGGTATGTGTTAGCGTTAGGGTACGCATTAGGGTTAGGGTATTTATTAAACCTATCCCAATCTCTAGATACCACTTAGCACTTAAGGAATATTATTTGGGGTTCAGCCATGGAGAAGATTTTAGACACTACGATAAGATAAGGAACACACACATTATAAAGGAATAACATTAGGATTCTCTTTTTAACCTGTTCCTTAAAACACTAGTGCTTAGGAAATCTATTAGAGGCAGAAGAAATCAAGGGTAGCTTAGGGTTAGTGTTAGGGTTAGGGTTACGGTACGGCGTAGGGTATGGCTTAGGGTTAGTGTTAGGGGTAATTTTATGGTTATGGCTCGGTTTATAGTACGTGTTAGGATTAGGGTACGTTTTAGTGTTAGAGTATGGGTTAGGGTTTGACTACGCTTTAGGGTTACAGTATTTATTAAATCTATTCCACTCTCTGGATACCACTTAGCAGGTAAAGGAATATTATTTGGGGTCCAGCCATGGAGAAGATTATAGATACTAGGATAAGCTAAGGAACACACACATTAGAAAGAAATCACATTAGGATTCTCTTTTTAACCTGTTCCTTAAAACACTAGTGCTTAGGAAATCTATTGGAGGCAGAAGCAGTCAAGGGTAGCTTAGGGTTAGGGTTAGGGTTAGGGTTAGGGTACGGCTTAGGGTACGGGTTAGGGTACGGGTTAGGGTACGGGTTAGGGTACGGCGTATGGTATGGGTTAGGCTTAGGGTTAGTTTTAGGGTTAGGGCTCGGTTTAGGGTACGGGTTAGGATTTGGGTACGTGGTAGGGTCGGGGTATGTGTTAGGGTTAGGGTACGCGTTAGGGTTACGGTATTTATTAAGCCTATCCCAATCTCTAGATACCACTTAGCACTTAAGGTATATTATTTGGGGTCCAGCCATGGAGAAGATTTTAGACACTAGGATAAGATAAGGAACACACACATTATAAAAAATTACATTAGGTTTCGCTTTTTAAACTGTTCCTTAAAACACTAGTGCTTAGGAAAACTATTGGAGGCAGTAGCAGTCAAGGGTAGGTTAGGGTTAGGGTTAGGGTTAGGGTTAAGGTTAGGGTACGGCTTGGGTACGCGTTAGAATACAGCACAGAGTACGGCATAGGGTATGGCTTAGTGTTAGTGTTAGGGTTAGTTTTAGGGTTAGGGCTCGGTTTAGGGTACGGGTTAGGATTAGGGTACGTGTTAGAGTTAGTGTATGGGTTAGGGTTAGGCTACGCCTTAGGGTTAGCGTATTTATTAAACCTATTCCACTGTCTAGATACCACTGAGCACGTAAAGGAATATTATTTGGGGTCCAGCCATGGAGAAGATTATAGACACTGGGATAAGGTAAGGAACACACACATTATAACGAAATCAAATTAGGATTCTCTTTTTAACCTGTTCTTTAAAACACTAGTGCTTAGGAAATCAATTGGAGACAAAAGCAGTCAAGCGTAGCTTAAGGTGAGGGTTAGGCTTAGTGTTAGTGTACGGCTTAGGGTACGGGTTAGGGTACGGATTAGTATACGGCGTAGGGTATGGGTTAGGGTTAGGATTAAGGCTCGGCTTAGGGTACGGGCTAGGATTAGAGTACGTGTTAGGGTTACGGTATGTGTTAGGGTTAGGGTACGCGTTAGGGTTAAGGAATTTATTAAACCTATCCCACTCTCTAGATACCACTTAGCACGTAAAGAAATATTATTTGGGGTCCAGCCATGGAGAAGATTTTAGACACTAGGATAAGATAAGGAACACACAGTATAAAGAAATCATATTAGGATTCTCTTTTAAACCTCTTCCTTAAAACACTAGTTCTTAGGAAATCTATTGGAGGCAGAAGCAGTCAACGGTAGCTTAGTGTTAGGGATAGGGTTAGGGTTAGGGTTAGGGTACGGGTTAGGGTATGGCGTAGGGTATGGGTTAGGGTTAAGGTTAGTTTTAGGGTTAGGACTCGGTTTAGGGTACAGGCTAGGATTAGGGTACGTGTTAGGGTTAGGGTATGGGTTAGGGTTAGGGTTAGGGTACGCCTTAGGGCTAGGGTATTTATTAAACCCGTCCCACTCTCTAATTACCACTTAGCACGTAAAGGAATATTATTTGGGGTCCAGCCATGGAGAAGATTTTAGACACTAGGATAAGATAAGGAACACACACATTATAAAGAAATCACATTAGGATTCTCTTTTTAATCTGTTCCTTAAAACACTAGTGCTTCGGAAATCTATTGGAGGCAGAAGCAGTCAAGGGTAGCTTACGGTTTGGGTTAGGGTTAGGGTTAGGTTACGGGTTAGGGTACGGATTAGGGTACGGCGTAGGGTATGGATTAGGGTTAGGGTTAGTTTTAGGGTTAGGGCTGCGTTTAGGGTACGGGTTATGATTGGGTTACGTGTTAGGTTTAGTGAATGTGTTAGGGTTAGGGTACGCGTTAGGGTTAGGGTGTTTATTAAACCTATCCCACTCTCTAGATACCACTTAGCACGTAAAGGAATATTATTTGGGGTCCAGCCATGGAGACGATTTTAGACACTAGGATAAGATAAGGAACACACACATTATAAAGGAATCACATTAGGATTCTCTTTTTAACCTGTTCCTTAAAACACTAGTGCTTAGGAAATCTATTGCAGGCAGAAGCAGTCAAGGGTAACTTAGGGTTAGGGTTAGTGTACGGCTTAGGGTACGGGTTAGGGTACGGGTTAGGCTACGGCATAGGGTATGAGTTAGGGTTAGGGTTAGGTTTAGTTTTTGGGTTAGGGCTCGTTTTAGGGGATGGGTTAGGATTAGCATACGTGTTAGGGTTAGGGTATTGGTTAGAGTTAGGGTACGGGTTAGGGTATTTATTAAACCTATCCCACTCTCTAGATACCACTTAGCATGTAATGGAATATTATTTGGGGTCCAGCCATGGAGAATATTTTAGACACTAGGATAAGATAAGGGACACACACATTATAAAGAAATCACATTAGGATTCTCTTCTTAACCTGTTCCTTAAAACAGTAGTGCTTAGGAAATCTATTGGAGGCAGAAGCAGTCAAGGGTAGCTTATGGTTAGGGGTAGGGTTAGGGTTAGGTTTAGGATACGGGTAAGGGTTGGATTAGGTTACGGCATAGTGTATGGGTTAGGGTTAGGGTTATGGTTACGGTACGGCTTAGGGTATAGGTTAGGGTACGGTGAAGTGTATGGATTAGGGTTAGGCTTAGGGTTAATTTTAGTGTTAGGGCTCGGTTTAGGGTACGGGTTAGGATTAGGGTACGTGTTAGAGTTAGTGTATGGGTTAGGGTTAGGCTACGCCTTAGGGTTAGCGTATTTATTAAACCTATTCCACTGTCTAGATACCACTGAGCACGTAAAGGAATATTATTTGGGGTCCAGCCATGGAGAAGATTATAGACACTAGGATAAGGTAAGGAACACACACATTATAACGAAATCAAATTAAGATTCTCTTTTTAACCTGTTCTTTAAAACACTAGTGCTTAGGAAATCAATTGGAGACAAAAGCAGTCAAGCGTAGCTTAAGGTGAGGGTTAGGCTTAGTGTTAGTGTACGGCTTAGGGTACGGGTTAGGGTACGGATTAGTATACGGCGTAGGGTATGGGTTAGGGTTAGGATTAAGACTCGGCTTAGGGTACGGGCTAGGATTAGAGTACGTGTTAGGGTTACGGTATGTGTTAGGGTTAGGGTACGCGTTAGGGTTAAGGAATTTATTAAACCTATCCCACTCTCTAGATACCACTTAGCACGTAAAGAAATATTATTTGGGGTCCAGCCATGGAGAAGATTTTAGACACTAGGATAAGATAAGGAACACACAGTATAAAGAAATCATATTAGGATTCTCTTTTAAACCTCTTCCTTAAAACACTAGTTCTTAGGAAATCTATTGGAGGCAGAAGCAGTCAACGGTAGCTTAGGGTTAGGGATAGGGTTAGGGTTAGGGTTAGGGTTAGGGTTAGGGTATGGCGTAGGGTATGGTTTAGGGTTAAGGTTAGTTTTAGGGTTAGGACTCGGTTTAGGGTACAGGCTAGGATTAGGGTACGTGTTAGGGTTAGGGTATGGGTTAGGGTTAGGGTTAGGGTACGCCTTAGGGCTAGGGTATTTATTAAACCCGTCCCACTCTCTAATTACCACTTAGCACGTAAAGGAATATTATTTGGGGTCCAGTCATGGAGAAGATTTTAGACACTAGGATAAGATAAGGAACACACACATTATAACGAAATCACATTAGGATTCTCTTTTTAATCTGTTCCTTAAAACACTAGTGCTTCGGAAATCTATTGGAGGCAGAAGCAGTCAAGGGTAGCTTACGGTTAGGGTTAGGCTTAGGGTTAGGTTACGGGTTAG
Source organism: Eubalaena glacialis (assembly GCF_028564815.1). Classification (NCBI taxonomy): domain Eukaryota; kingdom Metazoa; phylum Chordata; class Mammalia; order Artiodactyla; family Balaenidae; genus Eubalaena; species Eubalaena glacialis. Next base: position 131,836,563 of record NC_083716.1, read on the forward strand.
GTTACGGAGTAGGGTACGGCGTAGGGTATGGATTAGGGTTAGGGTTAGTTTTAGGGTTAGGGCTGCGTTTAGGGTACGGGTTATGATTGGGTTACGTGTTAGGTTTAGTGAATGTGTTAGGGTTAGGGTACGCGTTAGGGTTAGGGTGTTTATTAAACCTATCCCACTCTCTAGATACCACTTAGCACGTAAAGGAATATTATTTGGGGTCCAGCCATGGGGAAGATTTTAGACACTAGGATAAGATAAGGAACACACAGTATAAAGAAATCACATTAGGATTCTCTTTTTAACATGTTCTTACAAACACTAGTGCTTAGGAAATCTTTTGGAGGCAGAAGCAGTCAAGGGTAACTTAGGGTTAGTGTTAGGGTTAGGGTTAGGTTTAGGGTTACGGTACGGCTTAGGGTATGGGTTAGTGTTAGTGTTAGTTTTAGGGTTAGGGCTCGGTTTAGGGTACGGGTTAGGATTAGGGTACGTGTTAGTTTTAGGGTATGGGTTATGGAGAAGATTTTAGACACTAGGATAAGATAAGGAACACACACATTATAAAGAAATCACATTAGCATTCTGTTTTTAACCTGTTCCTTAAAACAATAGTACTTAGTAGATCCACTGGAGGCAGAAGCAGTCAAGGGTAGCTTAGGGTGAGGGTTAGGGTTAGAGTTAGGTTTAGGGTACGGCTTAGGGTATGGGTTAGGGTACGGGTGAGGGTATGGCGTAGGGTATGGTTTAGGGTTAGGTTTAGGGTTAGGGTACGGCTTAGGGTACGGGTTAGAGTACGGTTGAGGGTACGGCATAGGGTATGGGTTAGGGTACGGGTGAGGGTAGGGCGTACGGTATGGTTTAGGGTTAGGGTTAGCGTTAGGGTACAGCTTAGGGTATGGGTTAGGGTACGGGTGAAGGTATGGCGTAGGGTATGGTTTAGGGTTAGGGTTAAGGTTACGTTTAAGGTATGGCTTAGGGTACGGGTTACGGTACGGGTGAGGGTACGGCGTAGGGTATGTTTTAGTGTTAGGGTTAGGGTTAGGGGTAGAGTACGGCTTAGGGTACAGGTTAGGGTATGGGTGAAGGTATGGCGTAGGATATGTGTTAGGGTTAGGGTTAGGGTTAGGTTTAGGCTACGGCTTAGGGTACGGGTTATGTTACAGGTGAGGGTACGGCGTAGTGTATGGGTTACAGTTAAGGTTAGGGTTAGGGTACGGCTTAGGGGACGGGTTAGGGTATGGGTGAGGTTATGGTGTAGCGTATGGGCGAGGTTTAGGGTTACATTAGGGTTAGGGTTAGGGTACGGCTTAGGGTACGGGATAGGGTACGGGTGAAGGTAGGGCGTCAGTTATGGGTTAGGGTTAGGGTTAGGGTACGGCTTAGGGTACAGCTTAGGGTACGGGTTAGGGTACCGGTAAGGGTATGGCATAGGGTATGGGTTAGGGTTAAGGTTAGAGTACGGTTTCGGGTACGGGTTAGGGTAAGAGTGAGGGTACGGCGTAGGCTTAGGTTTAGGGTTAGGGTTAGGGTTAGGGTATGACTTAGGGTACGGTTTAGGGTACAGGTGAGGGTACAGCGTAGGGTATGGGTTAGTGTTAGTGTTAGGGTTAGAGTTAGGTTTAGGGTACGGCGTAGGGTACGGGTTAGGGAACCGGTGAGGGTACGGCATAGGGTATGGGTTAGCGTTAGGGTTAGTGTTAAGGTTAGGGTACTGGTTAGGGTATGGGTGAGGTACAGCGTAGGGTGTGGGTTAGGGTTAGGGTTAGTTTTAGGGTTCGGGCTAGGGTTAGGGCTATGGTTAGGGTTAGAGTACGGGTTAGGGTATGGGTTAGGGTACGGGTGAGGGTACGGCATAGAGTATGGGTTAGGGTTAGGGTTAGGGTTTGGGTTAGGGTTAGGGAAAGGGATAGGGTACGGGTTAGGATTAGGGTGTGTGTTAGAGTTAGGGTATGGGTTATGGTTAGGGTACAGCTTAGGGTACGGGTTAGGGTACGGCATAGGTTGTGGCTTAGGGTTAGGGTTAGAGTTCGGATTAGGTTTAGGGTACGGCTTAGGGTACGGGTTAGTGTACGGGTTAGGGTACGGCATAGGGTGTGGCGTAGGGTTACGGTTAGAGTTCGGATTAGGTTTAGGGTACGGCTTAGGGTACGGGTTAATGTACGGTTTAGGGTACGGCGTAGGGTATGGGTTAGGGTTAGTGTTAGGGTTAGTTTTAGGGTTAGGGCTCGGTTTAGGGTACAGGTTAGGATTAGGGTACGTGTTAGGGTTAGGCTACGCGTTAGGGTTAGGCTACGCGTTAGGGTTAGGGTATTTATTAAACCTATCCCACTCTCTAGATACCACTTAGCACGTAAAGGAATATTATTTGGGGTCCAGCCATGGAGAAGATTTTAGACTCTAGGATAAGATAAGGAACACACACATTATAAAGAAATCGAATTACAATTCTCTTTTGAAACTGTTCCTTAAAACACTAGTTCTTAGGAAATCTATTGGAGGCGGAAGCAGTCAAGGGTAGCTTAGGGTTAAGTTTAGGTTTAGGGTTAGGGTTAGGGTTCGGCTTAGGGTTCTGGTTGGGGTACGGGTTAAGGTACGGCATAGGGTATTGGTTAGGGTTAGGGTTAGGGTTAGTTTTAGGGTTAGGGCTCGGTTTAGGGTACGGGTTAGGAATTGGATACGTGTTAGGGTCAGGGTATGGGTTAGGGTTAGGGTACGCGTTAGGGTTACGGTATTTATTAAACCTATCCCCATCTCTAGATACCACTTAGCACTTAAGGAATATTATTTGGGGTCGAGCCATGGAGAAGATTTTAGACACTAGGATAAGATAAGGAACACTCACATTATAAAGGAATCACATTAGGATTCTCTTTTTCACCTGTTTCTTAAAACACTAGTGGTTCGGAAATCTATTGGAGGCAGAAGCACTCAAGGGTAGCTTAGTGTTAGGGTTAGGGTTAGGGTAAGGCTTAGGGTACGGGTTAGGGTATGGCGTAGGGTATGGCTTAGGGATAGGGTTAGTGGTAGTTTTAGGGTTACGGCTCAGTTTCGGGTACGGGTTCTAATTAGGGAACTTGTTAGGGTTAGGGTATGTGTTAGGGTACGGCTTAGGGTACGGGTTAGGATTCGGCGTAGGTTATGGCTTAGGGTTAGGGTTAGTTTTAGGGTTGGGGATCGGTTTACGTCACGGGATAGGATAACGGTACGTGTTAGGGTTAGGGTATGGGTTAGGGTTCGGGTACACGTTATGGTTAGGGTATTTATTAAACCTATCCCACTCTCTAGATACCACTAAGCACGTAAAGGAATATTATTTGGGGTCCAGCCATGGAGAAGATTTTAGACACTAGGATAAGATAAGGAACACACACATTAGAAAGAAATCACATTGGGATTCTCTTTTTAACCTGTTCCTTAAAATACTAGTGCTTAGGAAATCTATTGGAGGCAGAAGCAGTCAATGGTAGCTTAGGGTTAGGCTTAGGGTTAGGGTTAGGGTTAGCGTTAGGTTTACTGTTAGTGTTAGGGTACGGCTTAGGGTACGGGTTAGGGTACGGGTTAGGGTATGGCGTAGGGTATGGGTTAGGGTTATGGTTAGGGTTAGTGTTAAGGTTAGGGCTCGGTTTAGGGTACAGGATAGGATAAGGGTACGTGTTAGGGTTAGGGTATGTGTTAGCGTTAGGGTACGCATTAGGGTTAGGGTATTTATTAAACCTATCCCAATCTCTAGATACCACTTAGCACTTAAGGAATATTATTTGGGGTTCAGCCATGGAGAAGATTTTAGACACTACGATAAGATAAGGAACACACACATTATAAAGGAATAACATTAGGATTCTCTTTTTAACCTGTTCCTTAAAACACTAGTGCTTAGGAAATCTATTAGAGGCAGAAGAAATCAAGGGTAGCTTAGGGTTAGTGTTAGGGTTAGGGTTACGGTACGGCGTAGGGTATGGCTTAGGGTTAGTGTTAGGGGTAATTTTATGGTTATGGCTCGGTTTATAGTACGTGTTAGGATTAGGGTACGTTTTAGTGTTAGAGTATGGGTTAGGGTTTGACTACGCTTTAGGGTTACAGTATTTATTAAATCTATTCCACTCTCTGGATACCACTTAGCAGGTAAAGGAATATTATTTGGGGTCCAGCCATGGAGAAGATTATAGATACTAGGATAAGCTAAGGAACACACACATTAGAAAGAAATCACATTAGGATTCTCTTTTTAACCTGTTCCTTAAAACACTAGTGCTTAGGAAAAAATTGGTGGCAGAAGCAGTCAAGGGTAGCTTAGGGTTAGGGTTAGGGTTCGGATTAGGTTTATTGTGTGGCTTAGGGTACGGGTTAGGGTACGGGTTAGGGTACGGCGTAGGGTATGGGTTAAAGTTAGGGTTAGGGTTAGGGTTAGTTTTAGGGTTAGGGCTCGGTTTAGGATATGGGTTAGGATCAGGTTACGTGTTAGGGTTAGGGTATGGGTTAGGGTTAGGGTACGCGTTAGGGTTAGGGTATTTATTAAACCTATCCCAATCTCTAGATACCACTTAGCACTTAAGGAATATTATTTGGGGTCCAGCCATGGAGAAGATTTTAGACACTAGGATAAGATAAGGAACACACACATTATAAAGAAATCACATTAGGATTCTCTTTTTAACCTGTTCCTTAAAACACTAGTGCTTAGGAAATCTACTGGAGGCAGAAGCAGTGAAGGGTAGCTTAGGGTTAGGGTTAGGGTTAGGGTTAAGTTTAGGGTACGGCTCAGGGTACGGGTTAGTGTACGGTGCATTGTATGGCATTGGTTATGGCTTCGGGTTAGTGTTAGGGTTTGTTTTAGGGTTAGGGCTCGGTTTAGGGTACAGGCTAGGATAAGGGTACGTGTTAGGGTTAGGTTATGGGTTACCGTTAGGGTACAAGTTAGGGTTAAGGTATTTATGAAACCTATCCCAATCTCTAATTACTACTTAGCACGTAAAGGAATATTATTTGGGGTCCAGCCATGGAGAAGATTTTAGACACTAGGATAAGATAAGGAACACACACATTATAAAGAAATCACATTAGTATTCTCTTTTTAAATGTTCCTTAAAACACTAGTGCTTAGGCAATCTATTGGAGGCCGAAGCAGTGAAGGGTAGCTTAATGTTAGGGTTAGGGTTAGGATTAGGTTTAGGGTACAGCTTAGGGTACGGGTTAGGGTACGTGTTAGGGTACGGCGTAGGGTATGGGTTAGTGTTAGGGTTAGTTTTAGGGTTAAGGCTCGGTTTAGGGTACGGGTTAGGATTTGTGTACGTGTTAGGGTCAGGCTATGGGTTAGGGTTAGGGTACGCGTTAGAGTTACGGTATTTATTAAACCTATCCCAATCTCTAGATACCACTTAGCACTTAAAGAATATTATTTGGGGTCCAGCCATGGAGAAGATTTTAGACACTAGGATAAGATAAGGAACACACACATTATAAAGAAATCACATTAGGATTCTCTTTTGAACCTGTTCCTTAAAACACTAGTGCTTAGGAAATCTACTGGAGGCAGAAGCAGTCAAGGGTAGCTTAGGGTTAGGGTTAGGGTTAGGGTTACGGTACGGCTTAGGGTACGGCTTTGGGTATGGTGTAGGGTATACCTTAGAGATAGGGTTAGGGGTAGTTTTAGGGTTAGGGCTCGGTTTAGGGTACGGGTTGGGATTAGGTTACGTGTTAGGGTTAGGGTATGGGTTAGGGTTAGGGTATGCGTTAGGGTTAGGGTATTTATTAAACCTATCCCAATCTCTAGATACCACGTAGCACTTAAGGAATATTATTTGGGGTCCAGACATGGAGAAGATTTTAGAGAGTAGGATAAGATAAGGAACACACACATTATAAAAAAATTACATTAGGATTCTCTTTTTAACTGTTCCTTAAAACACTAGGGCTTAGGAAATCTATTGGAGGCAGAAGCAGTCAAGGGTAGCTTAGGGTTAGGGTTACGCTTATGGTTAGGGTTAGGGTACGGCTTAGGGTTCGGGTTCGGGTACGGGTTAGGGTACGGGTTAAGGTACGGCATAGGGTATGGGTTAGGCTTAGGGTTAGTTTTAGGGTTAGGGCTCGGTTTAGGGAACGGGTTAGGATTTGGGTACGTGTTAGGGTCAGGGAAAGGGTTAGGGTTAGGGTACGCATTAGGGTTACGGTATTTATTAAACCTATCCCAATCTCTAGATACCACTTAGCACTTAAGGAATATTATTTGAGGTCCAGACATGGAGAAGATTTTAGACACTAGGATAAGGTAAAGAACACACACATTATAAAGAAATCACATTAGGATTCTCTTTTTAACCTGTTCCTTAAAACACTAGTGCTTAGGAAATCTATTGGAGGCAGAAGCAGTCAAGGGTAGCTTAGGGTTAGGCTTAGGGTTAGGGTTAGGGTTAGGGTACGGCTTAGTGTACTGGTTAGGGTACGTGTTAGTGTACGGCGTAGGGTATGGCTTAGGGTTAGGGTTAGTTTTAGGTTTAGGTATCGGTTTAGGGTACGGGTTAGGATTAGGTTATGGGTTAGGGTTAGGGTACCTGTTAGTGTTAGGGTATTTATTAAACCTATCCCAATCTCTAGATACCACTTAACCGTAAATGAATATTATTTCGGGTCCAGCCATGGAGAAGATTTAGACACTAGGATAACATGAGGAACACACACATTATAAAGAAATTACATTAGGATTCTCTTTTTAACCTGTTCCTTAAAACACTAGTGCTTAGGAAATCTACTGGAGGCAGAAGCAGTCAAGGGTAGCTTAGGGTTAGGGTTAGGGTTAGGGTTAGGGTTAGGGTACGGCTTAGGGTACGGTTTAGGTTATGGCATAGGGTATGGCTTAGGGATAGGGTTGGGGTAGTTTTAGTGTTACAGCTCGGTTTCGGGTACGGGTTCTAATTAGGGTACGTGTTAGGGTTAGGGTATGGGTTAGGTTTTGGTTACGAGTTAGGGTTAGGGTATTTATTAAACCTATCCCAGTCTCTAGATACCACTTAGCACGCAAAGGATTATTATCTGGTGTCCAGTAATAGAGAAGATTTTAAACACTAGGATAAGATAAGGAACACACACATTATAAACAAATTACATTAGGATTATCTTTTTAACTGTTCCTTAAAACACAAGTGCTTAGGAAATCTATTGGAGGCAGAAGCAGTCAAGGGTAGCTTAGCGTTAGTGTTAGGGTTAGGGTACGGCTTAGGGTACGGGTTAGGGTACGGGTTAGGTACAGCGTAGGGTATGGCTTAGGGTTGGTGTTAGGGTTAATTTTAGGGTTAGGGCTCGGTTTAGGGTACGGGTTAGGATTAGGGTACGTGTTAGGTTTAGTGTATGGTTTAGGGTTAGGATATGCCTTAGGGTTAGGGTATTTATTAATCTTATCCCACTATCTGGATACCACTTAGCACGTTAAGGAATATTATTTGGGGTCCAGCCATGGAGAAGATTATAGACACTAGGATAAGCTAAGGAACACACACATTATAAAGAAATCACATTAGGATTCTCTTTTTAACCTGTTCCTGAAAACACTAGTGCTTAGGAAATCTATTGGAGGCAGAAGCACTCAAGCGTAGCTTAGGGTTAGGCTTAGGGTTAGGGTTAGCGTTAGGGTTAGGTTTAGGGTACGGCTTAGGGTACGGGTTAGGGTACGGGTTAGGGTACGTCGTAGGGTATGGGTTAGGGTTAGGGTTAGTTTTAGGGTTAGGGCTCGGTTTAGGGTACGGGTTAGGATTAGGGTACGTGTTAGTGTTAGGGTATGGGTTATGGAGAAGATTTTAGACACTAGGATAAGATAAGGAACACACACATTATAAAGAAATCACATTAGCATTCTCTTTTTAACCTGTTCCTTAAAACACTAGTGCTTAGTAAATCCATTGCAGGCAGAAGCAGTGAAGGGTAGCTTAGGGTTAGGGTTAGGGTTAGAGTTAGGGTTAGGGTACGGCTTAGGGTACGGGTTAGGGTATGGCGTAGGGTACGGCGTAGGTTATGGCTTGGGGTCAGTGTTAGTTTTAGGGTTAGGGATCGGTTTAGGGTACGGGTTAGGATTAGGGTACGTGTTAGAGTTAGGGTATGGGTTAGGGATAGCTTACGTGTTAGTGTTAGGTTATGGGTTAGGATTTGTGTACGCGTTAGGGTTAGGGTATTTATTAAACCTATCCCACTCTCTAGATACCACTTAGTACGTAACGGAATATTATTTGGCGTCCAGCCATGGAGAAGATTTTAGACACTATGATAAGATAAGGAACACACACATTATAAAGAAATCCCATTAGGATCCTCTTTAAACCTGTTCCTTAAAACACTAGTGCTTAGGAAATCTATTGGAGGGAGAGGCAGTCAAGGGTAGCTTTGGGTTAGGTTTAGGGTTAGGGTATGGTTAGGGTACGGGTGAGGGTATGGCGTACGGTATGTTTTAGGGTTAGGGTTAGGGTACGGCTTAGGATATGGGATAGGGTACTGTTGAGCATACGGCGTAGGGTATGGGTTAGGGTTAGGGTTAAGGTTAGTGTTAGGGGATGGCTTAGGGTACGGGTTACGGTACAGGTGAGGGTTCGGCATAGGGTATGGTTTAGGGTTAGGGTTAGGGTTAGGGTTAGGGTACGGCTTAGGGTACAGGTTAGGGTACGTGTTAAGGTACAGCGTAGGGTATGTGTTAGGGTTAGGGTTAGGATTAGGGTACGGCATAGGGTACGGGTTAGGGTACTGGTGAGTGTACGGCGTAGGGTATGGGTTAGGGTTAGGGTTAGGGTTAGGGTACGGCTTAGCGTATGGGTTAGGGTACGGGTGAGGTTATGGCGTAGGGTATGGGTTAGGTTAGGCTTAGACTTAGGGTTCGGTTAGGGTACGGGTTATGTTACAGGTGAGGGCATGGCGTAGGGTATGGGTTAGGGTTAGGGTTAGTTTTAGGTTTAGGGTACGGCTTAGGTATGGGTTAGGTTAAGAGTGAGGGTACCACGTAGGGTATGGGTTAGGGTTAGGGTTAGGTTTAGGGTTAGTGTTAGGGTACGGCTTAGGGTGCAGGTTAGGGTTAGTGTTAGGGTACGGCTTAGGGTGCGGGTTAGGGTACGGGTTAAGGTACGGCGTAGGGTATGCGTTAGGGTTAGTGTTAGGGAAAGGGTTAGGGAACGGCTTAGGTTACAGTTTAGGGTACGGCTGAGGGTAGGGCGTACGATATGGTTTAGGGTTAGGGTTAGCTATAGGGTACAGCTTAGGGTACGGGTTAGGGTACGGGTGAGGGTATGGCGTAGGGTATGGGTTAGGTTAGGGTTAGAGTACGGCTTCGGGTACGGGTTAGGGTATGGATGAGTGTACGGAGTAGGGTATCTGGTAGGGTTAGGGTTAGGTTTAGGGTACGGCTTAGGTTACGGATTAGGGTACGGGTGAGGGTACGGATTACGGTATGGCTTAGGTTTCGAGTTAGGGTTAGGGTAAGGGTATGGCTTAGGGTAAGGTTTAGGGTACGGTTGAGGGTACGGCATAGTGTATGTGTTAGTGTTAGGGTTAGGGTTAGGGTTAGGTTACGGGTTAGGGTACGTGTGAGGGTACGGCGTAGGGGATGGGTTAGGGTTAGGGTTAGGCTTAGGGTTTGGTTAGGGTATGGGTTAGGTCACGGGTGAGGGTATGCCGTAGGGTATGGGTTAGGGTTAGGGTTAGTGTTAGGGTACGGCTTAGGGTACGCGTTAGGGTAAGGGTCAGGGTACGGCGTAGGATATGGTTTACTGTTAGGGTTAGGGTTAGTGTTAGGGTACGGCTTAGGGTACGGGTTAGGGTAAGGGTGAGGGTATGGTGTAGGGTATGGTTTAGGGGTAGGGTTAACGTTAGGGTTAGGGTACGGCTTACGGTACGGGTTAGGGTACAGGTGAAGGTATGGTGTAGGGTATGTGTTAGGGTTAGGGTTAGGGTTAGGTTTAGGGTACGGCTTAGGGTACGGGTTAGGGTACGAGTGAGTGTACGGCGTAGGGTATGGGTTAGGGTTAGGGTTAGGGTTAGGGTATGGCTTAGGGTATGGGTTAGGGTATGGGTGAGGTTTAGGGTTACAATAGGTTTAGGGTTAGGGTATGGCTTAGGGTATGGGTTAGGGTACGGTGAGGATACGGCCTAGGGTTAGGGTTAGGGTTAGAGTACGGCTTAGGGTACGGGATAGGGTACGCGTGAGGGTACGGCGTAGGGTATGTGCTAGGGTTAGGGTTAGGGTTAGGTTACGGCTTAGGGTATGGGTTAGGGTACTGGTGAGCATACGGCATATGGTATGGGTTAGGGTTAGGGTTAGATTTAGGGTTAGGGTTAGGGTACGGCTTAGGGTACGGGTTAGGGTACGGGTGAGGGTACGGCGTACTATATAGGTTAGGGTTACTGTTAGGGTTAGGGTACGACTTAGGGCATGGGTTAGGGTACGTGTGAGAGTATGGCATAGGGTATGGGTTAGGGTTAGGGTTAGGCTTAGGGTTCGGTTAGGGTACGGGTTAGGTTACGGGTGAGGGTATGGCGTAGGGTATGGGTTAGGGTTAGGGTTAGGGTTAGGTTTAGGTTATGGCTTAGGGTATGGGTTAGGGTAAGAGTGAGGGTACAACGTAGAGTTAGGGTTAGGGTTAGTGTTAGGGTTAGGGTTAGGGTACGGCTTAGGGTACGGCTTAGGGTACAGATTAGGGTACAGCGTAGATTGAGGGTTAGGGTTAGGGTTTGAGTTAGTTTTGGTGTTCGGGCTAAGTTTAGCGTATTGGTTAGTATTAGGGTACGGAATAGGGTTAGGGTATTTATTGAACCTATCCCACTCTCTAGATACCACTTAGCACGTGAAGCAATATTATTTGGGTTCCAGCCATGGAGAAGATTTTAGACACTAGGATAACATAAAGAACACACACATTATAAATAAATCACATTAGGATTTTCTTTTTAACCTGTTCCTTAAAATACTAGTTCTTAGGAAATCTATTGGAGGCCGAATCAGTAAAGTGTAGTTTAGGGATAGGGTTCGGGTTAGGGTACGCATTAGGGTACGGGTTAGGATATGGCATAGGGCGTGAATTAGGTTTAGTGTTAGGGTTAGTTTTAGGGTTAGGGCTAGGTTTAGTGTACGGGTTAGGATTAGGGTACGGATTAGGGTTAGGGTATGGGTTAGGGTTAGGGTATGCGTTAGGGTTAGGGTATTTATTAAATCTATCCCACTCTCTAGATATCACTTAGCACGTAAAGGAATATTATTTGGGGTCCAGCCATGGAGAAGATTTTAGACACTAGGATAAGATAAGGTACACACACATTATAAAGAAATCAAATTAGGATTTTCTTTTTAACCTGTTCCCTAAAACACTAGTGCTTAGGAAATCTATTGGAGGCAGAAGCAGTAAAGGGTAGTTTAGGGTTAGGGTTAGGGTTAGGGTTAGGTTTAGGGTCCGCCTTAGGGTTAGGGTTAGGTTAGGGTTAGGGTTAAGGTTAGGGGTAGTGTTAGGGTTAGGGTATGGCTTAGGGTATGGGTTAGGATAGGGTTAGGGATAGGGTTAGGGTTAGGGTTAGGGTTAGGATAAGACTTAGGGTATGGGTTAGGGTACAGTGTAGGGCATGGGTTAGGGTTAGGGTTAGGGTTAGTTTTGGGGTTAGGGCTAGGGTTAGGGTACGGGTTAAGATTAGGGTATGGGTTAGGGTTAGGTTATGGGTTAGGGTTAGGGTACGCGTTAGGGATAGGGTATTTATTAAACCTATCTCACTATCTAGATACCACTTAGCACGTAAAGGAATACTATTTGGGGTCCAGCCATGGAGAAGATTTTAGATCCTAGGATAATATAAAGAACACACACATTATAAATAAATCACACTAGGATTTTCTTTTTAACCTGTTCCTTAAAACACTAGTGCATAGGAAATCTACTGGAGGCAAAAGCAGTAAAGGGGAGTTTAGATTTAGGGTTAGGGTTATGATTAGGGTTAGGGTTAGAGTTAGAATTACCTGTGCCTGTCCCACCACCTAGATCTAGTCTCATTGGTTTCCCCTCTTCCCGTTCATCCTCAGGACAAATTGCAACCTGTAGGAAACAAGAGGATAAAGGTGCTGATTCTCCAAATGCGGAGATCGTTAGTTAAGCGGCTGGAATGGCCAACCTGAGCACTAGGAGATAAGAAACGAGATGCTTTTTAGAAACCTTTCCCGATCACATGGTGTATCATACTCTGGGTTTCCCATGCATGTTTTCGCTGTAGGAAGATTCCCTTGAACCTGGAGATTTGGGACCCATGGAATGGGTACCACGCAGTAGTACTTTAAAGGGTCTGCATTTACTCACCCAACCTCACCTATCCTCTCAGCCCCAAGAGTGTCCAGCGTTATGTCTCATCCAGCTGTGGGTCTAGATATGGTCAATCCAGGTTGCATCACAGCCCCTGAATGAATTTTGTAAGAATTTCTCTCTCTTTGACTGTCTTTGTTTTGTTTTTTTTTTGTAATTTATTTTTTTAATGGTGTTTAGCTGATTTTCACTGCTGTGTTTATGCCGCTTTACACCCACTTCATTCACTTCCAGAGAGATATCAATACATAGGTTTTAAGATTCTTACTAGTCAGATACATTCCTGTGCGGTGAATAGGGGGTGTTGAGTCCAGTTCACTGAGCAAGGAGTAGGTCTTGTCTATTACATATTTGGTTTATGGAACGGTATCTGAGCTAATTTCAAACCCTTGTTTTATGCATCACCCCACCTCACCTTTCCCGTTAAGCAACCATAGTGTGTCTTCTAAATGTGTGACTCTGTTCTGTTTTGTAATTCAGTTCAAGTGTAGCGATTTTGACATTCCCTCTCTAAGTGATATCTTAGGATAAGTGTCTTTTTCTGTGTGACTTATTTCACTTAGAATCCTCGTACCTAAATCCACTGATCATGCTGCTAGTAGCCTTATGTCATTGATTTCATGGCTGAGTGATATTCCATTGTACATAAGTACCAGAACTTCTTTATCCATTTTTCTCTTTCCTGGGATGTTTAAGGTGAGCAGAAGTCGAGGTTCTTGTAAACAGAGCAGCCCTAAAGTTTGGGGTGCCTGAGTCTTTTTGATTTTTAGTTTTCCCAGTTCATACGCCCATGAGTGGAAGTGCCCTATGCTCTCTAGCTGTGTTTTTTAGATGTTTCAGGACACACCGTACACTTCTCTAGAGTGGCCGTTGGCAAATTACATCCTGCCCATCAGTGTAAAAAGGCTCCCTTTTCTCCCTGCCCTGTCCTGCATTTCTGGTTTTTCCACTTTTTTAGGATGGTCCTTTTTTTTTTAATATATATGTGTATATATATATATATATATATATATATATATATATATATACATTCATTCATTCATTCATTCATTCATTCATTCATGGCTGTGTTGGGTCTTAGTTTCTGTGCGAGGGCTTTCTCTATTTGCGGCAAGCGGGGGCCACTCTTCATCGCGGTGCATGGGCCTCTCACTATCGCGTCCTCTCTTCTTGCGGAGCACAGGTTCCAGACGTGCAGGCTCAGTAATTTTGGCTCATGGGCCTAGTTGCTCCGCGGCATGTGGGATCTTCCCAGCCCAGGGCTCTAACCCGTGTCCCCTGAAGTGGCAGGCATATTCTAAACCACTGCACCACCAGGGAAGCCCTAGGATGGCCCTTTTGACCGATGGGAAGTGAGACTTCTTTGTAGTGCTGATTTGCATTTCCCGCTTGCTTGGTTGGCCAAAAAGGGCGTATGCGTTTTTTCCGGAATATATTCAGGAAAAAATGCATACGCCCTTTTTGGCCAACTGCATCATTGTCGACGTTTTGCCGCTTTTCATGTGCTTTAAAGGCGAGTCGAATCTACCTCCTGAAATCGGTTTCCTGCAATTCTGCCTTGCTTTTAAATCCTCTTCTTTGCCTTCCCTCAATATATTTTTAGACGATAGTTATCATTTATAACTCTGCAGTTCTGTGAATTGCAGTGCCCCTGAGCTCCATTTTTCAACTCGCTTTTTTGGGAGCTGGCTGCAAAACGGCAGGATTGCTTCAGGCCCTATTCTGGTTCCGGGGGGCAGGCTGAGCCTGTGGTTAATTCTTCTTCCTGATGGGAAATTAGAGTGACCTGTGCCTGTCCCAACACCTAGAGCTAGTCTCTCATTGGTTCCCCCTCTTCCCGTTCATCCTCAGGTCAAATTGCAACCTGTAGGAAACAGGAGGTTAAAGGTGCTGATTCTCCAAGTGGGGAGATTGTTAGTAAAGCGGCTGGAATGGCGAACCCGAGCACCAGGAGATGTGTAATGAGGTGTCTTTTAGAAACCTTTCCTGATCACACGGTGTACCATCCTCTGGGTTTCCCATGCATGTTTTCGCTGTAGGAAGATTCCCTTGAACCTGGAGGTTTGGGACCCATGGAATGGGTACCACGCAGTATTACTTTAAAGGGTCTGCATTTGTTCCCCCAACCTCACCAATCCTCTCAGCCCCAAGAGTGTCCAGCCTTATGTCTCATTCAGCTGTGGGTATAGATATGGTCAATCCAGGTTGTATCACAGCCCCTGAATGAATTTTGTAAGAATTTCTCTCTCTTTGACTGTCTTTGTTTTGTTTTTTTTGTAATTTATTTTTATAATGGGGTTTAGCTGATTTTCACTGCTGTGTTTATGCCTCTTTAAACCCACTTCATGCACTTTCAGAGAGATATCAATACATAGGTTTTAAGATTCGTACTACTCAGATATATTCTTGTGCGGTGAATAGGGGGTGTTGAGTCCAGTTCACTGAGCAAGGAATAGGTCTTGTCTATTATATATTTGGTTTACGGAATGGTATCTGTACTAATTTCAAACCCTTGTTTTATGCATCACCCCACCTCACCTTTCCCGTTAAGCAGCCATAGTGTGTTTTTTAAATGTGTGACTCTGTTCTGTTTTGTAATTCAGTTCATGTGTAGCGATTTTGACATTCCCTCTGTAAGTGATATCTTATGATAAGTATTTGTTTCTGTGTGACTTATTTCACTTAGAATCATCGTACCTAAATCCACTGATCATGCTGCTAGTAGCCTTATGTCATTGATTTCATGGCTGAGTGATATTCCATTGTGCCTAAGTACCAGAACTTCTTTATCCATTTTTCTCTTTCCTGGGATATTTAAGGTGTACTGAAGTGGAGGTTCTTGTAAACAGAGCAGCCCTAAAGTTTGGGGTGCCTGTGTCTTGTTGATTTTTAGTTTTCCCAATTTGTACGACCATGAGTGGAAGTGCCCTATGCTCTCAAGCTGTTTTTTTAGATGTTTTGGGAAACACCATACACTTCTCCAGAGTGGCCATTGGCAACTTACATCCCGCCCATCAGCGTAACAAAGCTCCCATTTCTCCCTGACCTGTCCTGCATTTCTGGTTTTACACTTTTTTAGGATGGCCCTTTTGACCAGTAGGAAGTGAGACTTCTTTGTAGTGCTGATTTGCATTTCCCACTTGCTTGGTTGGCCAAAAAGTGCGTATGCGTTTTTTCTTGAATATATTCAGGAAAAAACGCATACGCCCTTTTTGGCCAAGCGCATCATTGTGGACGTTTTGCCGGTTTTCATGTGCTTTAAATGCGAGTCGAATCTACCTCCTGAAATCGGTTTCCTGCAATTCTGTCTTGCTTTCCAATCCTCTTCGTTGCCTTCCCTCAATATATTTGTGGACGAGAGTTATCATTTATATACAGGTTTTGATTCTACTTCTGTTAAATCAAGTGGGGTTCATTGGATTTCTGCTACTGCGGATATAATCAAATTCTGGGTAGGGGTCAGGAGAAAATTAGTCATAGTTGTCCTTGTGTAATAATTACTGTTGAAAGTGTAAATGATCCATTTATCAGTAAGACTGAGAATAGAATAACTGCTACATTACTTCATATGAGATTGTCTGTGCTACTGTCCCTAGAGCTCCAGTGAGTGAGTATTTTGAATGTGAAGCTCATCCAGATCTGAGGATGGAATAAATGGCTAAGTGTGATATGGCTAATATAAATAATATGCCTACATTTATATTAATTAGTGGATAAGATATGGGAAGAGGAATTCATGTTGTGAGAGCCAGGGTTAAGGCTAGCATTGGGGCAATAATATATAAATTGATGATGTTGATGGACATAGTGGTTCTTTAATAAGCAATTTGAATGCCTCAGCAATGGGTTGTAATAATCCGTGGGGGCTGATGATTTTTGGCCCTTTCTGGATTTGTATATAGCCTAGGATTCTCCATTTAGTTAATATGAGGAATGCTATGGTGAATTAAATTGGGGACTTTGTGAAAGAATGTTGATTATAAACATATTCTTAGGAAGAGGACTTGAACCAGTGCAGATAAAGGTTTCAGTTTTACATAATTACCGGGCTCTGCCACCGTAACAAACCCTGTTCTACAGTAGGGTATGTATAAATTAATTGAATGTAGATTATATCATCATTTAGTTGGAAGACATTTTGTAAAGTAAGCCGAATTGCTCTTGTACTTTCATACTGGAAGAAATCTGCAATAGACAGAAACCAACCAGGATGACTCCAGTCTGAACTCACGTGAGACTTTAATCGTTGAACAAACAGACAATTAATAGCAGTTATACCATTGAAATGTCGTGATCCAACATCAAGGTCATAAACCATGTTGCCCATATGAACTCCAGAATACAATCACACTGTAATCCCTAGTAAAACTTGTTCCGTTGATCAGTGTTTTAGAAGAACAGGCGATAAAGTATTTTGACTAGCTGGTCTAAATTTTAATCACTCAGCAGTGGTTTTATTCTCCAAAAAATAAATGGCGCACGGGCTCAAGGCGCACTGGCTTCAGTAGTTGTGGTGTGCAGGCTCAGTAGTTGTGGCCCACTGGCTTAGTTGCTACGTATCATGTGGGATCTTCCCGGACCAGGGATCGAACCCCTGTCCCCTGCATTGGCAGGTGAATTATTTTTTTTTTTTTAAACATCTTTATTGAAGTATAATTGCTTTACAATGGTGTGTTAGTTTCTGCTTTATAACAAAGTGAATCAGTTATACATATACATATGTTCCCATATCGGCAGGTGAATTCTTAACCACTGCATCACCAGGGAAGTCCCAGAATTGCAGTCTCCCTTTTAATATACATTAAGCCCAAAGAATCCATGGAAAATTGTTACAGAAAATAAGACAATAAAATATTGTAAGGACTATAACAGAAGCATATAGTACACAGTTCATATAGACACATCCCAAGCAGTTACAAAGTATATTAAAAGGGAGGCAGCAATTTTAAAAGAATAAGAAAAATTATACCCACAAACTGCCAATCTTTCCTGAAACGTTGCAATCTGAAACCCTATTGTAGGAAGCAGAAGATTCCAGGAGACATTCTACAAATGAAGGACTCTAAATCCTGTGGTTGGATAAGGAATTCTGGAAGGAAGGTATCCTCACCCAAGGAGAGCAGGTTCCTATACTTCTCTAACATCACATCCCTGTACAATTCCCATTGATCTTGGTCCAGGCATTCTCACTCCTCTTGAGAGAAATCTATGGCCACATCCTGGAATGTCAGCAGTCCCTGAAATTAAAAGTACACATGCCATGTGGCCACGGGAAGAGTTCATAATGTGACCCAAGAAGAAAACAGCAAGTTAAGAGAACTGGTTTTAATTTAGAAGACTGTCTTCAATTATCCACTAATATATATATATTTACAAAGTAACTTTTTCTACCTTATTTCTAACTACAAGAAAAGAGTATGGCATGTGATCCACAAAACCAGTGTAGAGACTATACTTATCTGGAAAAGAAATGATAAAATGATGGTTTCAACACAGGCATATGCATTTTTGAGTGTTTTATTTATATCAAACTGGATAAAATGTGTGTATTTCTCAGACAGAAAAGACATGTCGAGGTAGAAATGTACCTTTCAACTATTCATGGGTACACAAGTACACTGGGGAGATTGTAAAAGTGCAGATCGTGATTCAGTAGGTCTGGTGGGCCTGAGTTCTATTTTTTTCTCAAGCTCATTTTTAACTAGTGATGCCACAGTCTCTGATTCATTAACCACAGTTGGGAATAGCAGAGACATAATTAGAAAGGTAAAAATTCATATTTAACTTTGAACTTAAGGTGTTTTATGGATTTTACACCTTTAATAAATAGTAAGCACAGCAGCAACAATCATTTGTGAATATTTACTATAGACTGTGTATCTTTCTTTTTTGTGTAGGATTCCAGGAAAAAAGCCTGGGCTGCGGCCACAGTGGGCGGGGCCCCCAAGCCGGGCCGCCCCTCCAGGACCCCCGGAAGGGCTCCTGGCGGCTCCAGGCGGCTCCTCCCCCGGCGCCGCCCTCCCTCCCGGAAGGCCTCGGGGCAGAGCGGTCCCACCTCCTCGCCCAGAACGGAGCCCGCGTTTCCGCAGAGCTGGAACTCCAGGCTCGGGGTCTCTTCCCTCTGCCGTCACGGAACTGCCCCGGAGCCCGAGGGGAGGGCGGCCTCACTGAGGCTGCTGGCTCTGGAGGGGCCCCGGCGGCCGAAGCCGCGACAGTCCTGGGGACCGCGGGCCGGGTAAGTGGGCGTCGACCCTACTCCTGGTCAGGTGCCGGGGCGTCAGTGCAAGACCAGCTTCTGAGGGGCAGGGGTCCGCTGCCACCCGCCGCTGCTGTGCAGAAAGAGCGGCCCCCAGCGTTCTGGTCCCGGGGAACGTCGGTCCCTCCTCTCGCCCCTGCCCTCGGCCTGGCTCGCGGGGCCTGGTGGGCGTGGGGAGTGGGTTGGCCTGAGCGTCCTGAGGGGAAACGGGGAAAGGGAGGCGCAGGTTCCGGTTGGAGCGTCAGCGCCCCTCCTCCTGACTGCGGGGAAAGCGGCTGAAAACGCATCCCCAGGCTCTCAGGCCCCTTGTTCAGCCGAGTCTCTCTGCACTCCTTCCTCCCTGAGTTAAAGTACCGGGGGGAGGGGACAGGGCAGGGGACTGGTGCAGGTAATGGGGAACATCAAAAGATGATTGTTAACTAAGGAAAACCCACTCTCCCAAGGTGAGGAATGTAGCGCTTTTCTTTGTATGGGAAGATGCAAGCGTCTGGGCTCACTGAAGTCATTCCTTTGACATGCACCTCAGCTCTCTGGGGCCAGCATTCTGTATTTGCCTATCCTGAGTTCCTCAGGGCCCACCGGCTCACATTGGAGGGCTGCAAGTGCTGATGACTGTGACTTCCTTTGTTTACTGATATGGCAAGAAATATTCCATTTCTCACAGGCTTGAGGGGCAGAGAGTGAAAAAGAGTAGGAGAATCTCACTCAGCATGTAATTTGGCTTATATATAATATTTATATTTAAGTGTGCTAATGGAGGCTCTCAATTCCAATCAGTTTGTACTACTGCCCTCTATGTATTAATTTCATCAATATCATATGATAAATGCGTATAAAATTGACGTAATCCATTTAAACAGGATAATGATTTTTAAAGGAAGCATAATAGAAATATAACAACAAAACCCTTACCACTAAAGGCTGTGTGTGGAACAACCTAAATACATGTTCCATTGTTAAAATATTGAAAGATGTATTCAGTAGAAATATCAACAAAATGAAAAATAATAAGGGCAGCGGAATGCTGAAATGTATCTTTATCATTAAAGTGGCAGAAAATCATTTATTAGTAGGCACTGAGGGCAGAGGATGCCTGATTTTATATCTTTTTCATATTTGTGCAGTTGTTTCAGCAAGTAACTTAAAGACAAAATGGAAAAACAAGGAGGTTTGTGCCTGAGATCATGTTGATGCGAAACCAGGGATGGCCACCTTGTGCCAGGTGAGTGAAGTTTACCTGGCCAGGTAGACCGCAGAGCTCCTGAGGAGCCAGGGTTGGAATTCTTCTGCTGGGTGCCCCTTAGCTTCTGTGACTTGATTGATTATGAGTCATGTTGGGGGAAAGACCTGATCACAGGAAATGGGTGGAAATAGAGTGATTTGGGGAGCAGCTAACGACATTCATCAGAGCTCATGGCCTGATTGAATTTTTAAGAAACAGGAAAACAAATGCTTCTTATGGAATCAGAGAATGTGAGGGCTGGACAATCCCAGAAAATGAGAAACACCCATCCCATTTTCCAGATGTGAATACAGAGGCCCAGCAATGTGAAATCCCTCACCCAAGTTGCACCTGTCTCTCCTCCCCACTACATGGTTCATGAAAGCAGGACTCTTCCTGTCTTGATCACTGCTGAACTCCAAACAGAGCCAGGCATCTAGCAGCTGCTTCAAAAATTTTGGTTGACTGGATGAACAATGCTATTTCTTTCTTTCTCATTCTTATTCAGGACTGTGCCAAGAACTCCCCAGGTTGAATGTAATTCGATAAATGTAAATATTAATTGAGTTTTGTTGTGATGAGGGCTTAGGCTTTGAAGGTAACAGACTTGGTTCAGATCCTGGTTCTGCCATTCAATTGCTGTTTGGCTTTGGGAAAATTACTAAACCTCTCTGAGCTTACTTCCTCCTTTGTAAAGTGGGGATAAAACTATCTGAGCCAGCAGAGCACCTGCATCAGGGATGTGCACTAAGTATTGGTCTTTCTCACTCTCCCACTCCTTCTCTCTGTTCTTCCCAGAGAAGATGTATAGAAGGATATAGTAGTTTTTAAAAAAAAATAATTCATTTAATTATTTTTGGCTGCGTTGGGTCTTCGTTGCTGCGTGTGGGCTTTCTCTAGTTGCAGTGAGCGGGGGTTACTCTTTGTTGCGGTGCATGGGCTTCTCATTGCGGTGGATTCTCTTGTTGCGCTTGTTGTGGAGCACTGGGTTTAGGCAGGCAGCTTCAGTAGTTGTGGCCTCCAGGCTCAGTAGTTGTGGCGCATGGGATTAGCTGCTCCACGGCATTTGGGATCTTCCCTGACCAGGACTCGAGCCCATGTCCCCTGCCTTGGCAGGCAGATTCTTAACCACTGCGCCACCAGGGAAGTCCAATATAGTACTTTTTAAAGAGGGGTTTTAATTTATGTCAGATTGTGTACATTTTTCTTGTGGAAAAGATTATTCCACTATAGAAACATAAACACGCAAAACCACTCCAAATGCAGTATTCTATGGGTTAGATATTATCAGTCACATTTTATAAGTAATTGGGCAAATGCCAAAGCACTAGGTACTGCGGAGTAAGAAGATTCAAATCTGGGGTGCCCCCCACCCCAATTTCAAGAGCAGGGTGTGTTTTTCAAATCCATGTTTCATCTGGTCTTTGTTTCTCATCCATCCTCTGTGTCTGCCTTTCTCAAGAAGGCTCGGATCCTCGGCTTTCACACCCTCCCGGCTGGCTGTGCCCCAGCTCCCGGCCTGGAACCTCTGCATGCCTGGGTGTGCCTGCTCCCCCTGTGCATCACCAGCTTTGCCAGGGAGCTGCTGTATCGTGCACTGCTTGCTGTACCCAGAGTACCTGGACCCTTCTGGTACATGAAGTGCAGTCTCCTCACCATGTGTGCAGCCCATCCCCTTACCTTATATCCTGCCCCTAAGCCAGGCTTGGGGGTGACTACAGTGTGCATTCAGCTGTGTGAGGTGCTGGGATCAAAGTGAAGTTCCCAACTTTTGAAGTTGCAGGCTTGAGGGGCATACAGTGATTTAAAGTCGGGTCACCTGACTTAAAGGGGGGACTGACTGATTTAAAACCAAGCAGCTGACTTAAAGCCTGCGTCCCTCAGCTGCAGGACGAGACCAACTTTGGCGGTGCACGGGTTCGCTCCAAGCCAGCACTGCTGTTCAGGAAGAGCTTCCAGTAGCGCCTTAGTGCAGGGGGACTTGGTCCGTTGTCTTGCCCCTGCCCTCAGAGGGGGGCCACCTGCTCTTCTGGAGAATCAGGGAGGGGGAAGCGCAGAGTCCCGGCTGGAGCTGCGGCACCCCTTGTCTGATGGCAGGGAAAGGGGGGCAGGGCTGTGTGGTGTCCTGGGGCTGGACTCACCAGGTCGACTCAGCCTCTCAGCCTCCTAACCTCCCCCCACACACCCCACAAGAGTTTCCAATAATATGTAATTGCGCCTTAGGTTCTCGGTCTTCAAACTCATACCCAGGCTCCCAGGCCCCTTGATTCAGCCAATTCCTCTGTGCTCTTTCTTCTATTAGATACAGTCCCAGAGGGAGGGGCTGGGGGATGGGACTGGAGGGATGCCGGCAGCACTGGCCTCAGCTGACTAAAGAGATCCGGGGCCTGCGCTATCACACATGTGCGAGGACCCTTAAGGCGGAATTGAGGGGGCCAGTTAGAGGCAGTCCTGGCTGCCTCAAGTGAGTATGGATCACCGTCGGGTGGGGAGCACGCTGACCCCTGAGACGTACTGTTAGGAGGATGTGTTCCTCCCTCGGCTTCAAGGACGTGGGTGAGCTTCAGGGCTCCAGTTCCCCTCCAGGCCTCCAGGTCCGACTGCACCGCAGCGGCCTTGCAGACCCGCCTTCCTGTCCCAGAGCTTGCCAGGCTCCAGGAAGAATCCAGACTGCAGAGATGGTGCCTGAGCGCTCCAGCTTGAGAAGTGCTGTCCCTGGGGACCCAACAGTGGAGGGAGGAAGGGTGAAGGGAGTGGGGGGGTGGGGTCGGGAGGGGTGGCTGCCCTGGGAGACGTTGAGAGAGAAATATCGCCCCCCACACCCCCTGCCCCTGCAACTGACCCGTTGATGCCATAGGATCTCAGGGCCTTTTAGTCAGAGATGCCTCTGCTTCTTTACTCCTGTGTTCAAAACTATGCAAAACCAACTCTTCATCCTCTTGCTGCCTTGCCAGGACTTTTAAAGCACTGTTCTTTTGAAGCACTCGTTCCCTAAACTGCAGTTTGGAGCTGTCCCAGCTATTTAAAAGTGTTCTCCTTAAACTGAGACTAAATCCTACTCTTTTGGAAAAATTGTCCTTCACTTCATTGGAGATCATCTTTTCTGCCCATTCCTTCCTTCTACTGCCCTCTTAAGAACCCCTGTGTTCAAAGAGCTTGGTGATTTATTTTTTGCTTGATGTCAAAAAGAAACCTTCCCCATGCACCCCAAAAAGCTTTCCTGGAACATAGGTGTTTCACAACCATGACAGTGTTTCACAGTTAGTATACACTGGGTAGACTGCCTAGCAATCCCTCCAAGAGCCAGAGGTGAGCAACACCTTTACTTATTTGATTGGATGCCCTTCAAGTTTAGGAAGGTCCCATTCTTATGACCCAGCAGATAAGACAGAGCCCTGGATGGCTGTGGCTGTGATTAGATAACTTCTGATGATTTTATTTCCCTTACTGAGCTGCTGCTTCTAGGTTAAATTCATTTTATTACCTGTCCATTTTTAAAGAAAGACTGACAAAGTCACTGGAATAGGTCAGGAGTCTGAGCTCAGGGTTGGTCAAAGGTACTCACAGGGAGGAAGGTGGATAAAAATAGGTGGGAAAAATAGGAGGGTTGGCAAGTACAGCCAGGACACCCGTGTTCATCATGCATACTAATAAAGGCCAGAATCTCCTCATTTATCTCTGGTGGGAAGTTCTGATGGTTTCACAGGATCAAACTCAAATCATATTCAAACTAGGGGATTTCCCTGAGCATAAAAGGAAGTATCCATCCCTAGCAGGAGTCGCTGCGGAGGAATAAAGACGTAGATGTAGAGAACGGACTTGAGGACACAGGGAGGGGGAAGGGTAAGCTGGGATGAAGTGAGAGAGTGGCATGGACATATATACACTACCAAAGGTGAAATAGATAGCTATTGGGAAGCAGCTGCATATAGCACAAGAGAGATCAGCTCAGTGCTTTGTGACCACCTAGAGGGGTGGGATAGGGAAGGTGAGAGGGAGACACAAGAGGGAGAGGATATGGGGATATATGTATACGAATAGTTGATTCACTTTGTTATACAGCAGAAGCTAACACAACAAGGTAAAGTAATTATACTCCAATAAATATGTTAACAACAACAACAAAAAAACCCCCAAAATCTAAGTCAATCAAGCCAACGGAGACATTGTATGTGTTTACAGTTCAAGAAATCCACAAGAGAATCCTTTATTCTGTAGGCAATGAATGGTCCATTCGAAAAGAAAAAAACCTTCTAAAATGTTGTTTTTCCATTTATTGTTCAGAACATCATTTTTATACCTCTGAATGTCTTACTATTCAAAGCCAAGTCACGTGAGTTACAGGGAGGCAGCTGATTGATTTAAAGTTGGGTCATGTGATTTAAAAACCAGTGGCAGTTGATTGATTTAAATCCCAGTTAAATGACATGAGGAAGGGGTGCTAAAAACTGCTTTTTCATCTCTGGCTCAGAATATCATATTTACCTTGGTTCTTCTTATGATTTAGAAAACTTAAGCTGTCTCTCCTTGGAATCATCAGGAGAAAAGTACAGTATTTAGGTTCATTCTTGATACCAACTTCTCACAGTTAAGGTGTATTGACTAAAAGATCTTCCTTCTTCAAGAGATTCCAAACCTCTGTAAGACACTTCATTGTAATTGGAGAAAAAAGAAGAATGAAATCAGGCCAGCAGCTGCAGGAGGCCAAGGCAGCCCCCAGGACTAGGGAAGGAAGAGGACGAAGGGCTGAGAGTTGCCATTAGAGCAGACAACCTCCAGAGGGCGCCGAAGCACCGGCAGAGCCCACCTGCCACTCCCAGTTTGGCACTCCAGGGTCAAATTTGGGTTTGGAGATGGGGTTGCTGTAACCCCAAGGAGGTGAGCAGAGAGGAGGAGTTGATTACCTCTGATTATCCTCTGACTCTCTGGCCCAAATTGCCTGACTTCACAGGGGAGACAGAGTTTTGCTTTCAGCAACTGATGGGACACTTCCAGGCTGGTCGGGTTGCCCAGTGGCCCGACAGCCTGACAGGCTGACTGCGGTGTGATTGCCCTTCGTTTCTCCAGAATCTGTACATCAGGAGGTGCATGGGTGGGGGAGCCCATTCACTGCCACCCCGCACCCCCAGGGGGGATGGCACCTTCCCTGGCTGTACCCTATGATCACCAGGTACTTGAAATGAATGCAAGATTTTTGACTTCAAGGAAAAGCTCACATAACCGCTTCTTCCTCATAATGTGTGGGATTTACTATAATGGAAGGACGTTATAAAGAACAGGTAGAAAACTCACCTGTTGGTCTCCATGTAGGAGTTAATTTTGCATGAATCCCTCCTACATGAGTAGATAGCAGAGGTTTATTTTTGTTCTCGTGTGTGTAGTTGTGTCAGAGGATGTAGGTATGGTGATTTGAAGCCCTCAAAGAAATATTCTCAGAACTCTCAAGACTTCTCTTGATTGGAACCGAAAAAGACCTGGAAAAGGAGGAAAAGAAAAGGAGGAGGGAGAACGAATGAATGTTTCTCAGTAAATTCACCTTCCTGGTTGGTTGTTCTGTCTTCTCATTTCTTTTAACTTCCATGTATGTCTAATGGAATAATGTAGAAAGGCTGACTTTTATGCTTTAGAAGATTTTACATCACAAAGAAACTAGAAGTGGCTAACAGAACTTATTCAAATCAATTTTACATAGAGACTTTGATATTAAATTTGTATACTAAAATGGGTTTATCCAAATTTTCTCTTTCTTTTTGAGTGAATATTTATAACATATTTTTGTAGATAATAATTTATCCTAGATATACAAAATTGTGAGAATGGGTACCATTTTTTACCACTTAAATGATTTCTTTTAAATGAATAGATTGTACACTTTAAATGCCAATGTTGTGTCTTACATGTTGTGTTTTAATTCCTTGATTTCCAAAACTTGTGTTTATTTAATTGATTTCTATCTAATAATCTGTCTCCCCTTTATTGTTCCTTACTTTATATTTTATTGATCTATAGTTAATTTACATTGTTATATTAGTTTCAGAGGTACAACAGTGATTCATAAATGTTTAGGTTCTTATCCATTTATAGTTATTATAAAAGAGTGGCTATATTCCCCATGCTATACAGTACACCACTGTAGATTATTGATTTTATACATAGTGGATTGTACCTCAAAATCTCCTACTACTATTTTGCTCCTCCACCCTATCTATCCCTGCTGGTAACCACTAGTCTGTTTTTTTAATCTTTGAGTCTGTTTTTTTTTTGTTGTTGTTGTATTCAATTTTTCAGATGCCACGTGTAAGTGATAACATACCATGCTTGTTTTCTCTGCGGCTTATTTTACTAAGCATAATACCCTCCAAGTCCATCCATGTTCTTGCAAATGGCAAAATTTCATTTTTTGCTGAAGTCATCATAAAAAATCTTTTTTATCCACTAACCTATTGATGAACACTTAGTTTGACTCTATATCTTGGCTATGGCAAATAACACTGTTATGAACATTGGGGTACAGTTATTTTTTTGAAATAGTGTTCTTATTTTCTTCTGATATACCCAAGAGTGAAACTGCTGGATATTATGGTAGTTCTATTTTTAGTTTTTTGTGGAACCTCCATTCTGCTGTCCACAGTAGCTGCACTACTTCACATTCACATCAAGAGTGTACAAGAGTTTCCCTTTCTCCACATCCTCACTAACCTTTGTTATTTGTGATCTTTTTGATGACAGCCATTCTGACAAGACTGAGGTGATATATCTCATAGTTTTGATTTGCATTTTACTGCCAATTAACTATGTTTAGCATCTTTGTGAGTTCTGGCTGTCTATCTGTATTTTTTCCTTGGAAAAATGTCTATTTACGTCTTCTCATTTTTTTAAAAAAGATTTTGGGTGTTTTTTTTGATATTGAGTTGTATGTGCTGTTTCTGTCATTTAGATATGAACCCTTGCTTAGTCATCTTTTTGGTGTTAACCTCTTATCATGTGCAAATATTTTCTCTCCTTCAGCAGGTTGTCTTTTCATTTTGTCTGTGGTTTCCTTTGTTGTGCAAAATCTTTTAAGTTTAGTGAAGTCCCATTTGTTTATTTTTGCTTTTGTTTCATTTGCCTGAGTAGACTGAACCTAAAACTGTTGCTATCATTTATGTTGAAGAATGTTCTGTATTTTCCTCTAGGGGTTTTATGGTTTCTGGTCCTACATTTAGGTGTTTATTCAGTTTTGCATTTATTTTATATATGGTGTGCTAAAATAATCTAATTTTATTCTTTTCCATGTAGCTGACCAGTTTTCCTAGTACAACTTATTGAAGAGACAGTTTTTTCTCCATATTGCCTGCTTTGTCATAAATCAATTAAATATAAGTGTGTGGGCTTATTTCTGGGATCTCTATTCTCTTCCAGTGATCTTTGTGTCTGTTTTTGCTCCAGTACGATTCTCTCTGATTACTGTCGCTTTGCAGTATAGTCTGAAGTCAAGGTGCGTGATGCCTCCAGCTGTGTTCTTTCTCAAGATTGTTTGGCTATTTGGGGTCTTTGTGTTTCTATACAAATTTTAAAATTACTTTTTCAAGTTCTGTGCAAATGCTTTGGTATTCTGATAGGGATTGCATTAAATCTGTAGATTGTCTTTGGTAGTATGGTTATTTTAAGAGTTTTAATTTTTCCAGTTCATGCACATACTATGTTTTTCCATCTTTTTGTGTTGCCTTCAACTTCTTTCACCAATGGCTGATAGATTTCTGAGCACATGTCTTTTACCTGCTTAGGTGTGTTTATTCCTAGGTATCTTATTCTTTTTGATGTGATTGCATATGGTATAGTTTTCTTAATTTTTCTTTCTGACAGCTTTGGGTTTTGTTTTTTCTTCTTTTTCTAATTCCTTCAGGTGTAATGTTAGGTTGTTTATTTGATATTTTTCTTGTTTCCTAAGAATAAGCTTGTGTCACTATAACTTCCCCCGTGAACTGCATTGGCTGTGTCTCATAGATTTTGGATCATTGTGTGTTCATTTTCATTTGTCTTGGGTATTTTTAGAATCCCTCTTTAATTTCTTCAGTGTTCCTTTCTTCCCCTTCTATTCCCTTCATCTGTGATGTGAGGACTATCTTTAATATTATGTTTGGATTTCTTTCAGTTTTGTGTATGTGTGTGTGTGTGAGTGTGTGTGTGTGATTATTTAAGTTGCTGAGCTCTTAATTTCACATGGACACTACCAACCCTGCATTGTTACTCTGCTCCCCCACAGTTACTGAATTTGACCTTATATTTTACATCTACTTGTTTTGTGTGTCCCTTAACTTCTTATTGTGAATATAGATGATTTTATTACTGTTTTCTTTCATCCTTCCTATTAGCTGTGTACATGGTTGATTTACTACCTTTGTTGAATATTTGCCTTAACCAATGAGGTTTTTCCTTTAGTAAGTTTCCTTTCCTAATTTTTATGTTTCAGTCGTGGCCTTTTCTTTTTCACATAGAAAAGCCCCTTTAAGATTTCTCATAAAGCTGGTTTGGCGATGCTGAGCTCTTTTAGTTTTGTTTCTCTGTAAAACTTTAGATCTCTCCATCAAATCTAAAGGAGAGCCTTGCTGGGTAGAGTATTTTTGGTTATGGGCTTTTCCCTTTCATGACTTTAAATATACCATGCCACTCCCTTCTGGCATGCAGAGGTTATCCTCTGATAACTTTATGCAAGTTCCCAGTCAGCTGATAACTTTATGCAAGTTCCCATATTTGTAACTTGTTGCTTTTCCTTTGCTCCTTTTAATAGTGTCTTTTTATCTTTATTTTTTTTGCCATTTTAATTACAGTGAGTCTTGGTGTGGTCCTCTTTGGGTTGATCCTGTTTTGGCCTTACTGTGTTTACTGGACTTGGATGTCTGTTTTCTTTCCCAGGTTAGGGAAGTTTTCAGCTCGTATGTCTTCAGGTATGTTCTACACTGCTTTCTCTTCCCTTTTTGCTTCTGGGACCAGTATAATGCAAATATTAGTACACTTGATGTTGTTTCACAAGTCTGTTCAACTTTCCTCATTTCATTTTAATCTATTGTTTTACTGTTCATCTTCAGTAATTGCCACTACTCTGTCCTTCAGTTTTCTGATTCATTCCTCTGTATCGTTTAGTCTACAGTAGTTTCCTTTTAGTGCATTTTTCATTTCAGTTATTGCATTCCTCATCTCTGTTTTGTTGTTCTTTAATGGTCTAACTCTTTTTTAAAAACTTCTAACTTCTTGCTCTGGTTGTCCATTCTTCTCCTGTGTTCTTTGATCATCTTTACCGTCATTACCTTGAACTCTTTCTTGAGTAGATTGGCTATCTCCACTTCACTTAGATTTTCTTCTGAGTTCTTATCTTGTTCCTTCATTTGGATCGTGTTTCTGTGTCACCTCATTTTTCTTAACTTCCTGTTTTTATTGCTATGTATGTAGTAGGTTCGTTATATTTCCTGACCTTGGAGAAATTGCCTTTTGTAGGAGAGGTCCTATGTGTCCCAGCAGCCCACTGTCCCCTGGTCACTAGAATTATATGTTCTAGGTGTACCCCCTATGTGGGCTGCTTGGGCTCTTCTGTTGTGGTGGGCTGACTACTGTGGGTGGTCTGGTAGGCTTGGTTGCCCCCAGACTGCTTGTTTGCCAGGCTCTGCCTTGTATGGAGGCTGTCTGTGCTGCTTGGTGAGACTAAATCATAAGGCAGCTGGCTGCACATCTCTGGGGGACACCAAATCTAGTGCTGGTTCACTTATGGGTAGAATTGCAGTCCAGGTGATATCAGGGCTAGTGCCCAGTCACTGGTCCTGGGGCTATGCTGGCTACTGGGAGGAAGAGACAGGTCCTGAGTTCTGGCTGCAGGGCCCAGGAGTCGCAGAGTTGGTGTTGGATCACTGTTCCTGACACAGCTATCTGCAGGGTCTGGGGTATCCCTAACCTTGTGTTGGCATTCTGATGGGCAGGGTCAGGACCCAGCTGAGTCCATGGCTGCTTCTGGCCTGCAAGTGAGTGTTCTGGTCACACAGGCTGCTGGGCTGTGGTATCCCTGGAGCTGGTGTGTGCCTGTTGGTGTATGAGGCTGATCCCAATGCTAGAGCAGGTTTGCTGTTGGGTAGGTCCAAGCTCCATCCAGTCCCTGTGCAGTAATCACCTGCCGATGGTGAGGCTGACTCCAAGGCCAGAGTAGGCTCACTTGTCAGAGGGGTCAGGGACTCTGGGGCTGGTGCGTGTCCACTGAGGTGTGGAGGCTGGTCCTGGGGCTTTTGGTGGCTGGACCCATGT
The DNA here is from genome assembly GCF_028564815.1 of Eubalaena glacialis. NCBI lineage: Eukaryota > Metazoa > Chordata > Mammalia > Artiodactyla > Balaenidae > Eubalaena > Eubalaena glacialis. The sequence goes on from NC_083716.1 coordinate 131,866,603, forward strand.
CCAAGGCCAGCTGTGCAGTGAGAGGGTCTGAAGGCAGCCTGTTTGCTGGTGGATGGGGCTATGCCCCTGCTCAGTTAGTTGCTTGGCCTGCAGCATCCTAGTACTTGTGTCTATAGTCTGGTGGAAATGGGTAGGGCTAGGTCCTGAGGCTAAAAAGATAGAGGGAGGATTCTGAAATTATGCTTGCTGGTACCAGTTTCCATGAAGTAGAAGGAGCTCCCCCGAGTGGCTGCTGCCAGTGTCTCTGTCCCTGAGGCTGTGCTGTAGTTGCCTCTTGCCTCTCTGGGAGACTCTCTAAGATCAGGAGGTAGGTGTGACCCGGGATCCTTTCAAATGACTGCTTCTGTTCTGATTCTCGGATCATGTGGGATTTTGTGAGCATCTTTTACGAGTGGAGTCTCTATTTCCCACAACCCTCTGGCTCTCTGGAAAATAAGCACTACTGGTCTTCAAAATCCAACTTTCTAGGAACTCTTCTTTCCAGAACAGGATCCCTGGGCTTAGGAGCCTGATGTTGGGTTCATACACCTTGCTACCTGGGAGCACCTCTGAAATTGTAATTATTCTCCCATTTGTGGGCCACCCACCTGGTGGTATGGGTCTTGACTCTATTGAGATTTTGCCCTTCCTTCCTGTCTTGTTGAGGCGCCTTCCTTATGTCTTTAGCTGTAAAACATCTTTTACGGTAGGTCCCGGCCTTTTTCATCAATTGCTGTTCTGTAAACTGTTGTGACTTTGGTGTGCCCATGAGAGGCATCAAGCTCTGGGTCTTTGAATGCTATCATCTTGGACAATCTGTCCACTTCATTCTTAAATTATATTATTTAATTTTTCTTAGTATCTTATTTGATTAGCGACAGTTTGAAATTTATTATCACTCATGTTTACTACGCCTGTTTAAAGAAATTGAATAGTGCATTCATTCATTTTGAAATGAAGGTAGTGACCTGTGAATTTCCATACCTCAAAAATCAAGGATAGGACAAAAGCCTTTTCTACCTGTGTTACCCTCAATCTCTGCACCCCACCCCAGCCTAGGGATTAACCTCTTGCACCCATGCTCACCTTCTGTTTTCGGACCATTAACCATCATTGCATCTGTATGTGTGTTGACAAAGTGAACTCTAGTCTTTGCAGTTTTTGTGTTTTGTGTTTTGGTTTAGGGAACAGCCCTACTATGAATGTATATTTACTGCTCTACTGAAGTTCATGTATAAACCTGTCAAGCACATTACCAGAATTGGAATTGCTTGTATATACACTTTGATAAATTTTAGAGACAATGGTAGAACAGAAGTAAATTGTATTTCAAATCCCACAATATTTTCACACCATGAAAACCCTTCCCTGTTTAATCTATTTGTGTGTAGTTTATCTTTATGCCCATACTATATTTCCCAGAAATGGGTAAGTGTTATGTTTCTTGCTAGCATATTTACCGTATTGTTCAAAGTCAGGCGTTTAGTGGTTTTAGCATGATCCTATTTCCATGAACTCGTAAATACAAGATCTTCTCTCACGCTGTCTTTTACTCCCTGCTGTTTTATATTGCCCTCCTAATTCTCAGTCCTGGTCTTTCTTTATGTTCTTCATCAACCTGGATAGGTTATACTATTTTCTACCTTATTCAAGACCAATAGAATAGAGTAGAACACCCAGAAATAAACCCTGATATATGGCCAAATGATTCTTGACAAGTTTCCAAGACTTTTCAAAGTAGAAAGGATAGTATTTTCAACAAATGGTGCTGAGAAGTCATGTTGTCAACATGCAAAAGTAGGAAGATGGACCCTTACCTAACATCATATGCAAAAATTAATGAAAACGTATCAAGAAACTAAATATAAGACCTAATAAAATAAAAAGTGTTAGAAGACACAGGATAAGAGCTTCATGACATTGGATTTGGCAGTGTTTTCCTCAATATGAAACGAAGGAACAACAAAGGTACAGCTAACAAAAAAATAAACAATTTGCAGTACATAATTTTAAAAAAATGTGTATCAAAGAAATGTAAACAGAATAAAATGGCAACCCACAAGATGGGAGAAAATATTTGAAAGCCATGTATCTGACAAGAGATTTCTATTCAGAATATACAGAGAACTCCTACACCTCAACAAAAAGCAAACACCCTGATTCAAAACTGGATAAAAGACTTGAATAGATGGTTCTTTAAAAAGATGTACAAATCACTAAGCTCTTGAATAGATGCTCCATATCACTAAATGCATGTTTATATATTTGTGTGCATGCATACACACACAAGCACACACACACATACACAAGCAGAAAACAAGTATTGGTGAGGATGTGAGGGAGTTGGAACCATTGTGCTATGCCAGTGGGAATGTAGAATGATACAGCTGCTTTGCGAAAGAGTATGGCAATTTTTCAGATATTGAAAAATAGAATTACTACATGATCCAGGAACTTTACTATGAGGTATACCCAAAGGATTTGAAATCAGGGTCTTAAAGAAATATTTGTACTCCAGTGTTTAGAGCAGTAATAATCACAGCTAAAATATGAAAGCAACCTAAGTGTTTATCCACTAGTTCCTGGATAACCAAAGTGTGGTATACCCATATAATACAATATTATTCAGGCTTAAGAAGGAAAAGATCTAGGAATATCCTACAACATGGATGAATCTTGAGGAAATTTAGCTACCCAAAATGCCATTTTTGTGACTTTTAGTGAGTCATAACAATACAACTACTTATTTCAATTATATGGGGTACTTAGTGTAGTCAAAACCATAGAAATTGGGAGGGTAATGATGCTTTTCAGGTGGTTATGGAACAAAAAGGAAAGTTATGTTTAAAGGATATAGAGTTACAGTTTTAAAACGAAGAAAAGAATTAGAAAGATAAATGGTGATGTTGATCGCCCAATAATATGAATGTATTTAATATCACTGAACGGTGCACTTTATAATAATTACAATGTTATATTTTATGTTATTTGATTTTACCAGCATACACAATTGGGAAAGAATGTAATATCAGGAAAGGGAGTGGACCTGGGATAGAGCAGAGAGTAATCAGAAGGTGAGACACTGCATATGTTGAAGAAGAAGAGCTGAGAGTCTTCATTGGCCAGAAGAGACTTTATAAAAAAGAAAAAAAAAATTACTCTGAGGGTGTATTAAATAGATATCTATGGGTGCACTGTTATCTCCCATGGGTTATCTTAAAGAGTCTTTAATAAAGTCCATAAGGCTTGCTGAGGTTTTTTTTAAAAACTGGATTCCCTAGGAGATAATTAGAGGGTGGTACTTAAGTCTATGTCTAGGTTGACAGATTTTGCAGGGAAGACGAACTTGAGAACAGTGAAGGTCCTGAGAGTGTAAGTACATGGAAATTAGAAAAAAAAATAAAGGGAATTAGGAAAACTTTGGGCTTCGAAGGTCATGTATTAGTGAGTCAGACCTGAGGTTTCTAAGGAGTTATATACACAGTTGCTATTTGGATTACTTGTTGATAAAGATAAGTGGAAAAACTAGAGTCATTTCCAAGTGTAGGTAAGATATAATGAGAGGATGGAGGTGGAAAGTAGGGAGGCCCAGAGAGAAGTGGGAAGGTCATATCGGGCCAAGATGGTGGTAATATCCAGCAGAACAGATGGTAGGACAGACTATGGATTCATCTTTTTTATTTCGGCTCCCCCCCACCATCCTTAAAAATTCTTTGGGAATATTTCATGGCTCTGTGATGCAGGTACAGAATTCGAGTGAGGAGACTACATCCTCAGTGTCCAGCTCTCTGAGTCCTCAGTGTGCTTCAAATGATGGAGAACTATTGCTTCTTTACGAGAAGAGTTAGTACCTCGTAGCTAAGATTAAGCTGGAGCTTATGCAATATTGATTCCATTTTATATATACTGTTGGAATGGAGGTTCCTCCTCCTCTTTTCTTGACCATTATGAAATGAATCTATATTTCTCAATATTTGGGTATATCAGGTAAATACATTAAGTAAAGGAATCTTATATATTGCTCCCTGCATAGTTTGCTCTTTCTTGTTTCTCTTTTACCTTTACTAAATTAGCACAGGGAGAGACCTTGAAATGTTCTAATCAGGAGAGATTAGAACATCATATTTCTAGAGAGGTTGGTTGGACAGAGCAGGGGTCCCAGTGAAAATCAAAGCCTCTGTTTCTACTTGGAAGTGTACCTGTATAGAGTAGAGGGCTCCAGGAAATATCCTAGAATATTCCAATGTCCCTGCGGGAGATGATTAAGAGAGGTAGGATCTGGTACCAGATCAGTGTACTATGACATGTTTGTCAGTCATCTGATGTGAGATTCTCAGAGCCAATCCCATATGGTAGGGCTGAGTGCAGAGTGATGAAGAACCTGTGAAAGCCTTTGATTGCATGTTAAAGATGAAGCTCTGATTTCGGGGAGAATTTTCTTACCTGACTGAATGTCACCCTTCTGTGAGGATGAGATTCTGTGCTTTTCCTCTGTTGATGACCACTGACTGAAAATCATTAGAGAATCATGTCTAGAAAGCATTCTTTATTTAATTTCTTAAAGAAGAAAACATAGAAAACATTTTTATCCACTTTCAAATTGAGGATCAAGGGGAATGACATCAGTGAAAATGTCAGAGTAGGGAGCTCTGGTTTGTGTCCATCCCCAGAAACACTGACATACGTGGTACAACCTTTCAAAATGATCTTATCAACACATGTAAGTTTTCTTTTCTTTTCACCCTGTAGATTTATCTATCATTGAAACTTTACTTACTACAGGATGTGGAGAATAAACAGAGAAGTAGAAACTGTATTTCCTGATGAGAGAATCACTAAGTCACATTAGCTGTTCTGAGCTACGTCTTACTCACCGTGACTGTAATTAAAACAAACAAACAAACAAAACAGTTTTTTTTTTTTTTGGTAAGTCAGTTCTGACATTTCCTCGTTAAAGACATGGTAACAGATACAGACTTAGATTTATCAGAATTGAGCAAAATTTTGACTGTACCTGTGTTGAATATATGAGCATGACCTGCTACAAAACTTCATTATACTTATTGCCACAACTGACAAATTCCATTTTTCCACTCCTGATATGTTGCATGTAAGTAATGCATAGGTCACTAACCCCAGCTGGTCACAGGTAAACTCTGCCACATGGATTGCTGCATGTTTTCCTGCTAGAAGACCATACATTCTCGAGTATCATGCCTGCAGAGTATCTGGGCTCTTCTTTTTTCTGGATAAAGTTTAGATAATCACCTAATTTTATGGGAAATATATAAATTGTACCTGCATATTCTTCAGGTTTTTATTTATCCATTCTCTTTCAAGTCCTAAGTGCAAATGTTAAAGTGATTTCCAAGAGGGTGGTAAATAAGACAGCTACGTTTATGCTCCAAAATTAACAATAAATCATAATACAATTGTAAATGCATTAATGTGTGATTAATATGTAGATACTTATGTAAATGCAATTTTAATAATGCTTTGTGGAGAGCTTCAGAATCTAGGTATAAAAAAAAAAGAAAAAGGAGTTCTTGAAACTCTGAGGGAATTATAGAGAAGTCTTTGTGTCTATAAATATCACTCTGAAATAATGCATTTTCTCGGAAATAAACTAGGCATAAAATTGTAGGAAAAAACTTCATGAAATGAAAGAGCATTTGAGATGGCCATACAAGAAAAAGAATATTCTCAGAGAATAATGAACAGTGTGGAGTTCAGCAGAAGGGTAATACAGATTCAGAGAGTAAAACTTTGGAGAGCCTAATTATGAGTTCCTCATATTTCATCTTTGGAGAGACGGTAGTCATTTGAAATATGATGTTATAAGATGACGTTAACATACTTAAATACTTTCGTTTAGAAATGACCACTTAGAACCAGAATAAATGAAAGAGAACACAAAATTATGTTTTTGTTGATTTTTAAAGACCTCAGGTGAGTGCTGATAATTTAAAAATACATGATGTCTTTCACTGCAAAGTAAAGGAGCTGTTACAGTGGAGGATTACTGGACTGAATGTCAATATTATGACATAGTATGAGTGTGTTTCGTGTTTGGTAATTGCAATCATTGTTGCTTTTGTTGTGGTCATCCATTTACAATGCTTGGTGTCAGTTGATTTATCTCTTGTAAAAATAAAATACAGTGTGTGTGTGTGAAAAAATACATGATGTCTTGACTAAAGTTGTATGGAATTTGAGATCTGGAAAAAAAGCATTTCTTTTCTGTAATGCTAGGATGCTAATTGGACATTTTTGCAAGAAAGAGATTTCAGGATGCAAATCTCGTGTCTCTAAGGTGGGAAGTCAGTTTATGGCGGAACATTCTATTAAACTTGTGTGAGTGGAGAAATATTTCTTTGGAAGGAAGAGGTCGGTCACGAATCCCTTTTTAATAAAGTTAGTGGTTTATAGTATACCGAATGAGCAAAATGGCTATTTCTGAACTTTAGAAAAAAATAATATAATTTTTCTGCATTTATATTATGAAGCTGATGTAAAGTATCAGAAATCCTTTATTTTGAAAAACAATGTAATCAATTTGACATAATTCATATATATTTAACCTGTGGTACACACACACAATAAAACTTACATTCAAAAAATTTTTTGCACTAAAGAAATATCTTCAAGTGTAGTTGATTTACAATGCTGTGGGTTTTTAAAATACATGTTTATTGGAGTATAATTGCTTTATAACATTGTATTAGTTTCTGCTTTACAACAAAGTGAATCAGCTATATGTATACGTATATTCCCCATATCCTCCCCTCTTGAGCCTCCCTCCCACACTCCCTGTCCCACCCCTCTGGGGGACATAAAGCACCGAGCTGATCTCCCTGTGCTATGCGGCAGCTTACCACTAGCTATTTTACATTTGGTAGTGTATATATGTCAGTGCTTCTCTCTCACTACGTCCCTGTCTCCCCTTCCCCCCTGTGTCCTTAAGTCCGTTCTCTACATCTGTGTCTTTATTCCTGCCCTGTCACTAGGTTCGTCAGTACCATTTTTCTAGATTCCATATATATGTGTTAGCATACGGTATTTGTTTTTCTCTTTCTGACTTACTTCACTCTGTAATACAGACTCTAGGTCCAACCACCTCACTACAAATAACTCAATTTTGTTCCTTTTTATGGCTGAGTAATACTCCATTGTGTATATGTGCCACGTCTTCTTTATATATTCATCTGTTGATGGACATTTAGGTTGCATCTATGTCCTGGCTATTGTAAATAGTGCTACAGTGAACATTGTGGTACATGTATCTTTTTGAATTATGGTCTTCTCTGGGTATATGCCCAGTAGTGGAATTGCTGGGTCATATGGTAGTTCTATTTTTAGCTTTTAAGGAACCTCCATACTGTTCTCCATAATGGCTGTATCCGTTTACATTCCCACCAACAGTGCAGGAGGTTTTCCTTTTCTCCACACCTTATCCAGCCTTTATGCATTGTTTTATTAATTTCTTTTTATTTAACTTTTGTTTTTTTAATTTTTATATTTATTTTTGGCTGTGTTGGGTCTTCGTTTCTGTGCGAGGGCTTTCTCTAGATGCAGCAAGCAGGGGCCACTCTTCATCGTGGTGCGCGGGCCTCTTCACTATCGTGGCCTCTCTTGTTGTGGAGCACAGGCTCCAGACATGCAGGCTCAGTAGTTGTGGCTCACGGGCCTAGCTGCTCTGCAGCATGTGGGATCTTCCCAGACCAGGGCTCGAACCTGTGTCCCTGCATTGGCAGGCAGATTCTCAACCACTGCGTCACCAGGGAAGCCCTCCTTCATTTCTTTTTCATTTATTTCTGATTTCATCTTTATGATTTCTTTCCTTCTGATAACTTTGGGAGTTTTTTTATTATTCTTTCTTTAATTGCTTTAGGTGTAAGTTTAGGTCGTTTATTTGAGATTTTTCTTTTTTCTTGAGGTAGGATTGTATTGCTATAAACTTCCCTCTTAGAACTGCTTTTGCTGCATCCCTTAGATTTTGGGTCATTGTGTTTTCATTGTCAGTTGTTTCTAGGTATTTTTTTATTTCCTCTTTGATTTCTTCAGTGATCTCTTGGTTATTAAGTAGTGTATTGTTTAGCGTCCATGTGTTTGTATTTTTTTTACAGATTTTTTCCTGTAATTCATATCTAGTCTGATAGCGTTGTGGTCAGAAAAGATATATGATATGATTTCAATTTTCTTAAATTTACCAAGGCTTGATTTATGACCCAAGATAAGATCTATCCTGGAGGATGTTCCATGCGCACTTGAGAAGAAAGTGTATTCTGTTGTTTTTGGATGGAATGTCCTATAAATATTAATTAAGTCCATCTTGTTTAATGTATCCTTTAAAGCTTGTGTTTCCTTATTTATTTTCCTTTTGGATGAATTGTCCATTGGTGAAAGTGGGGTGTTAAAGTCCCCCACTATGATTGTGTTACTGTCAATTTCCCCTTTTATGGCTGTTAGCATTTGCCTTATGTATTGAGGTGCTCCTTTGTTGGGTGCATAAATATTTACAGTTGTTATATCTTCTTTGTGGATTGATCCCTTCATCATTATGTAGTGTCCTTCTTTGTTTCTTGTAATAGTCTTTATTTTAAAGTCTATTTGGTCTGATATGAGAATTGCTACTCCAACTTTCTTTTGATTTCCATTTGCATGGAATATGTTTTTCCATCAACACACTTTCAGTCTGTATGTGTCCTTAGGTCTGAAGTGGGTCTCTTGTAGACAGCATATATACGGGTCTTGTTTTTGTGTCCAGTCAGCCAGTCTGTGTCTTTTGGTTGGAGCATTTAATCCATTTCATTTAAGGTAATTATCGATATGTATTTTCCTATTACCATTTTCTTCATTGTTTTGGGTTTGTTATTGTAGGTCTTTTCCTTCTCTTGTGGTTCCTGCCTAGAGAAGTTCCTTTAGCATTTGTTGTAAAGCTGGTTATGTGGTGCTGCATTCTCTTAGCTGTTGCTTGTCTGTAAAGGTTTTAATTTCTCTGTCAAATCTGAATGAGATCCTTGCTGGGTAGAGTAATCTTGGTTGTAGGTTTTTTCCCTTTCATCACTTTAAATATGCACAAAGATGCACAAAGTGTATGCTCAGCAGTCCCTCAGAGTCGACAGCCTTTCTATTGTGATCTATTTATGATTTATTTCTTAAATGACTAATGAGGCTTAGTCAGATTTTTCTGACAGCTTTGGGTCTTCAGCTTTCTGCTTTCATCATTTGTCCTTAATAGCAAAATCTAGATTTAAAGTGTTTTAGTTTTCTATTCACTTATACATAGTTATATAGATAAAAGATGTCAACATCCCATACAAATGCACCCTTCCCTACTTCTACCTCTCAATATTTTGTGGAGACTTCTGTCTTTATGCAGAGAGTGTATTTGGAGGGGGTGGGGGGGAGGGGGTTCCCCTGTTTAAATAAAATTGCATTTAATATAAACCCAAATCAATACTTTATACCATTAGTACCACCAATATGCCACTCAGGCTGTCCTAAAAGCATCCCCAAAGCAGTTCCTGTGGGAAACAGAAAACAGGCTGTTTGCAGTTCATGAAGAACACCCCAATACTATTCCATTGTATTTTATGTCAAAAAAAAGCATGATCTCTATCAATTTGAGACATCATGTTTTAGAAAATTTGGATATAAGATGCATTTTTTCCCTTTCCTAGCTAACCTAAATTAATAGCAAAAGTAATCATTTATTGAGCACCTACTGTGTTATGCAAATTATTTATAATCTTTATAACACACCTACAATATAGGCATTATAATTGCCATTTTTTAAATGAGGAAATTGAAACTCAGAAATACAATATAATCTGAGCAGAGTTACACAGCTATTGAATGGCAGAGCTAGTATTTAAACCTGTCTCATCATGTTCCAAAGTCTATGTCTGTATTAAGATAGGAAGACTATAACTTTCTGATACTCAATACACCTTAAAAAGTGAAATTTGGAGAATGTGAAAATTCCCCCCATATCAGAAAACTAGTCTAATTTTTAAAAGAAGTATCATGAGCAGAATCAGGCAATTAAGTAAAAGTACTATTCAAGTACACAAATCACTGTGATCATTGGAGAACATGTTACTGTCACATGAAAGACAATGAGAGAAGAATAGTATTTACAGCAGTGGGAGAAAATTTCTATGTCTTTATGCTTCTTTGCCTTTTAAAATGTTAATCTCATAATGATAAAATGAAAGGAACAATAAGGTTTTGTTTCCAAAAGCTGCTGCTAATAATGATATGTTCACTATACCATAGGCTGTCTAGGCCAGTGTGTTTGTGCATTACTTGTTTATTTATGTATATACTTAATTTTAAAAATAAGTCTTTTATTATAAATATGATATACCTTCGTTGCTACATATTCAAGCCATAGAGAAAGGCATAGAATCGTTTTTCGTTATATTCTTCCAGATTTTATTATTTTTTCACTTCCTTTTCCTTTCCTCCCTTTATTTGAGGTTGGTATTTATGGAAAGACTGGCCCAAAGCTTGAAGTTTCTAATGACTCTGTTAAGCTTCTACCATCCCACTTCCTGCTTCCAAGTGGCAACCGCTTTGAATTTTTCAACTTGATCTTTTGGTGTTTACCTCTGTATCTCCATGTAACATGTTTATACATGTTTCTACTTCCTGTATTTTCTCATTGAAATTACCTTTTGACTTCTCATTTTTGGAAGGTGAGGATTTATATTTTTTCACAATCCCTTCTCAACCCCCACTACACACACACACACACACACACACACACACACACACACACACAAACACACACACATACACATCCTTTCAACTTGGTAAGAGTGAAATTTTGGTTTTGTTTTTTAGGACTGAATCCAGTATACTATGATCACTTTTTCTTGTACATTTTGTTTAACTTTGAGCTAATATTTTCTCTCTTTCATATTCTATCAACTTTATATGTACTCTTCACTAATTCAACTCCAAAGCCTCCGTCTGTTGTATAATAAACTTCTTATTATATCCAAACACATTAGGTCTTCTCCGAATTTTCTCTTCTTACTAAAAAATAACTTTCCTGGAAACTTCTAAGCTGCTACAATCTGGACTCGTTCCTCTCTGTGCCCACCTTTGGTCCTGGACACACTTCACTATCATTTTAATTCCCTTCGCCTGTCTCTTTTGTAGGATCTCCTATTTCCTGGGTTCCATCTCCTGTTGGGGAAGAAGGGAGTGTTTGTTTGTTTGTTTACTTCCTGTTTGGGTGAAATATATCTTCCAGCATATTCCTAATAAAGAGATGCATGTGAAACATTTTTTGAGAATTTACATATGTGAATATTCCCTTATTCTATCATCTTTCTACTTAATAGTTTGGCAAAGTATAGAACACTAGATTGGAAACTGGCGTCTCACAAAATTTTGAAGGTATTTCTCTGCTGTCTTCTAGGCCCAAATGTGACTGAAATCATTCAAATTCTTATCTTTTCTTTGAAACCTGGTTGTCTCTCTCTCTCTTTCTCTCTCACCTTGTCAATATTCCTCTATTTCGCAGGTATATACTTTGATGGGCTCTGTTTCCTTCCATTATGTTAGGCACTCTGTGTGTAAATCCCTTTTGAGTGCAAACTTATATTCTCCAGATCTGCTAATCTTTTGAAAATTATTTTATTCATGACTTTATCCTTTCTATGGACTTTTTCTCTTTTTGGAAATTTCTATCAGGTCTCTTGGACTGTTTCCTTTCTTTTTCCCCCTCACTGTTTCCTATTTATTTGCTTCTTTACCCTAGTTTATGCGAGAATTGTTGACTTCATATTCTAAATCTTGTGAATTTTTCTTTTCTGCTCTAATAGTTTCAATTTTCAAAATATCTCTATTAGTTCTTTGAATGTTACTTTTTCAAAGCGTCCATTTTAGTTTATGAATGCAATATCTTATGGCTCTGAGGATACTTATGCTATTTTAATAATGTTTCTCTTCTCTCCACTTAATTCATATTTTCTTTTTCTTTTTTTTCTACCTGTTTTATTGCTTGCCTGTTTGCTCATAGTTAAGAGTGGTACATTAGAAACCCAAATGGAAACTCTGAGAGCAGATGAATTGCTTAAACTGTGGTCTTTATGTAGGGTGATCTGGCGGGGACATTTCCTTGTGGAAATCCTGATGTTGGTGTATTTAGAGCTTTCCTCTGGGGCTGCTCAAATTCCCAAGCAAAGTCTTCCTCTGTCCTGCTTGGAGGGAATCCTCCTGGTTGCTACTTCGGGAATTTGTTTTTTCCCCAGCTTGCTAACGCACATCCAATTTTGTGATTTATTATTAAAATTACGTTCTCTTGGGACTTCCCTGGTGGTCCAGTGGCTAAGACTCTGTGCTCTCAATGCAGGGGGCCCAGGTTCGATCCCTAGTCAGGGAATTAGATACCACATGCCAAAACTAAGAGTTCACATGCCGCAACTAAAAGATCCCTCATGCCACAACTAAGACCTGTCACAGCCCAATAAATAAATAAATATTTTAAAAAATAATAAATAAAATTATATTCTCTCACTTGAACACAATTTATGTGAAGGAACTAGGATTACTAGGAGGCAGAGGTGTCATGCACTTAAAAATTATCTCAACGGAATTTTTCTTTTCAGTGATGTCCTTAATATTTTACTGTTTGTGAGGGCCTGTTACAAAAGCAAACTCTTGGAGTTAACAAAACTGTGTATAAGGTATGGGATTATGAAGTTGAGGTCAGCTGATAGAGAAAATTGAACCAGGTGGCATTAGAACCACAATTCAGGGTTATATTTTTTTCTGTAAACTACAGCACCAAAAACTTAATTGGCTAAATCAAGTTGTCCTTCCTCATAGAGTTCACAGTCTATAATGTTGAAAGCTATTTTGGTGAGTGTTATGTTGCAATTTACAATAAAAAGTATATATTCAGTCTTCAAACCCTGCTCCTGCCACAAATCTCCTAAAAGTCTTGGAATTTCCTAAGTGATAAGGACAACAAAGGTGTGTTTTTACGTTAATGAGGTGACTTTTGGAAAGAACCTAAGGATGGGGCTGGTTGCTAGCTGAGTCAAAGATTTGATTAGAATGTTGGAACTTTCACTTTCCTCCCCACCCCTGAACTTCCAGCCTCAGGGGAGGGGACAGGGCTGGAGACTGAGTTCAGCCAGCAGTGTTGTAATCAGTCATGCCTTTCAGGAAGCCTCCATAAAAACTCAAAAGGAGGGGTTCCAAGAGCTTCCGAGTTGGTAAACACGTGGAGATTTGGGGAGTCACACCCAAAGAGGGCAAGGAAGCTCCATGCCCTTTCTCGTACCTTACCCTAGGCATCTCTTTTATCTGGCTACTTCTGAGTCATATTCTTTTATAATAAACCAGCAATCAGTTAAGTAAATGTTTCTCTGAGTTCTGTGAGCCACTCAAGCAAATTAACCCCAAACCAAGGAGGGTCGCTGGAATTGCTGATCTATAGTCAATCAGTCAGAAGCACAGGTGATAACCTGGACTTGCGATTCACGTCTGAAGTGTGTGTGTGTGTGTGTGTGTGTGTGTGTGTATGTGTGCGTGTGTTTGTAAGGAGGTGGGTGGCAGTGGAGGGACATGTGGTCTGGTAGGACTGAGCCCATAACCTGTGGAATCTGATGCTGTTTCCAAGTATATAGTGTTAGAATTGAGTTGAACTGTAGGACACCCAGTTGGCGTCCAGAAAACTTCTTGGTGGTGGGAAACACCCTCCGTCCACACATTAGAAATGGGGTGTTCAGAGGACCAAAGAGTGAGTTTCCAAAATAATTGAGATCGGTTCAAAAGTGACACTGAGATGGGTGTGCACAGACACACAAATCCTTCACTGTGTTCATGAAATTCACTTTTATTTAATAGAGTAGGAAGTTTGTCAGTGTGTGGGGGGAAGAAAAAAATACAAACCTCATTAAGTAGAAGTAAATAAACTCATATTGAACATTTTTGCCATTTTAGAATCAGACAACAATCTGTGACTTCAGATATTGAATAAAAATGTAGCACGTGTGCTGGTAAATTTAAGAGGCCCCCTATAGATGACGTTAAAATTATAAAATTACCTAATTTTATTTCCAAGTCAAAATCTAGAATAACTTTATGAATATCACCAACTAATTCATGGCGTCTTGCGATAGATCCTCAACCACATGACAGCTTCTGATAACTGGAATATTACTTTTATGTATTAGTTCAAATTCCTGGGAAAGTGGATCGGTTTGGTCTAGCTAATCTTAATGAGCCTGTCCACTGAGTTCACTGGTTACCTGCCACCTTTGGATCTGCTGCCCATTAGTCACATGCCCACACCTGAGCAATGAACTCTGGAGGAAGGACAACTGGAGATGGGCTGCACGTCATGGTCACTAGGCAAGAAGGAACTGTCTGAAGGAAAACTTTTACCTGGAAGGGAAATATCATCATTTCCTCCCTAGCTTTAAGATTCAATGTTTTTCCATTGCTTTTTAAAAAAATTTTTTTATTAGAGTATACTTGATTTACAATGTTGTGTCAGTCTCTGCTGTACAACAAAGTGAATCATACATATATATCTATATATATCTATATATATATCTGCTCTTTTTTAGATCCTTTTCCCATATAGGTTATTACAGAGTACTGAGTAGAGTTTCCTGTGCTATACAGTAGGTCCTTATTAGCTATCTATTTTATATATAGTAGTGTGTATATGTCAATCCCAATCTCCCAATTTATCCCTCCCTCCCATCCTCCCTGGTAACCATAAGATTGTTTTCTACATCTGTGACTCTCTTTCTGTTTTGTACCATGATTTTAGATTCCACATATAAGCAATATCATATAATATTTGTCTTTCTCTGACTTACTTCACTCAGTATGATAATCTCTAGGTCCATCATGTTGCAAATGTTACTATTTTTTGTCATTCTTTTTTATGCCTGAGTAATATTCCATTATATATATATTTATACACACACACACACACACACACACACACACACACACACATATCATGTCTTTTTTATCCATTCATCTGTTGATGGACATTAAGGTTGCTTCCATTTCCTGGCTATGGTAAATAGTGCTGCAATGAACTTTCGGGTGCATGTATCTTTTTCAAATTATGGTCTTCTCTGGATATATGCCCGGGAGTAGGATTGCTAGAACTTATGGTAGCTCTAAAAACAATTAATGCTGGAGAGGGTGTGGAGAAAAGGGAACCCTTGTACACTGTTGGTGGGAATGTAAGTTGGTACAGCCACTATGGAGAACAATATGGAGGTTCCTTAAAAACAAACAAAACCTGCGGGGCAGTGGTGGTGGTGGTGTGATGAATTGGGCGATTGGGATTGACATGTATACACTGATGTGTATAAAATTGATGACTAATTAAAACAACAACAACAACAAAAACTACTAAAAATAGAGCTTCCATTGCTTTTAGGATCGAGCCTACAAAGGCTGATGTGACTGGGTCCCTGCCTCGCCTCGTCTCTCATTGCTCTCCCCTCTTTCTCTCTGCTGCAGCCATGCTGACTTTGCAGTTTCTCAAATCACCCTTGTTTCCATGTTGCCCCACAACATTTGCTTAGGCTTTTCCCTTTGCCTACCTAATAATCACCCTTTAGATCTCATTTCAAATTACATTCTCAGTGTCTTTGAAGAAGTCTACAGAACAACTTACTTCTGGAAATTAGAGCTGCCAATTAAATTCCATCTTGTTATGAAACTAATTGTGTGAATCTGTTGATAGGGGTTCAGGACACACTAACCCAAAATATGACACCGTAGCATACTGAATATTTTAAGCTGAAGGAATTTGAGAAAAAGCATATGTAGAAAGGACTCTCTGACCTTCCCCTGCAGGAGATCATAAGACCCTTATGGGAGGGGTGCCTTTTCTATACCCAGAGAAAATGTTCATCCTCATCTCCAAGACGTCAAGAGGAATTAGACTGAAAAGGCTTTGCTATTTCCCCTAATTTACCGCATTAAACTCATACCCCTTTTTGTCCTATCATATTTTCCATGACTTTCTACTCTTCTTCCAACCAAACAGAAACACTCTCAGGTTTAACCACTTCTTCAGGTCTTCATTTTCTAATGAAGTTTCCGGTGTCACGTGAAACTTACAATAAGCGAATTTGTATGCTTTTCTCTTGTCAATCTGTCTTTTGTTAGAGGGGTCTCTGTCAAGAACTTAGAAGGGTAGAGGAAACAGCTCTTTTTCTTCCCTACTTCAGTAACCAGGTAAGAGGCTGTCAAGGTAGTCAAAAAAGAGGAAGTTTCTAGACGGTGAGAAGGGTCACACTGTGTTGAGTAGTGATTAGCAAGGAGAGAAGAGTTAGTAGCAGGGGAATAGTACTACTCTCAGAAGTCACCTCTCTCATCTCTGAAGTCTCCTCACATTTGTTACTTAGGCAGTGAATTGTTCCCATAGTATTTTTTTTTCTTCTCCTTATCTGAGATGCTCATTGAAGACCACATTTATAAGGTACAACTTGATCAATATATGTGGATGGCTTGGTGCATTATATTTGGAAAGTTTTTAATTATTATTGAGTAATAAGTAAGTTTTGTTGAAGCCTTGTCTTTTTTTTTTAGTGTTTGTAATATACTTTGATTTGATTGGATTTTTTACTGAAGTATAGTTAATTAACAATGTGCTAGTTTCAGGTATACAGGAGAGTGATTCATTTTTATATATACATATATTAAGATTAAGTTTTATATATATTATATAATATATATATATTCTTTTTCAGATTCTTTTCCATTATAGGTTATTACAAGATATTGAGTATAGTTCCCTGTGCTATACAGTAGTTGCTTTTTCATGTTCTTATTAGGTTTCATCTTCCTGCATTTTACTTTTTAAGATGCATTTTTTTTTAAACGGGAAACTTTTTTCTGATTATGTTAGTCTATGGACTATCATGGTTCTCTAAATTCAGAAATATATATTAGTAAATGTTCCCTTCTTCATCCCTACATTCATGGGTAATCTCCTGCTAATTATTAGCATGGTGAAGTAAATTAAGGAAGCTATTATTGGGTGTATATGTTAATAGAGTGATAATTGGATACCAGTGAGTAAGAATTAAGTAGGAAATGTCAAGATGAGTTCAGAGCCGTTTCATTAAAGAAAAAAATAGGAAAATGCTGAGGAGCTTACCATCAATTGCTTATTTTACACCAAATGGCTTTTTAAAATTATGGTCACAAAAAGTGGATAAGCAGTAAAATGTACATTTGAGCTGATACAAATTGTCAGAAGAGAAATAAATATCGACACGTTTCACATTTGAGGTAGATTAGATAAATGTTTGATTTTTGAACATTCATTTCAAACAACAAAATTGAAATAACCTAAAATTTTCAAGAAAACTGTGCTGACATTCTAAATCAGTTATGCCATCATTTTGAAAATGGTCAAGATGGGAAGGGGAGGTAGGAAGATGGGATTCCACGTAAAATTCATCTGAAATATTTTTCTAAGAGGATTTGAACAACACACTTAGGATTTCAGGGATGCCCTTTCTGTGTATAATGTATCTATCTGCAAACGTGTTACGGCAAGCATCACCTGGCTGACACACCTGCCCACTGTCCTACCTACAGTGAGCTGTCTGAGATGTTGTGGGAGTTGCCTCTAACCACGACCTGATACCCAATGCCCTGACAACGCTGCCTTTTCAAAGCTTGAACTGCGGCTCTTCACTTGGCTCCACATGCCCAGGGCAACTTGAACACCTGGCAACACAGTAAGTTGGCAGATTCCTGCCTCTGAAAGATTTGCAATTTTCAAGTGAGAGTTGCATTTCTCAATTTTACTTTTCTGTTTAGGGATTAGTTTGCTTATTTGTTCACTTATTCATTCACACATTTACATTTATCGACGAATATTTGTACAATTACATTTTGTTTCCTCACTTGAATAAATAATTTTTTCTCCGTGATGACTAAGGAACAAGCTGGTAAATGGTTGTTTGCTCTACAGTCATTTTGCCACAAGGTGGTGGTATAACTCTTTGAAGTTAAAAAAAAAAAACTTGCAAAAAGTGTAATTTCAAGATTTATAAAAACAAATATAACTCATGAGAATGGCTTATTTTTGTTTCATAGTTTAATTTCTCTACAGCTTTAATAACTGTAGAAATTAGATTTCTATTGCAAATGAATTTTTCTTAAATGATATATAAATTATAAGAATTGAAATCACTCTGATAATGATGATGAT
This sequence comes from Eubalaena glacialis, assembly GCF_028564815.1. Lineage (NCBI taxonomy): Eukaryota > Metazoa > Chordata > Mammalia > Artiodactyla > Balaenidae > Eubalaena > Eubalaena glacialis. The sequence goes on from NC_083716.1 coordinate 131,884,811, forward strand.
ATGCAGTTATCACAGCTAACATTATCTAAGGCCTTATTTTGTGCCAGGCACTGTGCAAGGTGTTTTACGTACAGTGAGTCAGTGCTCGCTGTCCTATCATTACTTAAATACAATCACTGCTACCCTCTTTGCAGATAAGAAGACCAACACTTATATTAACAGGGATTCTTATTTATCTGGTCTTTTAATACTGTGTCTTATGTTAGGTTTTATAGTTGAATTAGAGCTATGTTTCCTGAGTTAGCAGGACAGTAATCTCCAGGGGGTACACTTTTCCATAAATAATTTTTGCAGAGTCCTAACCTGAAGATTCTAATTCTGAGGGTCTGGAATTGGGACCTAGTAAACAGTACTTTGAACAAATGTCCCTTATGATTCTTACTGTTAAACAAGTTTAAAAACTATTGATTGATAGTTGTCTTTGAGTTTCACTGCTCTGCTTAAAAGATGCTTAAAATCACCTATTTCCAGCACTGCACCCTTTACCTCAAGATTTTAAAATCAAGATTATAAAATTACAATAATGTTTCATTCAGGCTCTTCAATACTATTTTCACCCTGATTTTGAGGATTTGGGCAAGTGATGTATTATAAAGAGGTGAATGCTTTTGTATTTTATTGTTAAAAAAAAAGTGATATGTAAAGAAAGTGTTTTGTGCTCTGTTACAGAAATATCCCAGTGAAATTCATACTACACAATGTAGTAAAAACAGATATAAAATGCTTTATCAGTTTAAAAGTACTGAAAATTCTAATTTGTATTTTAGGGATGCATATAAGCTATTAACAATTCAAATATTATATGACAATATTGAGTTAGTAAAATCTCTTATAACATAACTGATCCCAACTTTTTTAAAAGCATGTAATATTTCGCCTCACCAACTTTACACTGCTGAAGTTTAAAAATGAACAAAGTACTGAAATCCAGTGACAACAGCCAGCAGAACACTTTCCTTTAAATCTAAAGTATTTATAGTGCTCTGTGTATTTAGATCTCTCTTCTCCTAGATATTAGGTATCCATATTAGGTATCAGTATTTTCATTTTTGCATTTTTTCAGAACAATTTAATTGTTTGCTCTACAGTCATTTTACCACAAGGTGGTGGTATAACCTTCTGTCTTAGATTCCTTGACATTCCCAAAACCTTCTAACTGGATTAAAATTGCTTAGAGAAAAATATCCCATTACCTTTGTAACTATTTTAACAAACTTTAAGAGGTTTAATTAATTATTATGTGTTGCCAATGCACCTATAATTTATACCAATTTGACAAGTGATATTTCCTTAAAATGATAAAGAAAACCTAATGTTTTAAAACTCTTGTGTGCTATACCAAGAGATGACACTAATCACCAGAAAAACTTAAGCTAATTCTGGAACTAGCCAACATTAATGGCGATACTAAAATGGGAGTAGTAGGATGAGGTCTCTGAATGTTTTTCATTGCCTTGAACTTTACTTTTAGAACTTGGTAGTTTATCTATTTAATGTTTATTCTAAAACTGGATTTTTCAAAATTAATTTTTTCATTTTTTTTTGTATTACTGGTAGCAGCCTTAATCCTAAGTGCCCCGTACTGAAACATTTATATAAGTTACTGTGGTAGATATTTGAGTGTACCTTTCAGATGTGGTCTGCAGACAGCCTCTAGCTATCAGCTCTTTCTGTCTCAGCTGCAGAGAACCACCTATGTGGAGGTTAGGCCCTTCCCAGGGCAGCCCACTTCTACTGACTGAGCAAAGTGGCAGTATAAAGACCTGGCCCTTTGGGGTCTATGCAGAATTTTTTTTTATTGAGATATAAATGACATATAACATTGTATTAGTTTTAGTCATACAGTATAATTATCTGATACATGTTTATATTGCGAAATGATTACCATGAGTTTAGTTAACATCCATTACAGCACATAATAACAATTTTTTTCCTTGTGACGAGAACTTTTAAGATCTACTCTCTTAGCAACTTTTAAATATACAACACTGTATTGTTAACTGTAGTCACCATGCTGTATATTACATTCCCAGGACTTATTTATCTTACAACTGGAAGTTTGTACCTTTGCACCACCTTGACTCATTTCTCCCATTTTCCCACACACCCCCCTACTCCACACACACACCTGCTTCTGGTAATCACAAATCTGTTCTCTGTAGCCATGAGTTTGTTTTTTTTTTAATTTTAACTTATTTTTTAAGATCCCACATATAAGTGACATTATAAGTATTTGTCTTTCTCTGACTATCTTATTTCACTTACCCTCCATATCCATCCATGTTGCCACAGATGGCAGGATTTTCTTCATTTTTATGGCTGAATAATATCTCATTGTGTATATACACTATATTTTCTTTATCCATTCATTCATCCATGGACACTTATTTGTTTCCATGTCTTGGCTATTGGAAATAATGCTGCAATCTCTATGGGGATGCAGGTATCTTTTGGAGACAGTGATTCTGTTTCTGTTAGATAAGTACCCAGAAATGGAATTGCTAGACCATATGGCAGTTCTAATTTTTATTTTTTGAGGAGCCTCCATACTGTTTTCCACAGTGGCTGCACCAATTTACATTCCCACCAACAGTGTACAAGGTTTCCCTTTTCTCTACATCCTTGCCAACACTTGTTATTTCTTGTCTTTTTGATAATAGCCATTCTAACATGCATGAAGCGATACCTAATTATGGTTTTGATTTGCATTTCCCTGATGATTAGTGATGTTGAGCATCTTTTCATGTACCTGTTGGCTTTCCATATGTCTTCTTTGGAAAAATCTCTATTCAGATATTCTGCCCATTTTTAAACTAGATTGTTTCTTGCTTCTTTTTTCTGCTGATTTGTATGAGTTTAAATACTTTTTAGATATTTACCCCTTATCGGATACATAATTTGCAAATATTTTCTCCCATTCCATAGGTTGCCTTTTCATTTTGTTGATGGTTTCCTTTGCTGTGCAGAAGTCTTTTAGTTTGATATAGTCCTACTTGTTTATTTTTGCTTTTTTGCCTTTCTGTTTAGTGTCAAATCCAAAAAGTCATTGCCACAACTGATGTCAAGGAGCTTACCTCCTATGTTTTCTTCTAGGAGTTTTAAGGTTTCAGGTCTTCTGTTCAAGTCTTTAATCTATTTTGGGTTAATTTTTGTGTATGGTGTAAGATAGGGCTTCATTCTCTTGCATGTGGCTGTCTAGTTTTACCAACACAATTTATTGAAGAGATTATCCATTCTCTATTGTATATTCTTGTCTCCTTTGTTGTAAATTAATTGACCATACATAGGAGAGTTTACTTTTGGGCTTTTGAGTCTGTTCCATTGACCTATGTTTCCATTTTTGTGCCAGTACCATACTGTTTCAATTACTGTAGCTTTGTAATACGGTTTGAAAACAAGAAGCATGTTGCCTCCAGCTTTGTTCTTCTTTCTTAAGATTGCTTTGGCTATTCCAGGTCTTTTGTGGTTTTATATAAATTTTAGGATTATTTATTCTAGTTCTGTGAAAAATGCCATTGGTATTTTGATAGGAATTGCTTTGAATCTGTAGATTGATTTGGATAGTATGGACATTTTAATATCAATTCTTCCAATCCATGAACCTGGAATATTTTTCCATTTGTTTGTGTCTTCTATTTCTTTCATCAGTGTTTTATAGGTTTCAGTATACAGATCTTTCACCTCATTGGTTAAGTTTATTCCTAGCTATTTTATTCATTTTGATGTAATTGTCAATGGATTGTTTTCTTAATTTCTCTTCATAATAACTTGTTATTAGCGTATAAAAATGCAACTGATTTTTATGTATTGATTTGGTATCCTGCAACTTACTGAATTCATTGATTAGTTCTAACTTTTTTTGGTGGAATCTTTAAGGTTTTCTATATATAATGTCATGTCATCTGCAAATAGAACCAGTTTTACTTCTTCTTTCCTTCCTTCCAAGCCTATACTGAATAAATGTGACAAGAGTGGGCATCCTTGTCTTATTCCTGATCTTAGAGAAAAAACTTTATGTTTTTCGCTGTTGAATATGATATTAGCTGCAGGCTTGTCACATATGGCCTTTATTACGTTAACACATGTTCCCTCTATACCCACCTTTTTGAGAGTTCTTTCATCAATAAATGTTGAATTTTGTCAAATACTTTTTCTGCGTCTATTAAAGTGATCATATGATTCTTATCCTTCATTTTGTTAATGTGGTTTATAACATTGATTTGCAGATAGTGAACCATTCTTGAATCCCTGGAATAAATCCCACTTGATCATGGTGTATGGTCTTTTTAATGTATTGTTGACTTAGTTTGCTAATATTTTGTTCAGAATTTTTGCATCCATCTTCATCAGGGATATTGGCCTGCAAATTTCTTTCCTTGTAGTGTCCTTGTCTGGTTTTGGTATCAGGGTAATGGTGGTATCATAGAATGAGTTTGGAAGTGTTGCCTCCTGTTCTCTTTTTTGGAAGAGTTTGAGAAAGATTGGTATTAATTTTTCTTTAAATGTTTGGTAGAATTCACCAGTGAAGCCACCTGGGTGAGGACTTCTGTTTGTTGGTAGGTTTGATTTTTTTTTTTAATGTTGTGGCTGACTTGGTTTTTTCCCTACATGTTTTTTGGTTTTTGGTTTTTTTTGTTTTAATTTATTTATTTTTAAATTTTGGCTGTGTTGGGTCTTCGTTTCTGTGCGAGGGCTTTCTCCAGTTATGGCAAGCAGGGGCCACTCTTCATCGCGGTGCATGGACCTTTCACTGTCGTGGCCTCTCTTGTTACGGGGCACAGGCTCCAGACACGCAGGCTCACTAGTTGTGGCTAACGGGCTTAGTTGCTCCGCAGCATGTGGCATCTTCCCAGACCAGGGCTCGAACCCGTGTCCCCTGCATTGGCAGGCAGATTCTCAACCACTGCGCCACCAGGGAAGCCCAGGTTTGATTATTGATTCAATTTCCTTACTAACAATTGGTCTGTTCAGATTTTCTGTTAATTCATGATTCAGTCTTGGTATGTTCTATGTTTCTAGGAATTTATCCATTTCTTGTAGATAGTCCAATTTGTTAGCATATAATTTTCATAGTAGTCTCTTATGATCCTTTGTATTTCTGAGATATCAATTGTAACATCTCCTCTTTCATTTCTGATTTTATTTATTTGAGTCCTCTCTCTTCTTTTCTTAATGAGTCTGGCTAATGATCTATTTTGTTTATCTTATCAAAGAACCAGCTCTCAGTTTCACTGATCTTTTCTGTTGTCTTTTTAGTCTCGATTTCATTGATTTCTACTCTGACCTTCGTTACTTTCTTCCTTCTACTAACTTTTGTCTTAGCTTCTCCTTTTTCTAGTTCCTTGAGATACAAAGTTAGGTTGTTTGATATTTTCTTTTTTCTTCATGTAGGGGTTTATCCTTATGAATTTCCCTCTTAAAACTGCTACTACTGTATCCAATAAGTTTTGGTATATTGTATTTCCATTTTCATTTGTCTCAAGATATTTTTTAAATTTCTTTTCAACCCACTGGTTGTTCAGTAGCATGCTATTTAATCTCCACATGTTTGTGAATTTTCCAGTTTTCTTCTTGTAATTGATTTCTAGTTTCACACCACTGTTGTTGGAAAAGATACTTGATATGATTTCAATCGTCTTAAATTTAAGATGTGTTTTGTGGTCTAATACATGATCTATACTGGAGAATGTTCCATGTGTAAATGAGAAGTATGTGTATTCTATTGCTTTTGAATGGAATGTTGTGTAAATGTATGTTAAGTCCATCTGGTCTAACATATTATTTAAGTCTAATGTTTCCTTGTTGATTTTCTGTTTGATATTCTATATCTATCCATTGACAAAAGTGGGGTGTTGAAGTCCCTTACTATTACTGTTATTGCTGTCTTTTTTTCCTTTTTGTGTCATTAATATTATATATTTAGGTGCTCCTTTTTGGGGTGCATAAATATTTACAAATGTTACATTCTCTTGTTGGATTGACTGCTTTATAATTATATAATGACCTTCTTTGTCTCTTATTACAATCTTTGTCTTAAAGTCTATCTTGTTTTATATATTACCTCAGCTTTCTTTTGGTTTCCGTTTGCATGGAATGCCTTTTTCCATCCCTTCACTTTCAGTCTGTGTGTGTCCTTAAAACTGAAGTGGCTCTCTCACTTAAGGCAGAATATATAAATTGGGTCCTCTCCATTGACCTTTTATAACTCCCAATGAGGTCCATTTATCATAGAATAATATATTTAATAATATAAATGCAATTCACCATTGGCATTATTATGAAGAATAAGAAATATCAAAACAATTCCTATATTTATTTGGTTATTGTTATTCAAGGAAGTGATTTTTTAAAAAGAAAAATCTGATCAAATAACTTATTTTTAAACTCTAGAAGGAAACAAGTGAAGAAATCACTTCTCCATTCACTGTTCTCTCCTTTGCTCACTGTGCTCTGGCCACACTGCCTTTCTTGCAAGCTTTCTAACACGCTGGAGACACTATCCTTGAACATTTGTTCTGGAGGTTTCTTCTGTGGGTCTAGATGTGGTCAATCCAGGTTGCATCACAGCCCCTGAATGAATTTTGTAAGAATTTCTCTCCCTCTCACTGTCTTTGTTTCTCTTTTTTCTTTTCTAATTTATTTTTATAATGGGGTATAGCTGATTTTCAATGCTGTGTTTCTTCCTTCTGTATATCCACTTGATTCACTTACAGAGAGACATCAATAAATTCCTTTTCAGATTCTTACCAGTCTTGTATATTCTCTTCTGGTGACTAGAGTGTGCTGACTGAAGTGCTTTGAGCTATAGAGTAGGTCTTGTCGATTACCTATTTGGTCTATGGAACGGTATCTATGCTAATTTCAACCTCCTGGTTTATGCCTCACACCACCCGACCTTTCCCCTTTAGCAGCCATAAGTGTGTTTTCTAAATGTGTGAGGCTGTTTCTGTTTTGTCATTTAGTTCATGTGTAGCCATTTTTAGATTTCACCTATAAGTGATATCTTATGATAAGTCTCTTTTACTGTCTGACTTATGTCACTTAGAATGATCGTACCTAAGTCCACCCGAGTTGCTGCAACTGGCTTTCTTTCATTCATGTCATGGCTGAGTAATATTCCATTTTACCTAAGTGCCACATCTTCTTAATCCATTTTTTCCTTCCAAGGTCATTTACATTGTATGTCAGTCGAGGCTCTTGTAAACAGAGCAGCACTAAAGGTTGGGGTGCCTGTGTCCTGTTGATTTTTGTTTTCCCAAGAAATATGCCCATGAGTGGAAGTGCTGTATGCTCTGTAGCTCTGTTTTTTAGATTTTTAAGGAAACACAATACACTTCTCCAGAATAACCTTGGCAATTTACATTCCCGCCATCAGCATAACAGGGCTCCCTTTTCTCCACCCCCTGTCCTGCATTTCTGGTTTTTACACTTTGTGAGGATGGCCCTTCTGAATGATGTGAAGTGATACCTCTTTGTAGTGTTGATTTGCATTGCCCGCTTGTTTTGTTGGCCAAAAAGCGAGTAAGGGTTTTTCCTGAATATATTCAGGACAAACGCATACGCCCTTGTTGGCCAACTGCATCATTGGCGAAGTTCAGCCACTTTTCATGTGCTTTAATGACGAGTCCATTCTACCTCTTGAAATCCCTTTCCTGCAATTGTGCCTTGATTACAAGTCCTTTTCGATGACTTACTTCAAGACATTTTTCGATGATAGGTATCATTTACAACCCTGCAGGTTTGTGAATTGCAGTGCCCATGAGCTCCATTTTTCAACTTGTATTTTTGGGAACTGGCCACAGAACAGTAGGATTGCTTCAAGCCCTATTCTGGTTCCAAGGGTAAGGTGAGCCTTTGGTCAGTTCCTCTTCCTGATTGGAAATCAGCATGGCATGTGCCTGTCCAACACCTAGGGCTTGTCTCTCATTGGTTCCCCCCCTTCCGCTTCATCCTCCAGACAACTTCCAAACTGTGCGAAACAGGATGTTGAAGGTGCTGACTTCCCCAAGTGGGGAGATTTTTAGGAAAGAGGCTGCGGGGGGAACCCAACCACCAGGAGATGAGGAGATGAGGTGCCTTTTCCAAACTCTTCCCGATCAGACGGTGTACCATCCTCTGGGTGTCACAGGCATGTTTTAGGTGTAGGAAGGGTCCCCTCCAAGTAAGGAGAACACCAGGGATCTTTCCAAAGCAGTGTCTCCCCGAACCCTAAAACTGGGGAAGTTTTAAGCTACGGGTACATGCATGTTCACGAAGGGCCTTGGGCAGTAGGCAGTGTCCAAGCTTTAGATGATTGAAGTCTTGAATGTCAGAAGCAGTCATCATCGGCCTCCCTTAGGTTCTGTTTTATCTGGTGTTTATAGATGATGTACATATAGATATTTATTCTTTTTCAGATTCTTTCCTCTTATAGGTTATTACAAAATATTGTGTGTAGTTCCCTGTGTTATCCAGTAGGTCCTTGTTTATTATGTATTTTATACATAGCAGTGTGTATATGTTAATCCCAAACTCTTAATTTATCCCTCCCCCCACCTTTCCCATTTGGTAACAATAAGTTATGATTTTATATTCCTCAGAAATGGGGGAGCTGAAAGAGGGGTATCATTTTCAATGGAAAATTATTCAAAAGAAGATTGAAGCTTCAGCCCAGATTATTAGATGTACATCCTTGGAAAAAAATCACTAGTTTCTCTAAACTTGACCTGACAAATAAGACAAAAGCCCTTCACTGAACGTGCTTATAATAAAGTGATGGTAATATCAAATGGAAGTGTTAGAAACTTCTTCTTTTAAACGAGCCTTATACACTGCTCTACCTTAATTACAGTTTGGTTCACACATCTGTTCATTGAAGTTACAATGTTCTCAAATTCTGTCACTGATCCTCCAGAATGGGTCCCAACAAGGGTCCCCCTGCCCAGTGTCATTGGAGCCAACAGAACGAGACTGAGTTTTGTTCAGAAGCAAAGGAAAACGTTATATTTTGATCAGAGAATGGAGAGCTGAGAGCGTGCACTCCCCCGCGGGCTGTGGGCCGGGCTGCTGTATAGGGATCCCGTCAGTGTCAGCGGGTGGGAGTGGGCGGAGCTCTCGAGGGCCGGGTTGGCTGGAGCTCAGGCTCTATGTCGCGGAGTCTGCTCTGCACGGGGCCCCGTGAGCTGAGGTGTCGGCCCAGGCATTTTGCACTAGGAAATCTGGTCTGAAGTGCCGGCTGTGAGGCCTCTGCATGTGGAACCCTAGGATCAAGTGAAATTAGACAAAGCACAAAGGAAAAAAAGGTTAGACTTTATTTTATTGCCCAGATTCTATTTTTATCTCCCAGGAATTTTTAATGGGCTTTGCCGGTGACAAACCCCTCCTCTGCCTTTTGTCCCGTTCCTCATTCGTGGGGGGCTGAGGGTGCAGATCCCTCTTCTGTAACTGCTTCATGCTGATTTGGGTGTGCTCATACCCGGTGGGAGGGGCAGAATTTCTCCCCAGCAGCCTCCAGGTGAGTTTGATTGTCCCCAGGGCTCCTCCCTCACTGCTCGTCTGCCTGAGCACCAGCATTTGAAGGTTAATAGATTCTAATGACCTTTAAGGGACCAGGAAAGAGATGCCCAGAGACGCTAGGGTGGCCGGTTTTACCCCGGCCCCACATTTGTTTGGCCACCTTAGGATGACGGTTTCTGCCACCCAAGATCCTCTGACGAGTAGTCTGCACTTTCTTCAATGAGGCCACTGAATTAACGTGCCTGGGTTGAGGTCAATATAAACACCCCCTCCAGGCAGCAAGATCCCCTGCAGCTGTGCCTGATGCCATATTCTCTGCCCCATCAGCAGTCTCGGGGCTGGGCTGGTGGGAGGGAGTGAGGGGCCATGGCTTTGTGGGTGGCCCAGTGTGGGTGGGGCTCTGCTGGACTTCCTGCAGGAGTTGCCAAGCTGCCACCTGCTAAAGAGGAGGATGTGTCACCAATACCTGCCGTTGGAATTTCTCCCCGGGCAGAGGTGAGGAAGGAAAAAAGTAGTGGGGGCCAGAACAGGAGGGGTAACTCAGGTAGGGAAATGGAAAGCTTCCAGAAGAGTGCCCGGGGCTAGGACCATCCTGGCTGCCCTTCAGGCACCATCTCGAGCCTGCGTTCTGTCGCTGGTGTGACTCCAAGCCCTTTCCTCTAGGCTTTAAAGTCTTTGTACATATTCAGGTGTTTTACCTGGGAAGGGTGGGAAAAGTTCAGGAGCAGCTGGCCTGGGGGTCAGCTCATGTTTACCCAGAGACGCATCCTCACAGTCCACCAGCTTTGCAATGAGGACGCTCCTTGGCGGGGGTCTGCTGCCTGCATGTGAGATGATTCCCCATCTCTGACCAACTTCAGAATTGTTGACCACTGGAGCAAGTGTCCTGATAGGTTTTCGTCTGTATAACTGGTAGGTTCTGTTTTTTATTTCTTTTTTTGGTTCAAGGTAGGTTTTAGTCCTCTTTTTTGTATTTACAGATATAAGCATGGAAATAATTCATTCATATAAATAGGTCTATGGGAAGGGAAGAAATTTTTAAAAATTTTTTTCAATTTTAATTATTTTAAAAAATTTTTTAATTTATTTTTTTATACAGCAGGTTCTTATGTGTTATCTATTTTATACATATTAGTGTATATCCCAATCTCCAGTTCATCCCACCTGCCTCCCACCATTTTCCCCCCTTGGTGTCCATACGTTTGTTCTCTACATCTGTGTCTCTGTTTCTGCCCTGCAAACTGGTTCATCTGTACCATTTTTCTAGGTTCCACATATATGCATTAATATACAATATATTTTTTCTCTTTCTGACTTAGTTCACTCTGTATGACAGTCTCTAAATCCATCCACATCTCTACAAATGACCCAATTTCATTCCTTTTTATGGCTGAGTAATATTCCATTGTATATATGTACCACATTTTCTTTATCCATTCATCTGTCGATGGGCATTTAGGTTACTTCCATGACATAGCTATTGTAAATAGTGCTGCAGTGAACATTGGGGTGCATGTGTCTTTTTGAATTATGGTTTTCTCTGGGTATATTCCCAGTAGTGGGATTGCTGGATCATATGGTAATTCTATTTTTAGTTTTTTAAGGAACCTCCATGCTGTTCTCCATAGTGACTTGATACGTTCATACAAATTGAATGTATCAATTTACATTCCCACCAACAGTGCAAGAGGGTTCCCTTTTCTCCACACCCTACAGCATTCATTGTTTGTAGATTTTCTGATGATACCCATTCTAACTGGTGTGAGGTGATACCTCATTGTAGTTTTGATTTGCATTTCTCTAATAATTAGTGACGTTGAGCAGCTTTTCATGTGCTTCTTCGCCATCTGTATGTCTTTTATGAAGAAATGTCTATTTAGGTCTTCTGCCCGTTTTTGGATTGGGTTGTTTGTTTTCTTAATATTGAGCTGCATGAGCTGTTTATATATTTTGAAGATTAATCCTTTGTCCATTGATTCGTTTGCAAATATTTTCTCCCATTCTGAGGGTTGTCTTTTCGTCTTGTTTGTAGTTTGCTTTGCTTTGCAAAAGCTTTTAAGTTTCATTAGGTCCCATTTGTTTATTTTTGGTTTTTATTCCATTACTCTAGGAGGTGGATCAAAAAAGACCTTGCTGTGATTTATGTCAAAGAATATTCTTCCTATGTTTTCCTCTAAGAGTTTTATAGTGTCCGGTCTTACATTTAGGTCTCTAATCCCTTTTGAGTTTATTTTTATGTATGGTGTTACAGAGTGTTCTAATTTCATTCTTTTAAATGTAGCTGTCCAGTTTTCTCAACACCACTTATTGAAGAGACTGTCTTTTCTCCATTGTATATCCTTGCCTCCTTTGTCATAGATTAGTTGACCTAGGTGCGTGGGTTTATCTCTGGGCTTTCTATACTGTTCCATTGATCTACATTTCTGTTTATTTGCCAGTACCATATTGTCTTTATTACTGTAGCTTTGTAGTATAGTCTTAAGTCAGGGAGTCTGATTCCTCCAGTTCCGTTTCTTTCCCTCAAGACTGCTTTGGCTATTCAGGGTCTTTTGTGTCTCCATACAAATTTTAAGCTTTTTTGTTCTAGTTTTGTAAAAAATGCCACTGGTAATTTGATAGGGACTGCATTGAATCTGTAGATTGCTTTGGGTAGTATAATCATTTTCACAATATTGGTTCCTCTAATCCAAGAACATGGTATAGCTCTCCATCTGTTTATATTATCTTTGATTTCTTTCATCAGTATCTTATAGTTTTCTGAGTACAGGTCTTTTACCACCTTAGGTAGGTTTATTCCTAGGTATTTTATTCTTTTTGTTGCAATGGTGAATGGGATTGTTTCTTTAATTTCTCTTTCCGATCTTTCATTGTTAGTGTATAGGAATGCAAGAGATTTCTTTGCATTAATTTTGTATCCTGCTACTTTACCAAATTCATTGATTAGCTCTAGTAGTTTTCTGGTGGCATCTTTAGGATTCTGTATGTATAGTATCATGTCATCTGCAAACAGTGACAGTTTTACTTCTTCTTTTCTAATCTGTATTACTTTTACTTCTTTTTCTTCTCTGATTGCTGTGGCTAGGACTTCCGAAACTATGTTGAATAATAGTGGCAAGAGTGGACATTCTTGTCTTGTTCCTGATCTTAGAGGAAATGCTTTCAGTTTTTCACCATTGAGAATGATGTTTGCTGTGGGTTTGTCATATATGCCCTTTATTATGTTGAGGTAGGTTTCCTCTATGCCCACTTTATCATAAATGGGTGTTGAATTTTGTTAAAAGCTGTTCCTGCATCTATTGAGAGGATCATATGGTTTTTAGTCTACAATTTGTTAATATGGTGTATCACATTGTTTGAGTTGTGTATATTGAAGAATCCTTGCATCCCTGGGATAAACCCCACTTGATCATGGTGTATGATCCTTTTAATGTGTTGTTGGATTCCGTTTGCTAGTATTTTGTTGAGGATTTTTATATCTCTATTCATCAGTGATATTGGTCTGTAATTTTCTTTTTTTTTTATAGTATCTTTGTCTGGTTTTGGTATCAGGGTGATGGTGGCCTCATGGAATGAGTTTGGGAGTGTTCCTTCCCTTGCAGTTTTTTGGAAGAGTTTGAGAAAGATGGGTGTTAGCTCTTCTCTAAATGTTTGATAGAATTCACCTGTGAAGCCATCTGGTCCTGGACTTTTGTTTGTTGGAAGATTTTTAATCACAGTTTCAATTTCTTTACTTGTGATTGGTCTGTTCATATTTTCTATTTCTTCCTGGTTCAGTCTTGGAAGGTTATAGCTTTCTACGAATTTGTCCATTTCTTCCAGGTTGTCCATTTTATTGGCATAGAGTTGCTTATAGTAGTCTCTTCGGATGCTTTGTATTTCTGTGGTGTCTGTTGTAACTTCTCCTTTTTCATGTCTAATTTTATTGATTTGAGTCCTCTCCCTCTTTTTCTTGATCAGTCTGGCTGAAGGTTTATGAATTTTGTTTATCTTCTCAGAGAACCAGCTTTTAGTTTTATTGACATTTGCTATTGTTTTCTTTGTTTCTGTTTCATTTATTTCTGCTCTGATCTGTATGATTTCTTTCCTTCTACTAACTTTGGGTTTTGTTCTTCTTTCTCTAGTTCCTTTAGGTGTAAGGTTAGATTGTTTATCTGAGATTTTTCTTGTTTCTTGATGTAGGCTTGTATTGCTATAAATTTCCTTCTTAGAACTGCCTTTGCTGCATCCCGTAGGTTTTGGATCATCATGTTTTTGTTGTCATTTGTCTCTAGGTATTTTTTGATTTCCTCTTTGATTTCTTCAGTGATCTCTTGGTTATTTAGTAACGTATTGTTTAGCCTCCATGTGTTTGTGTTTTTTACATGTTTTTCCCTATAATTGATTTCTAATCTCATAGTGTTGTGGTCAGAACAGATGCTTGATATGATTTCAATTTTCTTAAATTTACTGAGGCTTGATTTGTGACCCAAGATGTGATCTATCCTGGAGAATGTTCCATGTGCACTTGAGAAGAAAGTGTAATCTGCTGTTTTGGGATGGAATGTCCTATAAATGTCAATTAAATCTATCTGGTCTATTGTGTCACTTAAAGCTTGTGTTTTGTTTTTAATTTTCTGTCTCAATGATCTCCATTGGTGTAAGTGAGTTGTTAAAGTCCCCTGCTATTATTGTGTTACTCTCGATTTCCTCTTTTATAGCTGTTAGCAGTTGCCTTATGTATTGAGGTGCTCCTATGTTGGGTGCATATATACTTGTAATTGTTATATCTTCTTGGATTGATCCCTTGATCATTATGTAGTGTCCTTCCTTGTCTCTTGTAACATTCTTTATTTTAAAGTCTATTTTTTGAGATATGAGTGTTGCTACTACAGCTTTCTTTTGATTTCCATTTGCATGGAATATCTTTTTCCATCCCCTCACTTTCAGTCTGTATGTGTCCCTATGTCTGAATTGGGTCTTTTGTAGACAGCATATATATGGGTCTTGTTTTTGTATCCATTCAGTGAGCCTGTGTCTTTTGGTTGGAGCATTTAATCCATTCACGTTTAAGGTAATTATCGATATGTATGTTCCTATGACCATTTTCTTAATTGTTATGGGTTTGTTTTTGTAGGTCCTTTTCTTCTCTTGTGTTTCCCACTTAGAGAAGTTCCTTTAGCATTTGTTGCAGAGCTGGTTTGGTGGTGCTGAATTTTCTTAGCTTTTGCTTGTCTGTAAAATTTTGATTTCTCCATTGAATCTGACTGAGATCCTTGCTGGGTAGAGTACTCTTGGTTGTAGGTTCTTCCCTTTCATGACTTTAAATATATCATGCCAGTCCCTTCTGGCTTGTAGAGTTTCTGCTGAGAAATCAGCTGTTAACCTTATGGGAGTTCCCTTGTATGTTATTTGTCATTTTTCCCTTGTTGCTTTCAATAATTTTTCTTTGTCTTTAATTTTTGTCAATTTGATTACTATGTGTCTCGGCATGTTTCTCCTTGGGTTTATCCTGCCTGGGACTCTCTGTGCTTCCTGGACTTGGGTGGCTGTTTCCTTTCCCATGTTAGGTAAGTTTCCGACTATAATCACTTTAAATATTTTTTCGGGTCCTTTCTCTCTCTCTTATCCTTCTGGGACCCCTATAATGCGAATGTTGTTGCATATAATGTTGTCCCAGACGTCTCTTACGCTGTCTTCATTTCTTTTCATTCTTTTTTCTTTATTCTGTTCTGCAGCAGTCAATTCCACCATTCTGTCTTCCAGGTCACTTATCCGTTCTTCTGCCTCAGTTATTCTGCTATTGATTCCTTCTAGTGTATTTTTCATTTCAGTTATTGTTTTGTTCATCTCTGTTTGTTCTTTAATTATTCTAGGTGTTTGTTCTTTAATTCTTCTAGGTCTTTGTTAAACATTTCTTGCATCTTCTCGATCTTTGCCTCCATTCTTTTTCCAAAGTCCTGGATCATCTTCACTATCATTATTCTGAATTCTTTTTCTGGAAGTTTGCTTATCTCTACCTCATTTAGTTGTTTTTCTGGGCTTTTATCTTGTTCCTTCATCTGGTACAAAGTCCTCTGCCTTCTCATTTTGTCTATCTTTCTGTGAATGTGGTTTTTCTTCCACAGGCTGCAGAATTGTAGTTCTTCTTGCTTCTGCTGTCTGCCCTCTGGTGGATGAGGCTATCTAAGGGGCTTGTGCAAGCTTCCTGATGGGAGGGACTGGTGGTGGGTAGAGCTGGGTGTTGCTCTGGTGGGCAGAGCTCAATACAACTTATTCTGCTTGTCTGCTGATGTGTGGGGCTGGGTTCCCTCCCTGTTGGTTGTTTGGCCTGAGGTGACCCAGCACTGGAGCCTACCTGGCTCTTTGGTGGGGCTAATGGCAGACACTGGGAGGGCCCACTCCAAGGGGTACTTCCCAGAACTTCTGCTGCCAGTGTCCTTGTCCCCACGGTGAGCCACAGCCACCCCCCGCCTCTCCAGGCGACCCTCTAACACTAGCAGGTAGGTCTGGTTCAGTCTCCTATGGGGTCACTGCTCCTTCCCCTGGGTCCTGATGTGCACACTACTTTGTGTGTGCCCTCCAAGAGTGGAGTCTCTGTTTCCCCCAGTCCTGTCAAAGTCCTGCAATCAAATCCCGCTAGCCTTCTAAGTCTGCTTCTCTAGGAATTCCTCCTTCTGTTGCCGGAACCCCAGGTTGCGAAGCCTGATGTAGGGCTCAGAACCTTCACTCCAGTGGGTGGACTTCTGTGGTGTAAGTGTTCAGTTTGTGAGTCACCCACCCAGCACTTATGGGATTTGATTTGATTGTGATTGAGCCCCTCCTACTATCTCATTGTGGCTTCTCCTTTGTCTTTGGATGTGGGGTATTTTTTTGGTGAGTTCCACTGTCTTCCTTTTGATGATTGTTCAGCAGTTAGTTGTGATTCTGGTGCTCTCGCAAGACAGAGTGAGCGCACGTCCTTCTACTCCACCATCTTGAACCAATCTCCACTGGTGAGTTCTTAATTAGCAGTGTGGATGGTAATGTTAAAGGTCCTGAATCAGGATTGAAATACTTAACCCCCACATGTACGGGTGTAAGAACCTGGGGAGGCCGCGTGAAAACAGCACCCTTAGGGCTTCCGTCTTGACCCCTCAACACTCTGGTGTCCAGCCACTGCTTTAGGATTTCTGGGGGCCCAATGCTGACTTTAAGGGTTCCATAATCCAGCCTCTGTCTGCCTTTAGTGAGACCCGCATTTCCAGGATCCTACAGAGCAGGGTCTGTGTGACTGTTCTGTGGCTTCTCTAACAAATGACCACAAGCTGAGTGGTTTAAAACAACAGGAATTCATCCTCCCCCAGTCTTGGAGATCAGACATCTGAGATCAAGGTGTTGTAGGACTGAAGTCCCTCCAGAGGCTCCAGGATAGGGTTCTTGCTGCCTTGTCCAGATTCTGGGGGCTCCATGCATCCCCAGGCTTTTGGCTGTATCCCTCCCATCTCTGCATCTGTCTTCACGTGGCTTCTCCTGTGTCTGGGTCTCTCCTCTTTTGTCTCTTGCAAGGATGCTGTCATTGGATTGGGGGCCACCCTAACCCAACATGACCTTACCTCGAGATCCTTAACTACATATATGAAGACCCTTTTCCCAGATATGGTCCTGTTCACGTGTTCTGGGGGGACACATCTTTTGGGGTCACCATTCAACCCATTATCTGTGTATAAAATAACCCTCATTTTAGGAGATTACCAAGATCTCAAACAGATTGGCACAGACTACAACCATGTGGGTGGGGGTCTGGTGATGATGAGGACTCTAGAATCACCTGGAAAGGATCAAGGCCTGGCTTCATCAGAAAGTGAGCTCTTCCACCATGGGGCCAGTAGAAGCAGCCACTCCACTCTGTCCGTGGAAAGGGGCACAGTGCCAAGTCCAGAAGTGGTTATGTTGCAAAGCTGGCTCTTCTGGGATTTCCTCATCAATAGCATCATGTAACCAATAACTACGGGCTTGGAGGAATCGCTTTCTGGTACGTGATGACAGCACTGTCACTTTAGGTGCAGCAAGCCTAGAATAGGAATGTTTGAAGGAGAAGAGTTTGAGAGATTGCAAAGCTTGGTTGTCATGGAAATTGAGCAGGTTTTTCAAGGTTGTCAAAGAAACTTCTCTCTTAAACTGAAGGCACGGCTGGGAGAGCTGAACTCCAGGGATCTTTTAAAGGGGCTGCTCTGAAGCACCATCACCTAGGTGGTGGTCTCAGCATGAGCTGGGGTTTTCGAAAAGTGTGATGAGATTAAGCCTGACTTTGTGTGACAGCTGGGGAGGGGCTTGCAAAGCACCTTGGCTTTTAGAGCAAAGGTTTGTTGCTGGAATGAAGTGTCTCCCAAAAATGGGCCAAAGCTGAAGATGTCTCTGTCCCCCTTCTTGTGAAAGTCCAGGGAAGGTGGGTGTCAGGGCCCAGGCCCTGTTCCCCTTGTTTCTCCTCCCTGCTTCCAGGTGAGTGCTCTAACCAGCAGAGTGGGGTGACCACGGGGGCATCATTCCCTCCATCCTAGGATGCAGGCTGGCCAAGCCCCTCACCACCTCCCCCCCTTCCCCTTGGTAACACAAGACACTGTGTCCCAGCTGCAAGGGGTGGGAAGGCTGGGGGGTGCAGGGTAGACATAAACAGGAAAAAGGGAAATGGGTTCTGATGGGCAGCTGGGCGGCTCTCCTGTGAGGGTCACCCAGATGCTAGTGCACAGACTCTGGGTCCTGTGAAGCTTTGATGCTTTGTGGTTCTGGAAATCCTATAGGAGACGGTCCACAGCAGGTGAAGCTAATGTTGTCAGTGGAGGTGGTGAAGCCAAAGATCCACAGTCCAGACTAAAGGTGCCAATGTACATACAGGACAAAACCATCTCGTGTGAATGTAATTCAGGCACATTTAACATGAATGCAGTCGTGTTAATGCCTAACATCTTCTATCTTGTGCCTCCCTTCCGGGATGCCCTTCTCAGTTCCTGAGGCTCCTGTAACTCATGTACAGGGGAATGGAGAGTGAGCTCTGTCCAGTCTGAGCCCTGAGTTATCCTGTGTGTGAGTCTATCCGGGGCTGCCATAACTAATACCACAGACAGGACAGCTTAAACAACAGACATCTCCCAGTCCTGGATGCTGTCTGAGATCAAGGTGTTTCTTCTCAGGCTTCTCTCCTTGGCACGTAGACAGCCATCTTCTCCCCATGTCCTCACATGGTATCCCCCGTGTCTATCTGTGTCCTAATCTCTTCTTGTAGGACATCAGTTCTATTGGATTAGGATCCATCCTAGTGACCTCATTTTTACCTTGATCGCCTCTTTAAAAACCCCATCCCCAAATACAGCCACATCCTGGGGTCCTGGGGGTTAGGGATTCAACATGTGAATTTGTGGGGGACATGGCTGAGCCCACACCATCCTGCTTAGGAACCAATATGTGCCTCAGTCCCTGCTTCCCTCAAGTCCCACGGGGATCATGCGATGGCTCAGGGAGAGTCTGGGCAGAGTTTGTGTCCCGGCTGGGGAACCCTTCTCTGCTCTCTTTGATCAGGCAGTGGCAGTGCATTGCTAGCCCCGTCCTGAGGTGAGCAGTTCTGGGGTTTTGTGCCGTGTCACCTGGCCTGCTGAGATGCTCATTGTCAGGGGACCCAGGAGCCAGCAGCCTAGTGGGCATACCAGGGACTCTCAGGGCCATAATGGACGCCTCTCCCACCAGACACCCCAGCAAAAGTGGGGAAACTTTGTGGGGATGTACAGGTGGGAGAGAGTCAAACTCTCATTTATGCTTCAGAAAGACCACTCTTTGGGGTGGGATGTGAGATGCACTTTGGGGGAAGTGAGCTTTGTCAGGGCCTAATGGAGGGATTGGGCTTGGGCCAGGGCTGCGGGTGTAGAGGTGAATTAGTGTGGGGACTGGCCACAGACTCTGGAGGAGGAGCTGACAGTCACTGGGGCACAAGGAGAGTGAGAGGCTGGGAGGCCCCAGTGTTACCGAACCAAACTTGGGTCCGCTTGCCCAAGTGCAGTAAAGCCAATCTACTGACACCGGTTGTGGTGATGGAAAGTAGAGCTTTAATTGTAAAAGTGCCGATACATGGAGGACAGGAGGCTTGTGCTCTAAAACCCAGAACTCCCTGAGGGATTTCAGCAAAGCATTTTAAAGGCCACTTTAAGGAGGGAGGTCACAGGGTATGTGATCAGCTGGTGCACAACCCTCTGGCTGATGGTAACAGGGCAGTTAACATTGTAAATTCATAGGCACCAGAAGCTCTGGGGCTACCTGTTCATGATCATCAAGTAGTTAATTTCTTCCACTTGGTGGTAGTTTTAACATCTGTAAAACAACTCAGGAAGCGTACATCAGATACTGTTATCCAGGTACTTCAGAGAGGAGCTACAGCAGATGATATGGGGGAGGGGTCTGTCCTGGGAAGGCTCCATAGGGTCCTGTTCGGTTACACCTGGTGCCTGGGCTTGGCAACCTGGGAAGGTGGGGCTGCTCCTGGCTGTGGGGAGCTGCAGGATCACAGTCCTCTGAGGGGGCCTGTTAACCCCCAAGGTGAGATGGGGATGCAGTGGCTGGACAGAGGCGTCTGGTCTGGGAGAGGGGTCCAGTCTGGAAATGTCACTGGAATCATCGCAGGGAGGGAGAGGAAAGGCCAATGGGGGCAGGTAGGTCACGGCAGACTACGTGCAGGTGACGGCGGTCCTGATGGAAACACCTCAGAGCCAGAAAGCAGTGGCCGTCAGGGACTCAGCTTCATTCTCTTGTTCCTTTGTAAAACCACTGTGTCAGAGTTTGAGTCACTGCCAGGAGACTTCTGAGCCCAGTGCTGCCATGGCTTCATCAAAGGGTCCAGGTGGAACACAGAACCACTGCAGGCCCCGCTCATGTCCCCACAGGGAATGAATCCCATCAGGGCACCAGGGCTCACAGACTTCAGAGAACCTCTGTCCTCAGGACTGGTCTTCCTCCTTCCTCTCACCTGCTGGTCAGAGGCCCAGGAACCCCCAATCTGGCGCCACCCCCAGGACCTGGATTCTGGGACAGCTTAGGGGTAAGCAAGACCCTTATGCTCTGTTATCTGCCTAGGGGTGAGGATGTCTTAAAAGCTACAATTGACTGATTATGAAGGACTAAGTGTTTCCAGCAGGTATGGGTGGAAAGATGGGGTGTGAAATTCTTATGTCTGCAGGGTCTTCCCAGCGTGAAGATCTGTGCGTTTCCCCCGGCCAGTCAGCATCCTCCCAGGAAGCCCAGATCCAGGATTACGAGGGCAGAGGCTCTCCCCTTGCTTACTTGTAACTTCCCACTCCCACACCAAGGAGCCTGGCTCCCACCATCTGCCATTTATGTATGCATTGCTCCTTTCCAGGTTACATGTGCAGAGGTTTCAGAATTGTTAGCTACTACACCCTGGAAAGAACTTCATAAAATAAAGCCCACTGTTTATGTATGGTCAAATTTACCTTTAGTCTACAGATTCTGTTCATTTCTAAAGGTTACTTAGGTCAGCACCTTTTGCCCTATCCCCTACCCGTACTGTGAGTTTTTTCCATACTTTTCTTTCTTTTGGGGGGGGGGTTGCATTGGGTCTTCGTTGCTGTGCACGGGCTTTCTCTAGTTGCGGCGAGTGGGGGCTACTCTTCATTGTGGTGTGTGGGCTTCTCATTGTGGTGGCTTCTCGTGTTGCAGAGCATGGGCTCTAGGCTCACGGGCTTCAGTAGTTGTGGCACGCAGGCTCAGTAGTTATGGCACACGGGCTTAGTGGCTCTGGAGCATGTGGGATCTTCCTGGACCAGGGCTCGAACCGTGTCCCCTGCTTTGGCAGGTGGATTCTTAACCACTGAGCCACCAGAGAAGCCCCTTCCATACATTTCTAATGCAGTTACATTCTGGCACATTATGTATTCCATCCTGCGACACTCCTACATTCTAAATAACTAAATTTGAATAGATTATGATTGACCCCTTGGGCTATACAAATCGATGGGCTTAGACAAATGCATAGTGACAGGTATCCATCCTAGAGTATCACATGGAATACTTCAAACCCCCCACCCCAGGATCTGCTTATCATCTATGTAGCTTCGCCTTTCCTAGAATGTCATAAATGGGGTCATACTGGGTGCAGCCTCCTCAGACTGGGCTCTTTCACTTAGCAGTATATACTGAAGATTTATCCATGTCTTTCCATAGGTTGCTGGTGCATTCCTTTCTACTGCTGAGTAGTATTCCATTGTACATGTATGGGAGGAAAAACAATTTTCCCTCTACTTTTCTAGGTTCTTGGTTGAGACCACCCCCCGCCCCCCCAATAATAAAAGACAGATTACCAGGAGAAAAACAGAAGTTTAATGACATGTATACCCCCTGTATACAGGGGAGATACCAAGGAAAACTGACTCACTCCCTGAAATGACCAAAGCCATCACCTTAAATACCATCTTCAGCTAAAAACAGAAGAAAGGTGTTGGGGAAAGGGGGAAGCCAGTTATGGCAGGTTATCATGCAAAGCACAGTAAACAAACGTATGATTGTTTGCACATTTAAGTCAGGACTTCTTCACTGATAACAGTTACTTGAGATTTCATTATCCTTCTTTCTGGTGCAAAGAGGGACATATCTTTATAAATGGAAACTTCTCTACTGTAAATGTCCTTCACAAAAGGGAAATGTCTACTCAGTTTTCTGAGATTCCTTTTTTTTTTAAAAAGCAAACTGAAATAATCCTTATGCCAGAGAGGCATATTTTGGGGTGGCATATTCTACTTACCTTGACATGGATGTACCCCAGTTTGCTTATGCATTCATCTATTGAAGGACATTCTGATTTCCTCAGGTTTTTAGCCATTTATGAGTAGAGCTGCTGTGCATAATTGCATCTTTGTTTGCATTTGGACATAGATTTTCAAAGCAGTTGCCTAAATACTGAAAGCACGATTGTTGGATCCCAAAGTGAGACTTGTTTAGCTTTGGAAAGAAGTGACAAACTGTCTTACAAAGTGGCTGTACATGCATCCCACCAGTAAGCAGGGAGAGTTCCTGTTGTTCCTCACCCTCTAGCAATTGGTATTGTCATTATTTTGAGTTTGCCAGTCCTGATTTTGGAGAGGTAGCAGTGAGTGGTGGTGTGAAGTGAGATCTTAATTCCCTGCCCAGGAATTGAACCTGGGTAGCCTGGATGAAAACTAGAAATGCTAGCCACCACACCCCCTGGCTCTTGCCCCCAGTGAAAAATGCATTTCTTACAGAGGCAAAACTGTAAAAACAGGTACAAAGTTTATTATTAAGACATAGCACAACAAGTGGGAGAGCACACAGAGAAACAGTTTGTTTAGTTAAGACAGAAGTAAGGCAGAGATGCACACCCGGAGAGAAAGGGTGTGGGCATCCCCCCAGTGAGAAGGAGCACAGTAAAGAGGCAGTTAAGTCACTTATATAGGGCAGTTCTTCCGGGTCTCTGTTTACCTCTGGCCAATTATCTGGTTTCTTTTTCCACACATGCCCTGTCCTAGGACCCTCCCCAACATGCGTGTGCAACTTTTTTCCAAGATGGATTACAGCCCAGAGACCTATGGGACGGCCTTAGCATCACCTATTTTGGGGTGGTGCTCCTTCCTTCTTGACCTCCAAGAAGGCTTTCTGCACATGCGCAATGTCTCCCTTGCCCCAAGGATGGGAAATGTATGACCTCTTGATCTTTTAACAGGGTTTAGTCCCACTCTGTCCTTGCCATAAAAATGTCCAATGTCCAATGTCCAGTTACTTACCCTGTTTCTGTTGTTGGTTTCTGTATCGAGGTGCAGGTCTCAAAATATAGACAGGAGTCCAGTCATAAACATGTAGTCCTGGAGCCCGTTTGTCTCTTGCTTCAGGAAATGTAAACAGGGGGCTGGTAATGAATGTCTGGCCTGGAGCCCATCTTCTTCTCACCCCAGGAAGGGTGAACAGGAGGCCAGTTGTAAATGTCTATCCTGGAGCCCATCTATCTCCTGCCTCAGTCCTAATAGGTGCGCTGTGGTAGCTCATGATTTTAATTTGTAATTCCCTAATGGTGTATGATGTTGACCGTGTTTTTGTATGACTTTTACTATCTGTATATCTTTTTTGGCTGGGTGTCTGTTCAGATCCTAACCCATTTTTTATGGGGTTGTTTTAGAGGTCTTTGTCTATTTTGAGTCCAAATCCTTTATCAGATACAAGTTTTGCAAATATTTTTCTCCCAGTTTGTGGCTTGTCCCTTGATTTTCTGAATAAGGTCTTTGAGAGTAGAAATTTTTAATTTCATAAAGTCCATAAGATTACTTTTTTCTTTTGTGCATTGACATTTGTGTTGTGTGTTAAAACTCAAAGCTCATGATCTCCAGACCAAACCCAAGTTCATATAGATTTTCTATGTTTATTTCTGTAATTTTTATAGTTTCACATTTTAAAAGTCTGTTAATAAATTTGAGTGAGTTTGGCGTAAGTTTTAAAGTTTGTGTCTACAGTCATTTCATTTCATACAGTTTCCAGTTAATTGGTCCTTAACTATTTTGGAGAAGTCATGGGATACTTGACTGTATTTCAGTTTGAATTTTCACAGTTTAGCGGATGCAGCCCAAATGCCGTTAAACGGTGGGGCCTCCACTGAACTGGGAGGTGGCTTGGTCTGCACGTTTCCATTGGCTGGCAGGGAACGTGAGCCCGCCTCCCTGACCCTCGGCGGGAACGCGCATTCTGCCTGCGGACTTGGCTCCCCGCGCAGCTGATGGGAGCCCTGTCTCCTCAGGACCCCCTGGGGCTTTGGCTTCTGGAACACGCGGGGCTGAGTCCATGGTGACGGCCAGGCTTTGGGACAACCCGGGGTCGAGTCCACACTAACGGAAGCCGGGTCTCCTCAGGACCCACTGGGGCTTCAGCTTTGGGACATCGTGGGGTCCATTTCTCTCTGACAGGAGCCTGGTCTCCTCAGGACCTGCTGGGAGGTGATGCCGCTGGGGGAAAAGGTGAGGAAAAGTAGGGAGAAGGTTCCTGTGTGTGGCTGACCGCTGAGGGTGTCTGTCTTCAGAGGAGCCAGGAGAGGAAGGGCTTGATGTGGAAAACTGGGTTTTGGGCCGCTTTTGTGTGTGGTGTAGACAGAGTGCAGTGTTGTTCTTTGGCGTGTGGAGTCTGGTTTACCCAGCACCATTTATTGAGGGGACTGTCCCTTCCCTGGTGTATGTTCTTGGCTCCTTTCTTGTGAATTAACTGACCACATACCTGTAGGTTTATTCCTGGACTCTCTGCTGTGTTCCTCTGGTCTGTGTGCCTGTTTTTGTGCCAATTCCACACTTTTTTGGGACTGTAGCTTTGTAATGTAGTGTGAAATCAGGGAGCGAGATGCCTCCAGCCCGTTCTCCTTCCTCAGGGTCGCTTTGGCTCTTCTGGGTCCTTTGCGGCTCCACACAAATGTTAAGATTGTTTGTTTTGTTTCTATGAAATGTCATTGACATTTTGGTAGTGGTTGCGTGTATGTGTACATTGCTTTGGGTAGCATGGACATTTTCACAATATTTTCACCCATGCGCATGGGATACCTTTCCATTGATTGGTGTCTGTTCAGTTTCTTTCATCAATGTCTTAGTTTTCAGTGTGCAGGTCTTTCAAGTCCTTGGTTAAATTTATTCCGAGTTTCTTGGGGGATGAAATTATAAATGGAATTGTTTTCTTAATTCCTCTTTCTGATAGTTCATTATTAGTGTATAGAATCACAAATGATCCTTCAGTTTTACTGAATTCATTTTTTTAGTTCTGACCATTTTTTTGGTGGTTTTATGTGAAAACCTAGAATTCAGAAATCCCACTGTTTTCCACTACACCCAGGTCATCCACAGCGCCCAAGACCTAGTGAATCCTAATATTATCTTCCCACGGTGCCTCTTAATACCATGTGGACAAAGTGATTAGCATCACCACTTTGGTTGAATTTGGTCTGGGTAAGTCTTGGCCTCTCTAGCAATGTTTGATGTCATCGCTGATTTTCTGGCATGTTACTGACATGGTTGTATTGAAAAGTATTTTTAGTAAATTTCAAATGTTTAAACTTTAAGTAGCAGTACAAAGTTGTCTACATTCACACGAAATACTGCAGTATGTTTTGGCCAAAACAGGGCCAGTCTCCCAGGGAACCAGGACATAACCCCAAAATGAGGGATAATTATGGTTTCCACATTATAATCCTATCCACAGGACCACTTCAGCTTTCACCAGCTGCCCCAACTTTGTGGAAATGTCTTTTTCCATTCTAATCCAGTTTTCTTTTTCTGGAACCATCACTGGGGCTTTCCCTCATTTTAAAAACCTTCATGGTAAGTGTACAAGATGAGTATGATCTGGGTGGCTTTTCCTGTGTGGCTTCTTTCATTTAGGATGATTTCAGTGTTTATCCATGTTGTAACATGTATCATTTTTTTTCATTGTGATTGAAAACACATAATATTTATCATTTAAGTCGTTTTAAGTATACACTTCTATAGCATTAAATACATTCACATTGTTGTAAAAACATCCTCACCATCCATCTCCAGAACTCTTTCCTTTTCCCCTAGTGAAACTGTAACCGTTAAACACTTATTCCCCTCAACCCCTGGCAAACTTATTCTACTTTTCGTCTTTGAATTTGACTTATCTGGATACCTCATACTAGTGGAATCATAGAATGTTTGTCCTTTTCTGTCTGGCTTGTTTCACTTAGCATGATGACTTCAAGGTTCATCCACATTGCAACCTGTGTGAGAATTACCTTAGTTTTAAAGGTTGAATCATATTCCATTGTGTATATACTACACTGTATTTATGCATCCATCTGTTGAAGGACACTTGTGTTGCTTCCACCTTTTGGCTATTGTGAATAATGTTGTTAGGAATATGGGGTACAGATATCTGTTCCAGTCCTTGCTTTCTAATATTTTGGGTGTATACCCTGGAGCGGAATTGAGGGATCATACGTTAATTCCATGTTTAAGTTTTTGAGGAGCCGCCATACTGTTTTCCACAGCAGCAGCACAATTTTACTTTATTCCTTTATATGACAGAATAATGCAGCTTATGGATCTACCTTATTTTGCTTATCCATTCACCCGTTGGTGGACATTTTAATTGTTTCTACCTTGGGCTATTGTGAACATTGCTGCTATGAATATTGATGTATAAGTTTTTATTTGAACACCTGTTATCGGTTCTTTGGGTGTATATCTAGGAGTAGAGTTGCTGGAACATATGATAATTATATCTTTATATTTTTGAGAAAATGCCAAAGTTTTGTACACATACATTGCACCATTTTACATTTCCATAAGTAAAGTTTAACGGTTCCAATTTCCCTACATTGTTGCCAACATTTGTTATTTTTATTTATTTTTAATATAACCATTCTAGTGTGTGTGAAAGGGTTTCATACTGTGGTCTTAATTTGCATTTCCATCATGGCTACTGATGTTTGACATCTTTTCATGTGCTTGTTGACCATTTGTATGCCTTGTCTGGAGAACAGTCTATGCAAGTCCTTTGTGCATTTCAAAAATTGGGTTGCTCTTTTATTGAGTGGTAAAAATTCTTGATATATTCTGGATAAAGACTTATCAGATATATAATGTGCCTATATTTTCTTCCATTCTGTGGGCTGTCTTTTTACTTTCTGGATAGCCTCTTTTGATGTACAAAAGTTTGTAATTTTGAGGAACTCCAGATTATCTGTTTTTTTCTTTCATTGCTTGTGTTTTAGTGTCAGATCTAAGAAACTATTGCTAAATGCAGAGTCATGAATCCCTTGGTTTATTCCAGAGTACCGTCATCCCTTGGTATCCACTGGGCTAGGGTTTAGGTCTGGGGTTTGAGTCAGGTCAAGGGTCAGGGTTTGAGAGTCAGGGTAGAGGGTCTAGGGTTCTGGGGTTAGGGTGTTAGGGTTAGAGGTTAGGGTTCTCTAGGGTTAGGGTTAGGTTTAAGCATAACTGGCCCCCATTGCCCTTCCTTTCTCCTCTCTCAGGTCTCCAGGATGGATAGCATTTGCCCAGGGTCACACATGAATCAGGGAGTTGAGCTGGACCACTGTATTTCTACCCCCCCAGTCCTGGGCTCTGAGAGAAGAATGAAATGTCTGTACTGTCTCTGAGTGTTTCAAATTGAACTCGATGTCAGTCATGGGTTGTGGAGGGTGTCAGGAGTCATGCATGGTTGCTTCCTGCCCTCCCATCTGGGAAAGGTGGTGCTGGCCCTACTCTGCCTGGGCAGCCCCAGTTCCAGCAGAGTGCCCAGAGAGGAGGGCACTCAGTGGACATGTGTGGATTAATGCAGGACTGGGTGTAGCAACGTGCCAGCCCCCTGCCTACTTGAGGGCTGGTGGGGCCCTCCTGGGACTGCAGGCATCCTTTGTCCCATCGGAGTGGGTATCAATAGACAATCAAGTCTCAGGCAGGACAGTCCTTGACCTCTGACCATCCAGGGAGGCATCTGTGGTCCTCTAGCTCAGTTCAGCCTGGGCCCTGTCAAGACCCCGTGGACAATTAGTGAGCTGACCATGGTGGTGAGCAGTGGAACATCTACCTGGGCAATGTAGCCTTTCCTTTGAGATGTTTCAACTACCAACATCCATGTGGTTGAGAAAAGGGCCTCCCCTTCACAGCCTTCACAGCCTCCACAGCCTCATAGCCTGCCAAGAGAGGTAATAACCCTCTAAATATTTGAGTGTGTCCCTGATACAACAAGCATACAGCAGACCATGGCCCTGCAATCCTTTGTCCTTTTAGTTGTTAGAAATTTTGACATTCATATTCGTTAAGAGTCGAAGTTATGGGAGTAACTGGGCCTCCCAATGGGAGGTTCACACTGAGACTGCATTATCTTGGAGAGCCATATGCATCCATGTGGCCTCTGGAAAGCCTGCCAATTATGGGTTCCATGGCATGGAATAATTCTTGCGCCTCCCATTACTTCATTGCACAAGAGTTTCCTTACCACCCTAGCATTTGGTTTCTTCCCTTAGTAAAGGAGACAGAAGAAACTGGAAAAGGAGCAGTATTGTTTTTCAGGGATGGGTAATTAATACGGCAAGGGAGATGGCATAACTCAAGGGCTTCCACCTCTCAGGGGCAGGAATGAGGTCTGTGTGTCTTCTGAGGGCACACGGGCTGTTCTGGGCCAGCCTTTGAGATGTGAGGACCTGATGCCCAAGGCAGGAGACTTGAGTTTACCAACAACAATGATCCTGCCTTTTCAGCAAGTCAAAGAACTTCTTGCAGTCTTGGGAAGACAGTAAAAGCACTGGATGAGTAGCTGCAGCCCCTGACCCTAAGTGAACCCCTTTCTTCCTTTTGTGTCAGATTCTGTGCTATGCTGTGAGCTGTCATTGACATAGAATCTGCTGCTTTCTCGCAGCCAGCACCTGTTCTCATGCCCAAGTCTAGTGCCTCAGTTTTCCTTTGGGAATTACATCTCACCTGCTTCCAGTCCAAATAGTTCCAGAAGGATGAGCCCATGTTCCACCCAGCTCGAAGATGGGTTTACAACCCACATCTAGCCAGTCCCATTTTCCATCTTCTGGTGATGGGTCAAGGATGAGAATGAAACCCAAGCCAGGCCAAAGGTATTCAAAACCATGACTTTTCTTAGAACCCAAGAAAAGGAGAAACTTTTTCTCGGAAAAAGGATGGTGAGTTGCTGTTGGCCCAAGGGCAGAGAGAGAGACTGTGCCTGTGAATGAGGTCCCCCAAAGGCACTGAGCAGGACAAAGGTTTGGAGAGAAACAAGGTCACACAGAGAGTGTGAGACATTGGACCTGCCAGGTCCAAACCCATTCTTAAACTTGCCACTTGTAAGTATTAATTTATTTCTACCCTTATAATAAATACTAATTTATTTTACTTCAGTAAGTGTGTCCAGTTGCTGGGAATAAAAAAAGTCCTAGTTGACACATCCGAATCAATAATCCCTGATCCATCCTCAGGTGTCCTCACTGGGTAGGTGTGGCTGGGGAGATGAAGACACTGGGTAGGGGCATATACTAGGGGAGCTGCCAAACAGCTCTGTCCCTGTTCTTTCCGTGTCCTGGGAGAGGGAAACCCTGGAACAGTGATAGGATAACCAATAAGGGAAGAGGTTCCTCAGTGGTTAATTAGTCTTTTTGTATTTTCCTTAATTTAGGGTCCATTTTGGTAATGTGTTTTTACAAAGAAATCACCCATTTCCTCTGGATTTCCAGTTTTTACAATAGGTTTCTCTTATTTGACTTTTAATTTTTCCAGTCTAATTTTCTACAGAATCATCACAAATAATGAACAAATATTGATACTTTATTATTAACTTAAGTCTCTATTCATGTTCCCTTTGTTATACCTTTCCTTGTTCCAGGGTCTCAAAGGACATGGGGTCATCATGTCTGTTTTGTCTCTTCTGGGCTTTGACCGTTGCTCAGACTCTCCTTGTTTCCATGACCTTGACAGTGTGGAGGAGGATTGGTCAGGTATTGTGTAAACTGCCCTGCACTGGGATTTGCCTGGTGTTTTTGTTGTAATTAGACTTGGCTTTGAAAAAGCAGATCACAGAGGTAAAGTGCTTCCTCTTCACTATATATCGAGAGAACAGGCTCTTAAGGGAACTTCTCACTTATATTCTTAACTTTGGTCACCAGGCTGAGGTAGTGTTTGTGAAGTTTTCACACAGTGAAGTTAATTTTTTCCCATGTTCATCCTGTGTGTCTTATTTAGGAGGGAGTCATAATGCAGAAGCCACACTTGAGGACAGAGTGGTTAGCTTCACATCCTTGATGGACAGCTGAGTATCTATATGAATCATTTAGAAACTTTCTGCCTAGGAGATTTCTATTTAACATAATTCATCAAAAACTATGTAACTTATTTTTACCGGTTTGGACACATGAATAATTATTGTAAACTTTTGGGTATAATCCAGCACTACCTTATTAGACTGCTTAGTTCATTCTTGCTTTGGCGGTTGAGCGCTTTTTCCATTTGCTCCTGTTTTCATTTTACATAATTTTTCTTTTGTGGGTTTTTAAAATTTTTGGTACTTCTTTACTTTCTGATATTTTAAGATTATCCTGCTTCATATATTTACTGTCTCAGTCCTAGCATCAGCCCTTTCTTCAAAGAGCCCTTGTTCCTTTTATTAGAGAATGGTATTAAAAACTTACACGTGGGAGCTAAATATGCTCAGCTGACAGTGCATGGAAATATATGCATGTATCCCAGCCTATGCATATACACATAATTATAAAGATTTCCATGGGGAACTATGTGTATCTCTATTAGGCTAAAGATAGTGTATACTGATGTCTCCTACCTGGTCTGTTATGACATGGATATTGTAACCGTCTCCCTTTGTTTGTCTGTGACTTCCCACTCCAGTGGTAAGAAACCTGGCTTCCACCATTTGTCATTAAATTCAGTGCTTGTTCCATTCGATCACTGATATAGTAGTTTCAGTACTATTAGTTACCACTCTCCATGGGGAAGAACTTACAGAGTCCACTGTGTATGTACGGCATATTTTGCCTTTGGCCTACAGAGTCCGCTCATTTCCAAAGTTAACTTAGGTCAGCCCATTTTGTCCCACCACCAACAGTGAGTTTTTTTTCATACCTTTCTAAATCAGTTAGATTGTTTGTTACATTCTGTATGCCAGTCTTTGACACTTCCATATCCTAAGTAACTAAATTTGAATAGATTATAATTTACTTGTTGGGTTGTAAAAATCTGTGGGTGTAGACAAATGCATAGTGACAGGTATTCACCACTAAAGCATCATATGGACGTCTTCAACTACATATTCCATAAACTGTTTACCATGTCTGTTTTGCCTTTTCTAGAATGTCATATAAATGAGGTCATACAGTGTGTAGCGCTTCAGACTGGATTCTTTCACTTAGCAATGTAAGTGTTAGATTCATCTATTTTTTTTTTTTTTTGCACGGGTTGATGATTCATTCCTTTATATCTCTGAATACTATTGCATTGCATGTATATGAGAGGAAAAATAATTTTCCCTCTACCCTTCTATGTTCTTCATTGATATCCCCCTTGTAATGAAAGGGAGATGAACTGGAGAAAAACAATCAGAAGTTTAATATATACCATGCATACCTCCTGTATTCTTGAAAGATACCTAGGAAAACTTAGTCTGGCCCAAGCCATTACCTTAAAGGCTACCTTCAGCTAAGAACAGAAGAAAGATGTTAGGGAATGAAGGAAGCCATTTAAGGGAGGTTATTAGGCAAAGCACAGTAAACAAGGGTATGGTTGTTATGCAGATTTACATCCAGACCTATTTCATTGACAAGCTTTTTTTTTTAATATTTATTTATTTGGCTGTGCCAGGTGTTAGTTGCGTTATGTGGGATCTAGTTCCCTGACCAGGGATCGAACCCAGGCCCCTGTCTTGGGAGTGTGGAGTCTTAACCACTGGACGACCAGGGAAGTCCCAACAAGTTTTTCTTGATATTTAGTCATCATTCAATTCCTGGTCCAGAGAGGGACGTACCCTTATAAATGGAGATATCCTTAATAAATGTAAATTTACCTCCTAAAAGGGCATTTTCTACTTGGTTTTCAAAGATTCTCCTGGGTCTGCTGTTTTTTAAATTAATCAGTCCAAAATAATCCTTTTGTCTAATGGGCATATCTTGGGGTGGTGTATTCTGCTCCCCTTGACATGTATGTGCCCTAATTTGCTTATGAATTCATCTACAGAAGGACATCCTGATATCTTTAAGTTTTTAACCATTATGAATAGAGCTGCTCTGCATTACTTGATGCTAGTTTTTGTTTGAACACAGGTTTTCAAAGCAGTTGTCTAAATACAAGAGGTACGCTTCTTGGATCCTAAGGTGAGACTATTTAGACTTGGAAAAAACTGCCAAACCGTCTTCCAAAGTTGGTTGTACGTGCATTCCACCAGCATCTTGAGTATATTCCTGTATGCTTATTTAGTATCTGTTTATCTTCTTTGGCCAGGTGTGTGTGTTTCAATCTTTACCAAATTTTAATGGCACTGTTTGGTATAATTTGGGTACAAACCCTTTATCAGATACGTGTTTTGGAAATAGTTTCTTCCAGTTTGTGGTTTGCCTTTTGTTTTTCTGAATAAGTTCTTTCATAGAGTAGAAATTTTTAATTTTATAAAGTCCACATTATCAATTATTTTTCTTTTGTTGATAGACTTTTGGTGTTGTGTGTTTAAAACGCATCACCAGACCCAAGGTCATGTAGATTTTCTTTTTTAAAAATAAATTTATTTATTTATTTATTTTTGGCTGTGTTGGGTCTTCGTTGCTGTGCACGGGCTTTCTCTAGTTGTGGCAGTGGGAGCTACTCTTTGCTGCAGTACGCGGGCTTCTCATTGTAGTGGCTTCTCTTGTTGGGGAGCACAGGCTCTAGGCGCGTGGGCTCAGTAGTTGTGATGAACGGGCTTAGTTTCTCTGCGGCACGTGGGATCTTCCCGGACCAGGGGTTCAACCCGTGTTCCCTGCACTGGCAGACGGATTCTTAACCACTGTGTCACCAGGGAAGTCCCTCCCACTGTACCTCTTAATGCCATGTGGACCCCTACAAAGGAAATAACAATCACAACTTTGGTTGAACTTTGTCTGGGTAAGTCTTGGCCTCTATAACGAAGATTGATGGCTGTCTTCTCTGATTTTCTGGCATGGTACTGACATGGTTATTTTGAAAAGTAATTTACTTTCCAGTAATTTAAAATGTACACAAAAGTTTCAGTAGTGGCAAAAGTACTCACATTTGCCACTTCACACAAAATGCTCAGTGTGTTTTACCCATAACAGGGACACTCTCCTTAGGAATCAGCACATAACCCCTAAATGAGGAAATCATGATGTCTACATTATAATGTAATACACAGGCCCACTTCAACTTTTGCCTGTTGTCCCAACTCTATGAAAATGTATTTTTCCATCCTGATTCAGTTTTCTTTTTCTGGAACCATTACTGAGTTTTGCCCTCATTTGGACAAGCTTGATGGATTTAAAGCAGACAAGATGAGTATGGGATCTTGGTGGCCTTTTCTGTATGGCTTTTTTCACTAGGATGGTTTTAATGTACATTTATGTTGTAAGAAATATCAGCACTACACTTTTTTTTCATTGTCATTAAAAATACAAAACATGACATTTACCATTTAATTCATATTACATATACACTTTTGTGGTATTGACTGCCTTCATATAGTTGCACAAACAAGTTAACTAACATGGGTACCACCTGTGTGCATGGGAGATACCCAGGAAATTGAGTAACACCCTGAAATGGCCCAAGACATCACCTTAAATACCGTCTTCATCTCAAAGGAAAAAAAAGGGAAAAAAAAAGGAAGGGTATGGTTGTTTCTGTCTACATTCATCTGATTGCATATGGTTTCCAATTGATTGATTGATTGTCGTATAACTAGTTTTGGAGAAGTCATGGGATAGTTGGCTTCATTTTAGTTTGAATTTCCAAATTTAGTGGATTCTGCAGGCTTAATACAAGGTTTACAAACTTGATATTGGATCAGGCCATCCCATGGTGTAATCGGTATTAATGGTTTGTTCAACAATTGAAGTTCTGTGTCATATGAGTTGAGTTCAGACTGGAGTAATCTTGGTTAGTTTCTATCTGTTATACATTTGTCCCAGGATGAAAGGACAAAAGAAAAACAAGGCCTACTTTATAAAAGTGCCTTCAAACTAATCGATGGTATAATCTCCACCTAATTTTTTTAAAATTTATTTCATTGAAGTATAGTTGACTTACAATGTTGTGTTAATTTCTGCTGTATAACAGTAATTCAGATCTATATATATATACACACACACATACTGTTTTTTACATATATACATATGGTTTACTACAGGGTATTGAATATAGTTTCCTCTGCTGTACAGTAAGACCTTGTTGTGTATCCATCCTATATATAATAGTTTGCATCTGCTAATCCCAAACTCCAAACCCATCCCTCCCCCGTCTTCCTCTTGGCAACCACAAGTCTGTTTGTTTCCTATATCTGTGAGTTGGTTTCTGTTTTGTAGATTCATTTGTGTCTCATTTTAGATTTCACATATAAGTGATATCATATGGTATTTGTCGTTCTCTGTCTGACTTAACTTAGTATGATAATTGCTAGGTCCATCCATGTAGATGCAAATGGCATTATTTCACTCTGTTTTATGGTTGAGTAATATCCCATTGTATATATTTATTTATCACACTTTCTTTATCAATTCATCTGTTGATGGACATTCAGGTTGCTTTCATGTCTTGGCTATTGTGAATAGTGGTGCTATGAACAGAGTGGTGCATGTATCTTTTCGAATTACAATTTTGTTTGGATATATGCCCAGGAGTGGGATGGGTGGTTCATATGGCAATTCTATTTTTATTTTATTTACATTTTTATAAATTTATTTATTATTTATTTTTATTTTTGGCTGCATTGGGTCTTCGTTGCTGCGGGTGAGCTTTCTCTGGTTATGGCGAGTGGGGGTTACTCTTCGTTGCAGCACAAAGGCTTCTCATTGCAGTGGCTTCTCTTGTAGGGAGCACGAGCTCTGGGCACGTGGGCTTCAGTAGTTGTGGTATGCGGGCTCAGTAGTTGTGACTCGTGAGCTCTAGAACGCAGGCTCAGTAGTTGTCGTGCATGGCAGGGCATTTAAAGTTAAAAATTGAGTTACCATATGACCTGAAAGGCCCACTATTGGGCCTCTCACCTGTGAAAGCCAGAATCAAAAAGACACGGGATGGATAATCGTGTACTGCAGCAGTATTATCAATAGCCAAGACATGGAAACAAAAAAAAGGTCCATAAACAGATGAATGGAGAAAGAAGAAGTGGTATATGAACAGAATGGAATATCAGTCATGAAAATAAATAAAAGCATGGCCTATGAAGCACCACAAGAGAGCCTAGAGATAATCACACAACGTGAAGTAAGTCAGAATGCAAAAGACAAATATCCTATGATATCACTTATGTTATCTGAAAATTCATAAAAATAAACATATTTCCATAGAGAAAGACAATCTCAGATTGAGAAGACAAACTTATGGTTAAGCCAAAGAAAAGGTGTGAGGAATGGATAAATTAGGATATTGGGGTTAACACACATACACTAATACATATAAAATATATAATCCCCAAAGACCTATGGAATACCAAGAGTGGTCTACTCAACAATCTATAATAACGTACATGGAAAATGACCCAAAGATCCATAGATATATGTATATGTGTAAATGAACAAGATTCTGTACACCTAGAACAAAAGACATTTTTCAATCAAATTTGCTCTGTTAAAAACGACAACTTAAAGACACAAACAAGAATTAAGGAGGCTAAAACTTATGGGGGTTTGTCCTGGCACATTCCACTCTAATCTGCAACCTAAAACCACAACTTGCAGCAAGGTTCTGTTTCCCTAGCAAGCAGCGTTGGCAACATAGAAATGCTGCCACCCTAAGGCCGTTTCCTCAAACAGCAGCTTTACGTCTACTGCTAATGGTCACTAATATTCACAAGGACTGCAGGGCTGTAAATGACTCATGCCCTCAAAAAATGTCCTGGGGTAGGGAATGAGCAAAAAAATCCAAATGCGGCAAATTATTCAAGAAGGCAATTTGAAGTTGTAAGATTAGCTCAATCTTACACAAAAATGAAAAGGACACTGATAAACGCAAAACATCAGTAATTATTAGACGCATGCAAATCCAATCTACATAAAGGTATCACCTCGCACCAGTCAGAATGACCGTCAGCAAAAAGTCAACAAAAAATAGACGTTGAAGAAGTTGTGGAGAATAGCGTAACCTCTCGGTCTAAGTGGGATGTAAACTGGTAACAGCCAATAATAGGAACAGAATGACAGTGAGTTTAAAGGTAAAAATTGAGTCACCATATGATCCGGAAGGCCCACTATTGGGCCTGTCACCTCTGAAAGCCAGAATCAAAAAGGCACGGGATGGAAAATCGTGTATTGCAGCAGTATTTACGATAGTCAAGACATGGAAGCAAACAAAATGTCCATCAACAGATAAATGGACAAAGAAGAAGTGGTATACATACCGAATGGAATAGTAGCCTTGGGAAAAAAATGACAATGCCATTTTCAGGACTACAGATGAGCCTAGAAATAATCATATTAGGTAAAGTAAGTCAAAAGGGAATGACAAATATCCTATGATATCATTTATACAAGTTATCCTAAGATTGCTACAAATGAACATATTTCCACAGAAAAAGACACTCACAGACTTATAAAACAAACTAATGGTTAGCCAAAATGAAAGGTGGGAGGATGGATAAACTAGGACTATGGGGCCAACATACATATACTGATGTATGTTAAATGTATATAAACATAGAACATATAAACTATATGAATTATATAATCACCAATACATATAAAATATATACTGACAAAACACCTACCAAATACCAAGGGAGGTCTACTCAACATTCTGTAATAACATATATGGTAACAGGCTCCGAAGATGAACAGACATATGTATGAATCATTGAGCAGATTCTGTACAGCCAGACAATCACAACACTCTAATCAAATTTACTCCGATAATAAATAGAAATTAAATTTAAAAAACAAACATAAGTAAGGAGACATAAACTTCTGCGGGCTCCTCCGAGCACACTCCACTCTAATTTACAACCTCAGAGCACTATCTCCAGGAAGACTCTGTTACCCTAGTAACAAGAGTTGAGAACGTAATAATGCTGCCGCCTTGTGGCTGTTTCCCAAAACAGCAAGTTGAAACCGAGTGCTAATGGTTGCTTAGGAGTCACAAGGACTGCAGGGCTGTAAATGACACCTGCCCTCAAAAAATGCCCTGCGGTAGGGAATAGGCAAGAAAATTCAACACATGACACATTTTTCAAGAAGTCAATATGAAGAAGAAGTTGTACTCATTAAAAAAAAAAGGGAAAAGAAAAAAAAGGACATGCCTAAAGCTCTGTATAAGGAATTATTACCACATGCAAATCCAACCTCCAAAAAGGTTTCAGCTCAAACCAGTCAAATGACCATCACCAAAAAGTCTACAAAGTATAAATGCTGAAGGGGTTTTACAGAACTGTGGAACTTCTAGCTGCTGGTGGGATGTAAAGTGGTAACAGCACTAATGAAAACTGAAGGGAGCTGCTTTAAAAGGTAAAAATTGAGCTACCATATGATGCGGCAGGGCACCTTTTGGGCCTATAACCTAAGACCACCAGAATCGGAAAGACAGAGGCAGGCAAATGTGCACTGCAGCAATATTGAAATAGGCAAGACATGGAAGCAAAGAAAAGGTCCATAAACAGATGAATGGACAATGAAGAAGTGGTATATGGACAGACTGGAATATTACTCACGAAAAAAAATAAAAGAATGGCACAGGCAGCACCACACATGAGCCTAGAGATAATCACACAACGTGAAGTAAGTCAGAATGCGAAAAACAAATATCCTAGGATATCACTTATGTTATCTGAAAACTCGTAAAAATGAACATATTTCCCCAGAGAAAGACAATCTCAGATTGAGAAGACAAACTTATGGTTAAGCCAAAGAAAAGGTGTGAGGAATGGATAAATTAGGATATTGGGGTTAACAAACATATACTAATACATATAAAATATATCATCCCCAAAGACCTACAGAATACCAAGAGTGGTCTACTCAACACTCTGTAATAACCTACATGGAAAAGGACCCAAAGATCAATAGATATATGTATATGTGTAAATGAACAAGATTCTGTACACCTAGAACCAAAGACATTTTTCAATCAAACTTGCTCTGATAAAAACTACAACTTAAAGACACAAACAAGAATTAAGGAGGCTAAAATTTATGGGGGTCTGTCCTGGCACATTCCACTCTTATCTGCAACCTAAAAGCACAACTTGCTGCAAGGATCTGTTTCCCTAGCAAGCAGAGTTGGCAACGTAGAAATGCTGGCACCCTAAGGCCGTTTCCACAAACAGCAGCTTTAATCTACTGCTAATGGTCACTAATATTCACAAGGACTGCAGGGCTGTAAATGACTCATGCCCTCAAAAATATCCTGAGGTAGGAAATGGCCGATAAAGTTCACAACACAGAAAACTTTTCAAGAAAACAGTTTCAAGAGGTAAGTGTTACTCACTCTGTGATTTGAAAAACAGAAGAACATGGATAAAAGCTCAACATCAGGAATTATTGGTTGGATGCAAATCCAAACTACAAACAGATTTCACTACCCAATATTCAAAATGCCATCCGTAAAATTCTAAAGGCAATGAATGCTGACAAGTTAGTGGAGAAAGGCATTCCCAATATGCTGTTGGTTGGATGTAAACTGGTAAGAGCTAGTCATGAGAACAGAATGGAGCTGCATTTAAAAGGTAAAAACTGAGCTACCATATGATGCGGCATATCCCCTAATGGGCCTATACCCTCAGGAGACCAGAATAGGAAAGGCACAGACAGGCAAACATGCACTGCAGCAATATTTACAATAGCCAAGACATGCAAGCAAACAAAATGTCCATCAACAGATAAATGGACAAAGAAGAAGTGGTATACGTCCCGAATGGAATGGTTGCCTCGGGAAAAAAATGAACAATGCCGTTTTTAGGACTACAGATGAGCCTAGAAATAATCATATTAGGTTAAGTAAGTCAAAAGGGAATGACAAATATCCTATGATATCATTTATACATGTTATCCTAAGATTGCTACCAATGAACATATTTCCACCGAAAAAGACACTCACAGACTTATAAAACAAACTAACGGTTAACCAAAATGAAAGGTGGGAGGATGGATAAATTAGGATTATGGGGCTAACATACATATACTCATGTATGTGAAATATATATAAACATATAACATATAAACTATATGAATTATATAATCACCAATACACATAAAATATAGAATGACAAAACACCTACCAAATAGCAAGGGAGGTCTAATCAATATTCTGTAATAACATACATGGTAACAGGATCCGACGATGAACAGACATATGTATGAATCACTGAGCAGATTCTGTACAGCCAGACAATCACAACACTCTAAGCAAATTTACTCTGATAAGAAATAGAAATTAACTTTAAAAAACAAACCTAAGTAAGGAGACATAAACTTCTGGGGGCTTGTCCCAGCACGTTCCACTCTAATTTACAACCTCAGAACACTACCTCCAGTAAGACTCTGTTGCGCTAGCAACAAGAGTTGAGAACGTAATAATGCTGCCCCCTTGTGGCTGTTTCCCACAACAGCAGCTTTAAGTCCAGTGCTAATGGTTGCTTAAGAGTCACAAGGACTGCAGGGCGCTAAACAACACCTGCCCTCAAGAAATGCCCTGGGGTAGGGAATAGGCAAGAAAATTCAACACATGACAAATTTTTCAAGAAGTCAATGTGAAGAGGGAAGTTGTACTCACACTTTTACAAAAAAAGGTAAAGAAAAAAACAAGACATGCCTAAAGCTCAGTATAAGGAATTAGTAACCACATGCAACTCCAACCTCCTAAAAGGTTTCAGCTCACACCAGTCAAATGACCATCAGCAAAAAGTCTACAAACTATAAATGCTGAAGGGATTTTAGACAACTGTGTACCTTCTAGCTGCTGCTGGGATGTAAAGTGGTAACAGCACTAACGAACACTGAATGGAGCTGCTTTAACAGGGAAAAACTGAGCTACCATATGATGCGGCAGGGCACCTTTTGGGCCTATAATCTAAGACCACCAGAATCGGAAAGACAGAGGCAGGCAAATGTGCACTGCAGCAATACTGAAATAGCCAAGACATGGAAGCAAAACAAAGGTCCATAAACACAAGAATGGACAATGAAGAAGTGGTATATGGACAGAATGGAATATTACTCACGAAAAATAATAAAAGAATGGCACAGGCAGCACCACACATGAGCCTAGAGATAATCACACAACGTGAAGTAAGTCAGAATGCGAAGGACAAATATCCTAGGATATCACTTATGTTATCTGAAAATTCGTAAAAATGAACATATTTCCCCAGAGAAAGACAATCTCAGATTGAGAAGACAAACTTATGGTTAAGCCAAAGAAAAGGTGTGAGGAATGGATAAATTAGGATATTGGGGTTAACAAACATATAGTAATACATATAAAATATATCATCCCCAAAGACCTACGGAATACCAAGAGTGGTTACTCAACACTCTGTAATAACCTACATGGAAAAGGACCCAAAGATCAATAGATATATGTGTATGTGTAAATGAACAAGATTCTGTACACCTACAACCAAAGACATTTTTCAATCAAACTTGCTCTGATAAAAACTACAACTTAAAGACACAAACAAGAATTAAGGAGGCTAAAACTTATGAGGGTTTGTCGTGGCACATTGCACTCTAATCTGCAACCTAAAAGCACAACTTGCTGCAAGGTTCCTTTTCCCTAGCAAGCAGAGTTGGCAACGTAGAAATGCTGCCACCCTAAGGCCATTACCTCAAACAGCAGCTTTAAATCTACTGCTAATGGTCACTAATATTCACAAGGACTGCAGGGCTGTAAATGACTCATGCCCTCAAAAATGTCCTGGGGTAGGGAATGGCCAAGAAAGTTCACAACACAGAAAACTTTTCAAGAAAACAGTTTGAAGAGGTTAAGTGTTATTCACTCTGTGATTTAAAAAACAGAAGAACATGGATAAAGCTCAATACCAGGAATTATTGGTTGGATGCAAATGCAAACTACAAACAGTTTTCGCCACCCAATATTCAAAATGCCATCCGTAAAAAGTCTACAAACAATGAATGCTGACGGGTTAGTGGAGAAAGGCATACCCAATATGCTGTTGGTTGGATGTAAACTGGTAAGAGCTAGTCATGAGAACAGAATGGAGCTGCATTTAAAAGGTAAAAACTGAGCTACCATATGATGCGGCATATCCCCTAATGGGCCTATACCCTCAGGAGACCAGAATAGGAAAGGCACAGACAGGCAAACATGCACTGCAGCAATATTTACAATAGCCAAGACATGCAAGCAAACAAAATGTCCATCAACAGATAAATGGACAAAGAAGAAGTGGTATACGTCCCGAATGGAATGGTTGCCTCGGGAAAAAAATGAACAATGACGTTTTTAGGACTACAGATGAGCCTAGAAATAATCATATTAGGTTAAGTAAGTCAAAAGGGAATGACAAATATCCTATGATATCATTTATACATGTTATCCTAAGATTGCTACCAATGAACATATTTCCACCGAAAAAGACACTCACAGACTTATAAAACAAACTAACGGTTAACCAAAATGAAAGGTGGGAGGATGGATAAATTAGGATTATGGGGCTAACATACATATACTCATGTATGTGAAATATATATAAACATATAACATATAAACTATATGAATTATATAATCACCAATACATATAAAATATAGAATGACAAAACACCTACCAAATAGCAAGGGAGGTCTAATCAATATTCTGTAATAACATACATGGTAACAGGATCCGACGATGAACAGACATATGTATGAATCATTGAGCAGATTCTGTACAGCCAGACAATCACAACACTCTAAGCAAATTTACTCTGATAAGAAATAGAAATTAACTTTAAAAAACAAACCTAAGTAAGGAGACATAAACTTCTGGGGGCTTGTCCCAGCACGTTCCACTCTAATTTACAACCTCAGAACACTACCTCCAGTAAGACTCTGTTGCGCTAGCAACAAGAGTTGAGAACGTAATAATGCTGCCCCCTTGTGGCTGTTTCCCACAACAGCAGCTTTAAGTCCAGTGCTAATGGTTGCTTAAGAGTCACAAGGACTGCAGGGCGCTAAACAACACCTGCCCTCAAGAAATGCCCTGGGGTAGGGAATAGGCAAGAAAATTCAACACATGACAAAT
The DNA here is from genome assembly GCF_028564815.1 of Eubalaena glacialis. Lineage (NCBI taxonomy): Eukaryota > Metazoa > Chordata > Mammalia > Artiodactyla > Balaenidae > Eubalaena > Eubalaena glacialis. The sequence goes on from NC_083716.1 coordinate 131,927,207, forward strand.
TTTTCAAGAAGTCAATGTGAAGAGGGAAGTTGTACTCACACTTTTACAAAAAAAGGTAAAGAAAAAAACAAGACATGCCTAAAGCTCAGTATAAGGAATTAGTAACCACATGCAACTCCAACCTCCTAAAAGGTTTCAGCTCACACCAGTCAAATGACCATCAGCAAAAAGTCTACAAACTATAAATGCTGAAGGGATTTTAGACAACTGTGTACCTTCTAGCTGCTGCTGGGATGTAAAGTGGTAACAGCACTAACGAACACTGAATGGAGCTGCTTTAACAGGGAAAAACTGAGCTACCATATGATGCGGCAGGGCACCTTTTGGGCCTATAATCTAAGACCACCAGAATCGGAAAGACAGAGGCAGGCAAATGTGCACTGCAGCAATATTGAAATAGCCAAGACATGGAAGCAAAGAAAAGGTCCATAAACAGATAAATGGACAATGAAGAAGTGCTATATGGACAGACTGGAATATTACTCACGAAAAAAAATAAAAGAATGGCACAGGCAGCACCACACATGAGCCTAGAGATAATCACACAACGTGAAGTAAGTCAGAATGCGAAAGACAAATATCCTAGGATATCACTTATGTTATCTGAAAATACGTAAAAATGAACATATTTCCCCAGAGAAAGACAATCTCAGATTGAGAAGACAAACTTATGGTTAAGCCAAAGAAAAGGTGTGAGGAATGGATAAATTAGGATATTGGGGTTAACAAACATATAGTAATACATATAAAATATATCATCCCCAAAGACCTACGGAATACCAAGAGTGGTCACTCAACACTCTGTAATAACCTACATGGAAAAGGACCCAAAGATCAATAGATATATGTGTATGTGTAAATGAACAAGATTCTGTACACCTACAACCAAAGACATTTTTCAATCAAATTTGCTCTGATAAAAACTACAACTTAAAGGCACAAACAAGAATTAAGGAGGATAAAACTTATGGGGGTCTGTCCTGGCACTTTCCGCTCTTATCTGCAACCTAAAAGCACAACTTGCTGCAAGGTTCTGTTTCCCCAGCAAGCAGAGTTGGCAACGTAGAAATGCTGCCACCCTAAGGCCGTTTCCACAAACAGCAGCTATAATCTACTGCTAATGGTCACTAATATTCACAAGGACGGCAGGGCTGTAAATGACTCATGCCCTCAAAAATATCCTGAGGTAGGAAATGGCTGAGAAAGTTCACAACACGGAAAACTTTTCAAGAAAACAGTTTCAAGAGGAAAGTGTTACTTACTCTGTGATTTGAAAAACAGAAGAACATGGATAAAAGCTCAATATCAGGAATTATTGGTTGGATGCAAATCCAAACTACAAAAAGATTTCACCACCCAATATTCAAAATGCCATCCGTAAAAAGTCTACAAACAATGAATGCTGACGGGTTAGTGGAGAAATGCATACCCACTATGCTGTCGGTTGGCTGCAAACTGGTAACAGCTACTCATGAGAACACAATGGAGCTGCATTTAAAAGGTAAAAACTGAGCTACCATACGATGCGGCCGATCCCCTAATGGGCCTATACCCTAAGAAGACCAGAATCGGAAAGGCACACACAGGCAAACATGCACTGCAGCAATATTTACAATAGCCAAGACATGCAAGCAAACAAAATGTCCATCAACAGAAAAATGGACAAAGAAGAAGAGGTATATGTACCGAATGGAATAGTAGCTTCGGGAAAAAAATGAACAATGCCATTTTCAGGACTAGAGATGAGCCTAGAAATAATCATATTAGGTTAAGTAAGTCAAAAGGGAATGACAAATATCCTATGATATCATTTATACATGTTATCCTAAGATTGCTACCAATGAACATATTTCCACCGAAAAAGACACTCACAGACTTATAAAACAAACTAACGGGTAACCAAAATGAAAGGTGGGAGGATGGATAAATTAGGATTATGGGGCTAACACACATATACTAATGTATGTGAAATATATATAAACATATAACATATAAACTATATGAATTATATAATCACCAATACATATAAAATATATAATGACAAAACACCTACCAAATAGCAAGGGAGGTCTACTCAACATTCTGTAATAACATACATGGTAACAGGCTCCGAAGATGAACAGACATATGTATGAATCATTGAGCAGATTCTGTACAGCCAGACAAACACAACACTCTAATCAAATTTACTCCGATAAGAAATAGAAATTAACTTTAAAAAACAAACCTAAGTAAGGAGACATAAACTTCTGGGGGCTTGTCCCAGCACGTTCCACTCTAATTTACAACCTCGGAACACTACCTCCAGGAAGACTCTGTTGCCCTAGCAAGAAGACTTGAGAACATAATAATGCTGCCGCCTTGTGGCTGTTTCCCACAACAGCAGCTTTAAATCCAGTGCTAATGGTTGCTTAAGAGTCACAAGGACTGCAGGGCTGTAAATGACACCTACCCTCAAAAAATACCCTGGGGTAGGGAATAGGCAAGAAAATTCAACACATGCAAAATTTTTCAAGAAATCAATGTGAAGAGGGAAGTTGTACTCACTGTTTAAAAAAAAAAGGAAAAGAAAAAACAGGACATGCCTAAAGCTCAGTATAAGGAATTTGTAGCCACATGCAACTCCAAGCTCCAAAAACATTTCAGCTCACTCCAGTCAAATGACCACCAGCAAAAAGTCTACAAACTATAAACGCTGAAGGGATTTTAGACAACTGTGTACCTTCTAGCTGCTGGTGGGATGTAAAGTGGTAACAGCACTAAAGAACACTGAATGGAGCTGCTTTAACAGGGAAATCTGAGCTACCATATGATGTGGCAGGGCACCTTTTGGGCCTATAACCTAAGACCACCAGAATCGGAAAGACAGAGGCAGGCAAATGTGCACTGCAGCAATATTGAAATAGCCAAGACATGGAAGCAAAGAAAAGGTCCATAAACAGATGAATGGACAATGAAGAAGTGGTATATGGACAGACTGGAATATTACTCACGAAAAAAAATAAAAGAATGGCACAGGCAGCACCACACATGAGCCTAGAAATAATCACACAACGTGTAGTAAGTCACAATGCCAAAGACAAATATCCTAGGATATCACTTATGTTATCTGAAAATTCGTAAAAATGAACATATTTCCCCAGAGAAAGACAATCTCAGATTGAGAAGACAAACTTATGGTTAAATCAAAGAAAAGGTGTGAGGAATGGATAAATTAGGATATTGGGGTTAACAAACATATACTAATACATATAAAATATATCATCCCCAAAGACCTATGGAATACCAAGAGTGGTCTACTCAACATTCTGTAATAACCTACATGGAAAAGGACCCAAAGATCAATAGATATATGTATATGTGTAAATGAACAAGATTCTGTACACCTAGAACCAAAGACATTTTTCAATCAAACTTGCTCTGATAAAAACTACAACTTACAGACACAAACAAGAATTAAGGAGGCTAAAACTTATGGGGGTTTGTCCTGGCACTTTCCGCTCTTATCTGCAACCTAAAAGCACAACTTGCTGCAAGGTTCTGTTTTCCCAGCAAGCAGAGTTGGCAACGTAGAAATGCTGCCACCCTAAGGCCGTTTCCACAAACAGCAGCTATAATCTACTGCTAATGGTCACTAATATTCACAAGGACGGCAGGACTGTAAATGACTCATGCCCTCAAAAATATCCTGAGGTAGGAAATGGCTGAGAAAGTTCACAACACGGAAAACTTTTCAAGAAAACAGTTTCAAGAGGTAAGTGTTACTCACTCTGTGATTTGAAAAACAGAAGAACATGGATAAAAGCTCAATATCAGGAATTATTGGTTGGATGCAAATCCAAACTACAAAAAGATTTCACCACCCAATATTCAAAATGCCATCCGTAAAATGTCTACAAACAATGAATGCTGACGGGTTAGTGGAGAAATGCATACCCACTATGCTGTTGGTTGGCTGCAAACTGGTAACAGCTACTCATGAGAACAGAATGGAGCTGCATTTAAAAGATAAAAACTGAGCTACCATATGATGCGGCATATCCCCTAATGGGCCTATACCCTAAGAAGTTCAGAATCGGAAAGGCACAGACAGGCAAACATGCACTGCAGCAATATTTACAATAGCCAAGACATGCAAGCAAACAAAATGTCCATCAACAGATAAATGGACAAAGAAGAAGTGGTATACGTACCGAATGGAATGGTAGCCTAGGGAAAAAAATGAACAATGCCGTTTTCAGGACTACAGATGAGCCTAGAAATAATCATATTAGGTTAAGTAGGTCAAAAGGGAATGACAAATATCCTATGATATCATTTATACATATTATCCTAAGATTGCTACCAATGAACATATTTCCACCAAAAAAGACACTCACAGACTTATAAAACAAACTAACGGTTAACCAAAATGAAAGGTGGGAGGATGGATAAATTAGGATTATGGGGCTAACATACATATACTAATGTATGTGAAATATATATAAACATATAACATATAAACTATATGAATTATATAATCACCAATACATATAAAATATATAATGACAAAACACCTACCAAATGGCAAGGAACGTCTAATCAATATTCTGTAATAACATACATAGTAACAGGATCCGACGATGAACAGACATATGTATGAATCATTGAGCAGATTCTGTACAGCCAGACAATCACAACACTCTAATCAAATTTACTCCGATAAGAAATAGAAATTAACTTTAAAAAACAAACCTAAGTAAGGAGACATAAACTTCTGGGGGCTTGTCCCAGCACGTTCCACTCTAATTTACAACCTCGGAACACTACCTCCAGGAAGACTCTGTTGCCCTAGTAACAAGAGTTGAGAACATAATAATGCTGCCGCCTTGTGGCTGTTTCCCACAACAGCAGCTTTAAGTCCAGTGCTAATGGTGGCTTAAGAGTCACAAGGACTGCAGGGCGGTAAAGAACACCTGCCCTCAAAAAATGCCCTGGGGTAGGGAATAGGCAAGAAAATTGTACACATAACAAATTTTTCAAGAAGTCAATGTGAAGAGGGAAGTTGTACTCACTCTTTTAAAAAAAAAGGTAAAGAAAAAAACAAGACATACCTAAAGCTCAGTATAAGGAATTAGTAGCCATATGCAACTCCAACCTCCAAAAAGGTTTCAGCTCACACCAGTCAAATGACCATCAGCAAAAAGTCTAGAAACTATAAACGCTGAAGGGATTTTAGACAACTCTGTACCTTCTAGCTGCTGTTGGGATGTAAAGTGGTAACAGCACTAACGAACACTGAATGGAGCTGCTTTAACAGGGAAAAACTGAACTACCATATGATGCGGCAGGGCACCTTTTGGGCCTATAATCTAAGACCACCAGAATTGGAAAGACAGAGGCAGGCAAATGTGCACTGCAGCAATATTGAAATAGCCAAGACATGGAAGCAAAGAAAAGGTCCATAAACAGATAAATGGACAATGAAGAAGTGCTATATGGACAGACTGGAATATTACTCACGAAAAAAAATAAAAGAATGGCACAGGCAGCACCACACATGAGCCTAGAGATAATCACACAACGTGAAGTAAGTCAGAATGCGAAAGACAAATAAACTAGGATATCACTTATGTTATCTGAAAATATGTAAAAATGAACATATTTCCCCAGAGAAAGACAATCTCAGATTGAGAAGACAAACATAAGGTTAAGCCAAAGAAAAGGTGTGAGGAATGGATAAATTAGGATATTGGGGTTAACAAACATATACCAATACATATAAAATATATCATCCCCAAAGACCTATGGAATACCAAGAGTGGTCTACTCAACACTCTGTAATAACCTACATGGAAAAGGACCCAAAGATCAATAGATATATGTATATGTGTAAATGAACAAGATTCTGTACACCTAGAACCAAAGACATTTTTCAATCAAACTTGCTCTGATAAAAACTACAACTTACAGACACAAACAAGAATTAAGGAGGCTAAAACTTATGGGGGTTTGTCCTGGCTCATTCCACTCTAATCTGCAACCTAAAAGCACAACTTGCTGCAAGGTTCTGTTTCCCTAGCAAGCAGACTTGGCAACGTAGAAATGCTGCCACCCTAAGGCCGTTTCCTCAAACAGCAGCTGTAAATCTACTGCTAATGGTCACTAATATTCACAAGGACGGCAGGGCTGTAAATGACTCATGCCCTCAAAAATATCCTGAGGTAGGAAATGGCCGAGAAAGTTCACAACATGGAAAACTTTTCAAGAAAACAGTTCGAAGAGGTAAGTGTTACTCACTCTGTGATTTGAAAAACAGAAGAACATGGATAAAAGCTCAATATCAGGAATTATTGGTTGGATGCAAATCCAAACTACAAACAGATTTCGCAACCCAATATTCAAAATGCCATCCGTAAAATTCTACAAACAATGAATGCTGACAGGTTAGTGGAGAAAGGCATACCCAATATGCTGTTGGTTGGATGTAAACTGGTAAGAGCTAGTCATGAGAACAGAATGGAGCTGCATTTAAAAGATAAAAACTGAGCTACCATATGATGCGGCATATCCCCTAATGGGCCTATACCCTAAGAAGTTCAGAATCGGAAAGGAACAGACAGGCAAACATGCACTGCAGCAATATTTACAATAGCCAAGACATGCAAGCAAACAAAATGTCCATCAACAGATAAATGGACAAAGAAGAAGTGGTATACGTACCGAATGGAATGGTAGCCTAGGGAAAAAAATGAACAATGCCGTTTTCAGGACTACAGATGAGCCTAGAAATAATCATATTAGGTTAAGTAGGTCAAAAGGGAATGACAAATATCCTATGATATCATTTATACATATTATCCTAAGATTGCTACCAATGAACATATTTCCACCAAAAAAGACACTCACAGACTTATAAAACAAACTAACGGTTAACCAAAATGAAAGGTGGGAGGATGGATAAATTAGGATTATGGGGCTAACATACATATACTAATGTATGTGAAATATATATAAACATATAACATATAAACTATATGAATTATATAATCACCAATACATATAAAATATATAATGACAAAACACCTACCAAATGGCAAGGAACGTCTAATCAATATTCTGTAATAACATACATAGTAACAGGATCCGACGATGAACAGACATATGTATGAATCATTGAGCAGATTCTGTACAGCCAGACAATCACAACACTCTAATCAAATTTACTCCGATAAGAAATAGAAATTAACTTTAAAAAACAAACCTAAGTAAGGAGACATAAACTTCTGGGGGCTTGTCCCAGCACGTTCCACTCTAATTTACAACCTCGGAACACTACCTCCAGGAAGACTCTGTTGCCCTAGTAACAAGAGTTGAGAACATAATAATGCTGCCGCCTTGTGGCTGTTTCCCACAACAGCAGCTTTAAGTCCAGTGCTAATGGTGGCTTAAGAGTCACAAGGACTGCAGGGCGGTAAAGAACACCTGCCCTCAAAAAATGCCCTGGGGTAGGGAATAGGCAAGAAAATTGTACACATAACAAATTTTTCAAGAAGTCAATGTGAAGAGGGAAGTTGTACTCACTCTTTTAAAAAAAAAGATAAAGAAAAAAACAAGACATACCTAAAGCTCAGTATAAGGAATTAGTAGCCATATGCAACTCCAACCTCCAAAAAGGTTTCAGCTCACACCACTCAAATGACCATCAGCAAAAAGTCTAGAAACTATAAACGCTGAAGTGATTTTAGACAACTCTGTACCTTCTAGCTGCTGCTGGGATGTAAAGTGGTAACAGCACTAACGAACACTGAATGGAGCTGCTTTAACAGGGAAAAACTGAACTACCATATGATGCGGCAGGGCACCTTTTGGGCCTATAATCTAAGACCACCAGAATTGGAAAGACAGAGGCAGGCAAATGTGCACTGCAGCAATATTGAAATAGCCAAGACATGGAAGCAAAGAAAAGGTCCATAAACAGATAAATGGACAATGAAGAAGTGCTATATGGACAGACTGGAATATTACTCACGAAAAAAAATAAAAGAATGGCACAGGCAGCACCACACATGAGCCTAGAGATAATCACACAACGTGAAGTAAGTCAGAATGCGAAAGACAAATATCCTAGGATATCACTTATGTTATCTGAAAATACGTAAAAATGAACATATTTCCCCAGAGAAAGACAATCTCAGATTGAGAAGACAAACTTATGGTTAAACCAAAGAAAAGGTGTGAGGAATGGATAAATTAGGATATTGGGGTTAACAAACATATACCAATACATATAAAATATATCATCCCCAAAGACCTATGGAATACCAAGAGTGGTCTACTCAACACTCTGTAATAACCTACATGGAAAAGGACCCAAAGATCAATAGATATATGTATATGTGTAAATGAACAAGATTCTGTACACCTAGAACCAAAGACATTTTTGAATCAAATTTGCTCTGATAAAAACTACAACTTAAAGGCACAAACAAGAATTAAGGAGGATAAAACTTATGGGGGTCTGTCCTGGCACTTTCCGCTCTTATCTGCAACCTAAAAGCACAACTTGCTGCAAGGTTCTGTTTCCCCAGCAAGAAGAGTTGGCAACGTAGAAATGCTGCCACCCTAAGGCCGTTTCCACAAACAGCAGCTATAATCTACTGCTAATGGTCACTAATATTCACAAGGACGGCAGGGCTGTAAATGACTCATGCCCTCAAAAATATCCTGAGGTAGGAAATGGCCGAGAAAGTTCACAACACGGAAAACTTTTCAAGAAAACAGTTTCAAGAGGTAAGTGTTATTCACTCTGTGATTTGAAAAACAGAAGAACATGGATAAAAGCTCAATATCAGGAATTATTGGTTGGATGCAAATCCAAACTACAAAAAGATTTCACCACCCAATATTCAAAATGCCATCCGTAAAAAGTCTACAAACAATGAATGCTGACGGGTTAGTGGAGAAATGCATACCCACTATGCTGTCGGTTGGCTGCAAACTGGTAACAGCTACTCATGAGAACACAATGGAGCTGCATTTAAAAGGTAAAAACTGAGCTACCATACGATGCGGCCGATCCCCTAATGGGCCTATACCCTAAGAAGACCAGAATCGGAAAGGCACACACAGGCAAACATGCACTGCAGCAATATTTACAATAGCCAAGACATGCAAGCAAACAAAATGTCCATCAACAGAAAAATGGACAAAGAAGAAGAGGTATATGTACCGAATGGAATAGTAGCTTCGGGAAAAAAATGAACAATGCCATTTTCAGGACTAGAGATGAGCCTAGAAATAATCATATTAGGTTAAGTAAGTCAAAAGGGAATGACAAATATCCTATGATATCATTTATACATGTTATCCTAAGATTGCTACCAATGAACATATTTCCACCGAAAAAGACACTCACAGACTTATAAAACAAACTAACGGGTAACCAAAATGAAAGGTGGGAGGATGGATAAATTAGGATTATGGGGCTAACACACATATACTAATGTATGTGAAATATATATAAACATATAACATATAAACTATATGAATTATATAATCACCAATACATATAAAATATATAATGACAAAACACCTACCAAATAGCAAGGGAGGTCTACTCAACATTCTGTAATAACATACATGGTAACAGGCTCCGAAGATGAACAGACATATGCATGAATCATTGAGCAGATTCTGTACAGCCAGACAAACACAACACTCTAATCAAATTTACTCCGATAAGAAATAGAAATTAACTTTAAAAAACAAACCTAAGTAAGGAGACATAAACTTCTGGGGGCTTGTCCCAGCACGTTCCACTCTAATTTACAACCTCGGAACACTACCTCCAGGAAGACTCTGTTGCCCTAGCAAGAAGACTTGAGAACATAATAATGCTGCCGCCTTGTGGCTGTTTCCCACAACAGCAGCTTTAAATCCAGTGCTAATGGTTGCTTAAGAGTCACAAGGACTGCAGGGCTGTAAATGACACCTACCCTCAAAAAATACCCTGGGGTAGGGAATAGGCAAGAAAATTCAACACATGCAAAATTTTTCAAGAAATCAATGTGAAGAGGGAAGTTGTACTCACTGTTTAAAAAAAAAAGGAAAAGAAAAAACAGGACATGCCTAAAGCTCAGTATAAGGAATTTGTAGCCACATGCAACTCCAAGCTCCAAAAACATTTCAGCTCACTCCAGTCAAATGACCACCAGCAAAAAGTCTACAAACTATAAACGCTGAAGGGATTTTAGACAACTGTGTACCTTCTAGCTGCTGGTGGGATGTAAAGTGGTAACAGCACTAAAGAACACTGAATGGAGCTGCTTTAACAGGGAAATCTGAGCTACCATATGATGTGGCAGGGCACCTTTTGGGCCTATAACCTAAGACCACCAGAATCGGAAAGACAGAGGCAGGCAAATGTGCACTGCAGCAATATTGAAATAGCCAAGACATGGAAGCAAAGAAAAGGTCCATAAACAGATGAATGGACAATGAAGAAGTGGTATATGGACAGACTGGAATATTACTCACGAAAAAAAATAAAAGAATGGCACAGGCAGCACCACACATGAGCCTAGAAATAATCACACAACGTGTAGTAAGTCACAATGCCAAAGACAAATATCCTAGGATATCACTTATGTTATCTGAAAATTCGTAAAAATGAACATATTTCCCCAGAGAAAGACAATCTCAGATTGAGAAGACAAACTTATGGTTAAATCAAAGAAAAGGTGTGAGGAATGGATAAATTAGGATATTGGGGTTAACAAACATATACTAATACATATAAAATATATCATCCCCAAAGACCTATGGAATACCAAGAGTGGTCTACTCAACATTCTGTAATAACCTACATGGAAAAGGACCCAAAGATCAATAGATATATGTATATGTGTAAATGAACAAGATTCTGTACACCTAGAACCAAAGACATTTTTCAATCAAACTTGCTCTGATAAAAACTACAACTTACAGACACAAACAAGAATTAAGGAGGCTAAAACTTATGGGGGTTTGTCCTGGCACTTTCCGCTCTTATCTGCAACCTAAAAGCACAACTTGCTGCAAGGTTCTGTTTTCCCAGCAAGCAGAGTTGGCAACGTAGAAATGCTGCCACCCTAAGGCCGTTTCCACAAACAGCAGCTATAATCTACTGCTAATGGTCACTAATATTCACAAGGACGGCAGGGCTGTAAATGACTCATGCCCTCAAAAATATCCTGAGGTAGGAAATGGCTGAGAAAGTTCACAACACGGAAAACTTTTCAAGAAAACAGTTTCAAGAGGTAAGTGTTACTCACTCTGTGATTTGAAAAACAGAAGAACATGGATAAAAGCTCAATATCAGGAATTATTGGTTGGATGCAAATCCAAACTACAAAAAGATTTCACCACCCAATATTCAAAATGCCATCCGTAAAATGTCTACAAACAATGAATGCTGACGGGTTAGTGGAGAAATGCATACCCACTATGCTGTTGGTTGGCTGCAAACTGGTAACAGCTACTCATGAGAACAGAATGGAGCTGCATTTAAAAGGTAAAAACTGGGCTACCATAGGATGCGGCCGATCCCCTAATGGGCCTATACCCTAAGAAGACCAGAACCGGAAAGGCACACACAGGCAAACATGCACTGCAGCAATATTTACAATAGCCAAGACATACAAGCAAACAAAATGTCCATCAACAGAAAAATGGACAAAGAAGAAGAGGTATATGTACCGAATGGAATAGTAGCTTCGGGAAAAAAATGAACAATGCCATTTTCAGGACTAGAGATGAACCTAGAAATAATCATATTAGGTTAAGTAAGTCAAAAGGGAATGACAAATATCCTATGATATCATTTATACATGTTATCCTAAGATTGCTACCAATGAACATATTTCCACCGAAAAAGACACTCACAGACTTATAAAACAAACTAACGGGTAACCAAAATGAAAGATGGGAGGATGGATAAATTAGGATTATGGGGCTAACACACATATACTAATGTATGTGAAATATATATAAACATATAACATATAAACTATATGAATTATATAATCACCAATACATATAAAATATATAATGACAAAACACCTACCAAATAGCAAGGGAGGTCTACTCAACATTCTGTAATAACATACATGGTAACAGGCTCCGAAGATGAACAGACATATGTATGAATCATTGAGCAGATTCTGTACAGCCAGACAAACACAACATTCTAATCAAATTTACTCCGATAAGAAATAGAAATTAACTTTAAAAAACAAACCTAACTAAGGAGACATAAACTTCTGGGGGCTTGTCCCAGCACGTTCCACTCTAATTTACAACCTCGGAACACTACCTCCAGGAAGACTCTGTTGCCCTAGTAACAAGAGTTGAGAACATAATAATGCTGCCGCCTTGTGGCTGTTTCCCACAACAGCAGCTTTAAGTCCAGTGCTAATGGTGGCTTAAGAGTCACAAGGACTGCAGGGCGGTAAAGAACACCTGCCCTCAAAAAATGCCCTGGGGTAGGGAATAGGCAAGAAAATTGTACACATAACAAATTTTTCAAGAAGTCAATGTGAAGAGGGAAGTTGTACTCACTCTTTTAAAAAAAAAGGTAAAGAAAAAAACAAGACATACCTAAAGCTCAGTATAAGGAATTAGTAGCCATATGTAACTCCAACCTCCAAAAAGGTTTCAGCTCACACCAGTCAAATGACCATCAGCAAAAAGTCTAGAAACTATAAACGCTGAAGGGATTTTAGACAACTCTGTACCTTCTAGCTGCTGCTGGGATGTAAAGTGGTAACAGCACTAACGAACACTGAATGGAGCTGCTTTAACAGGGAAAAACTGAACTACCATATGATGCGGGAGGGCACCTTTTGGGCCTATAATCTAAGACCACCAGAATTGGAAAGACAGAGGCAGGCAAATGTGCACTGCAGCAATATTGAAATAGCCAAGACATGGAAGCAAAGAAAAGGTCCATAAACAGATAAATGGACAATGAAGAAGTGCTATATGGACAGACTGGAATATTACTCACGAAAAAAAATAAAAGAATGGCACAGGCAGCACCACACATGAGCCTAGAGATAATCACACAACGTGAAGTAAGTCAGAATGCGAAAGACAAATAAACTAGGATATCACTTATGTTATCTGAAAACTCGTAAAAATGAACATATTTCTCCAGAGAAAGACAATCTCAGATTGAGAAGACAAACTTATGGTTAAACCAAAGAAAAGGTGTGAGGAATGGATAAATTAAGATATTGGGGTTAACAAACATATACCAATACATATAAAATATATCATCCCCAAAGACCTATGGAATACCAAGAGTGGTCTACTCAACACTCTGTAATAACCTACATGGGAAAGGACCCAAAGATCAATAGATATATGTATATGTGTAAATGAACAAGATTCTGTACACCTAGAACCAAAGACATTTTTCAATCAAACTTGCTCTGATAAAAACTACAACTTACAGACACAAACAAGAATTAAGGAGGCTAAAACTTATGGGGGTTTGTCCTGGCTCATTCCACTCTAATCTGCAACCTAAAAGCACAACTTGCTTCAAGGTTCTGTTTCCCTAGCAAGCAGACTTGGCAACGTAGAAATGCTGCCACCCTAAGGCCGTTTCCTCAAACAGCAGCTTTAAATCTACTGCTAATGGTCACTAATATTCACAAGGACGGCAGGGCTGTAAATGACTCATGCCCTCAAAAATATCCTGAAGTAGGAAATGGCCGAGAAAGTTCACAACACGGAAAACTTTTCAAGAAAACAGTTTGAAGAGGTAAGTGTTACTCACTCTGTGATTTGAAAAACAGAAGAACATGGATAAAAGCTCAATATCAGGAATTATTGGTTGGATGCAAATCCAAACTACAAACAGATTTCGCAACCCAATATTCAAAATGCCATCCGTAAAATTCTACAAACAATGAATGCTGACAGGTTAGTGGAGAAAGGCATACCCAATATGCTGTTGGTTGGATGTAAACTGGTAAGAGCTAGTCATGAGAACAGAATGGAGCTGCATTTAAAAGATAAAAACTGAGCTACCATATGATGCGGCATATCCCCTAATGGGCCTATACCCTAAGAAGTTCAGAATCGGAAAGGCACAGACAGGCAAACATGCACTGCAGCAATATTTACAATAGCCAAGACATGCAAGCAAACAAAATGTCCATCAACAGATAAATGGACAAAGAAGAAGTGGTATACGTACCGAATGGAATGGTAGCCTAGGGAAAAAAATGAACAATGCCGTTTTCAGGACTACAGATGAGCCTAGAAATAATCGTATTAGGTTAAGTAGGTCAAAAGGGAATGACAAATATCCTATGATATCATTTATACATATTATCCTAAGATTGCTACCAATGAACATATTTCCACCAAAAAAGACACTCACAGACTTATAAAACAAAGTAACGGTTAACCAAAATGAAAGGTGGGAGGATGGATAAATTAGGATTATGGGGCTAACATACATATACTAATGTATGTGAAATATATATAAACATATAACATATAAACTATATGAATTATATAATCACCAATACATATAAAATATATAATGACAAAACACCTACCAAATAGCAAGGAACGTCTAATCAATATTCTGTAATAACATACATGGTAACAGGATCCGACGATGAACAGACATATGTATGAATCATTGAGCAGATTCTGTACAGCCAGACAATCACAACACTCTAATCAAATTTACTCCGATAAGAAATAGAAATTAACTTTAAAAAACAAACCTAAGTAAGGAGACATAAACTTCTGGGGGCTTGTCCCAGCATGTTCCACTCTAATTTACAACCTCGGAACACTACCTCCAGGAAGACTCTGTTGCCCTAGTAACAAGAGTTGAGAACATAATAATGCTGCCGCCTTGTGGCTGTTTCCCACAACAGCAGCTTTAAGTCCAGTGCTAATGGTTGCTTAAGAGTCACAAGGACTGCAGGGCGGTAAAGAACACCTGCCCTCAAAAAATGCCCTGGGGTAGGGAATAGGCAAGAAAATTGAACACATAACAAATTTTTCAAGAAGTCAATGTGAAGAGGGAAGTTGTACTCACTCTTTTAAAAAAAAAGGTAAAGAAAAAAACAAGACATACCTAAAGCTCAGTATAAGGAATTTGTAGCCACATGCAACTCCAACCTCCAAAAAGGTTTCAGCTCACACCAGTCAAATGACCATCAGCAAAAAGTCTACAAACTATAAACGCTGAAGGGATTTTAGACAACTCTGTACCTTCTAGCTGCTGCTGGGATGTAAAGTGGTAACAGCACTAAAGAACACTGAATGGAGCTGCTTTAACAGGGAAAAACTGAACTACCATATGATGCGGCAGGGCACCTTTTGGGCCTATAATCTAAGACCACCAGAATTGGAAAGACAGAGGCAGGCAAATGTGCACTGCAGCAATATTGAAATAGCCAAGACATGGAAGCAAAGAAAAGGTCCATAAACAGATAAATGGACAATGAAGAAGTGGTATATGGACAGACTGGAATATTACTCACGAAAAAAAATAAAAGAATGGCACAGGCAGCACCACACATGAGCCTAGAGATAATCACACAACGTGAAGTAAGTCAGAATGCAAAAGACAAATAAACTAGGATATCACTTATGTTATCTGAAAACTCGTAAAAATGAACATATTTCTCCAGAGAAAGACAATCTCAGATTGAGAAGACAAACTTATGGTTAAACCAAAGAAAAGGTGTGAGGAATGGATAAATTAGGATATTGGGGTTAACAAACATATACCAATACATATAAAATATATCATCCCCAAAGACCTATGGAATACCAAGAGTGGTCTACTCAACACTCTGTAATAACCTACATGGAAAAGGACCCAAAGATCAATAGATATATGTATATGTGTAAATGAACAAGATTCTGTACACCTAGAACCAAAGACATTTTTGAATCAAATTTGCTCTGATAAAAACTACAACTTAAAGGCACAAACAAGAATTAAGGAGGATAAAACTTATGGGGGTCTGTCCTGGCACTTTCCGCTCTTATCTGCAACCTAAAAGCACAACTTGCTGCAAGGTTCTGTTTCCCCAGCAAGCAGAGTTGGCAACGTAGAAATGCTGCCACCCTAAGGCCGTTTCCACAAACAGCAGCTATAATCTACTGCTAATGGTCACTAATATTCACAAGGACGGCAGGGCTGTAAATGACTCATGCCCTCAAAAATATCCTGAGGTAGGAAATGGCTGAGAAAGTTCACAACACGGAAAACTTTTCAAGAAAACAGTTTCAAGAGGAAAGTGTTACTTACTCTGTGATTTGAAAAACAGAAGAACATGGATAAAAGCTCAATATCAGGAATTATTGGTTGGATGCAAATCCAAACTACAAAAAGATTTCACCACCCAATATTCAAAATGCCATCCGTAAAAAGTCTACAAACAATGAATGCTGACGGGTTAGTGGAGAAATGCATACCCACTATGCTGTCGGTTGGCTGCAAACTGGTAACAGCTACTCATGAGAACACAATGGAGCTGCATTTAAAAGGTAAAAACTGAGCTACCATACGATGCGGCCGATCCCCTAATGGGCCTATACCCTAAGAAGACCAGAATCGGAAAGGCACACACAGGCAAACATGCACTGCAGCAATATTTACAATAGCCAAGACATGCAAGCAAACAAAATGTCCATCAACAGAAAAATGGACAAAGAAGAAGAGGTATATGTACCGAATGGAATAGTAGCTTCGGGAAAAAAATGAACAATGCCATTTTCAGGACTAGAGATGAGCCTAGAAATAATCATATTAGGTTAAGTAAGTCAAAAGGGAATGACAAATATCCTATGATATCATTTATACATGTTATCCTAAGATTGCTACCAATGAACATATTTCCACCGAAAAAGACACTCACAGACTTATAAAACAAACTAACGGGTAACCAAAATGAAAGGTGGGAGGATGGATAAATTAGGATTATGGGGCTAACACACATATACTAATGTATGTGAAATATATATAAACATATAACATATAAACTATATGAATTATATAATCACCAATACATATAAAATATATAATGACAAAACACCTACCAAATAGCAAGGGAGGTCTACTCAACATTCTGTAATAACATACATGGTAACAGGCTCCGAAGATGAACAGACATATGTATGAATCATTGAGCAGATTCTGTACAGCCAGACAAACACAACACTCTAATCAAATTTACTCCGATAAGAAATAGAAATTAACTTTAAAAAACAAACCTAAGTAAGGAGACATAAACTTCTGGGGGCTTGTCCCAGCACGTTCCACTCTAATTTACAACCTCGGAACACTACCTCCAGGAAGACTCTGTTGCCCTAGCAAGAAGACTTGAGAACATAATAATGCTGCCGCCTTGTGGCTGTTTCCCACAACAGCAGCTTTAAATCCAGTGCTAATGGTTGCTTAAGAGTCACAAGGACTGCAGGGCTGTAAATGACACCTACCCTCAAAAAATACCCTGGGGTAGGGAATAGGCAAGAAAATTCAACACATGCAAAATTTTTCAAGAAATCAATGTGAAGAGGGAAGTTGTACTCACTGTTTAAAAAAAAAAGGAAAAGAAAAAACAGGACATGCCTAAAGCTCAGTATAAGGAATTTGTAGCCACATGCAACTCCAAGCTCCAAAAACATTTCAGCTCACTCCAGTCAAATGACCACCAGCAAAAAGTCTACAAACTATAAACGCTGAAGGGATTTTAGACAACTGTGTACCTTCTAGCTGCTGGTGGGATGTAAAGTGGTAACAGCACTAAAGAACACTGAATGGAGCTGCTTTAACAGGGAAATCTGAGCTACCATATGATGTGGCAGGGCACCTTTTGGGCCTATAACCTAAGACCACCAGAATCGGAAAGACAGAGGCAGGCAAATGTGCACTGCAGCAATATTGAAATAGCCAAGACATGGAAGCAAAGAAAAGGTCCATAAACAGATGAATGGACAATGAAGAAGTGGTATATGGACAGACTGGAATATTACTCACGAAAAAAAATAAAAGAATGGCACAGGCAGCACCACACATGAGCCTAGAAATAATCACACAACGTGTAGTAAGTCACAATGCCAAAGACAAATATCCTAGGATATCACTTATGTTATCTGAAAATTCGTAAAAATGAACATATTTCCCCAGAGAAAGACAATCTCAGATTGAGAAGACAAACTTATGGTTAAATCAAAGAAAAGGTGTGAGGAATGGATAAATTAGGATATTGGGGTTAACAAACATATACTAATACATATAAAATATATCATCCCCAAAGACCTATGGAATACCAAGAGTGGTCTACTCAACATTCTGTAATAACCTACATGGAAAAGGACCCAAAGATCAATAGATATATGTATATGTGTAAATGAACAAGATTCTGTACACCTAGAACCAAAGACATTTTTCAATCAAACTTGCTCTGATAAAAACTACAACTTACAGACACAAACAAGAATTAAGGAGGCTAAAACTTATGGGGGTTTGTCCTGGCACTTTCTGCTCTTATCTGCAACCTAAAAGCACAACTTGCTGCAAGGTTCTGTTTTCCCAGCAAGCAGAGTTGGCAACGTAGAAATGCTGCCACCCTAAGGCCGTTTCCACAAACAGCAGCTATAATCTACTGCTAATGGTCACTAATATTCACAAGGACGGCAGGGCTGTAAATGACTCATGCCCTCAAAAATATCCTGAGGTAGGAAATGGCTGAGAAAGTTCACAACACGGAAAACTTTTCAAGAAAACAGTTTCAAGAGGTAAGTGTTACTCACTCTGTGATTTGAAAAACAGAAGAACATGGATAAAAGCTCAATATCAGGAATTATTGGTTGGATGCAAATCCAAACTACAAAAAGATTTCACCACCCAATATTCAAAATGCCATCCGAAAAATGTCTACAAACAATGAATGCTGACGGGTTAGTGGAGAAATGCATACCCACTATGCTGTTGGTTGGCTGCAAACTGGTAACAGCTACTCATGAGAACAGAATGGAGCTGCATTTAAAAGGTAAAAACTGGGCTACCATAGGATGCGGCCGATCCCCTAATGGGCCTATAGCCTAAGAAGACCAGAACCGGAAAGGCACACACAGGCAAACATGCACTGCAGCAATATTTACAATAGCCAAGACATACAAGCAAACAAAATGTCCATCAACAGAAAAATGGACAAAGAAGAAGAGGTATATGTACCGAATGGAATAGTAGCTTCGGGAAAAAAATGAACAATGCCATTTTCAGGACTAGAGATGAACCTAGAAATAATCATATTAGGTTAAGTAAGTCAAAAGGGAATGACGAATATCCTATGATATCATTTATACATGTTATCCTAAGATTGCTACCAATGAACATATTTCCACCGAAAAAGACACTCACAGACTTATAAAACAAACTAACGGGTAACCAAAATGAAAGATGGGAGGATGGATAAATTAGGATTATGGGGCTAACACACATATACTAATGTATGTGAAATATATATAAACATATAACATATAAACTATATGAATTATATAATCACCAATACATATAAAATATATAATGACAAAACACCTACCAAATAGCAAGGGAGGTCTACTCAACATTCTGTAATAACATACATGGTAACAGGCTCCGAAGATGAACAGACATATGTATGAATCATTGAGCAGATTCTGTACAGCCAGACAAACACAACATTCTAATCAAATTTACTCCGATAAGAAATAGAAATTAACTTTAAAAAACAAACCTAACTAAGGAGACATAAACTTCTGGGGGCTTGTCCCAGCACGTTCCACTCTAATTTACAACCTCGGAACACTACCTCCAGGAAGACTCTGTTGCCCTAGTAACAAGAGTTGAGAACATAATAATGCTGCCGCCTTGTGGCTGTTTCCCACAACAGCAGCTTTAAGTCCAGTGCTAATGGTGGCTTAAGAGTCACAAGGACTGCAGGGCGGTAAAGAACACCTGCCCTCAAAAAATGCCCTGGGGTAGGGAATAGGCAAGAAAATTGTACACATAACAAATTTTTCAAGAAGTCAATGTGAAGAGGGAAGTTGTACTCACTCTTTTAAAAAAAAAGGTAAAGAAAAAAACAAGACATACCTAAAGCTCAGTATAAGGAATTAGTAGCCATATGCAACTCCAACCTCCAAAAAGGTTTCAGCTCACACCAGTCAAATGACCATCAGCAAAAAGTCTACAAACTATAAACGCTGAAGGGATTTTAGACAACTCTGTACCTTCTAGCTGCTGCTGGGATGTAAAGTGGTAACAGCACTAACGAACACTGAATGGAGCTGCTTTAACAGGGAAAAACTGAACTACCATATGATGCGGCAGGGCACCTTTTGGGCCTATAATCTAAGACCACCAGAATTGGAAAGACAGAGGCAGGCAAATGTGCACTGCAGCAATATTGAAATAGCCAAGACATGGAAGCAAAGAAAAGGTCCATAAACAGATAAATGGACAATGAAGAAGTGCTATATGGACAGACTGGAATATTACTCACGAAAAAAAATAAAAGAATGGCACAGGCAGCACCACACATGAGCCTAGAGATAATCACACAACGTGAAGTAAGTCAGAATGCGAAAGACAAATAAACTAGGATATCACTTATGTTATCTGAAAACTCGTAAAAATGAACATATTTCTCCAGAGAAAGACAATCTCAGATTGAGAAGACAAACTTATGGTTAAACCAAAGAAAAGGTGTGAGGAATGGATAAATTAGGATATTGGGGTTAACAAACATATACCAATACATATAAAATATATCATCCCCAAAGACCTATGGAATACCAAGAGTGGTCTACTCAACACTCTGTAATAACCTACATGGAAAAGGACCCAAAGATCAATAGATATATGTATATGTGTAAATAAACAAGATTCTGTACACCTAGAACCAAAGACATTTTTCAATCAAACTTGCTCTGATAAAAACTACAACTTACAGACACAAACAAGAATTAAGGAGGCTAAAACTTATGGGGGTTTGTCCTGGCTCATTCCACTCTAATCTGCAACCTAAAAGCACAACTTGCTTCAAGGTTCTGTTTCCCTAGCAAGCAGACTTGGCAACGTAGAAATGCTGCCACCCTAAGGCCGTTTCCTCAAACAGCAGCTTTAAATCTACTGCTAATGGTCACTAATATTCACAAGGACGGCAGGGCTGTAAATGACTCATGCCCTCAAAAATATCCTGAAGTAGGAAATGGCCGAGAAAGTTCACAACACGGAAAACTTTTCAAGAAAACAGTTTGAAGAGGTAAGTGTTACTCACTCTGTGATTTGAAAAACAGAAGAACATGGATAAAAGCTCAATATCAGGAATTATTGGTTGGATGCAAATCCAAACTACAAACAGATTTCGCAACCCAATATTCAAAATGCCATCCGTAAAATTCTACAAACAATGAATGCTGACAGGTTAGTGGAGAAAGGCATACCCAATATGCTGTTGGTTGGATGTAAACTGGTAAGAGCTAGTCATGAGAACAGAATGGAGCTGCATTTAAAAGATAAAAACTGAGCTACCATATGATGCGGCATATCCCCTAATGGGCCTATACCCTAAGAAGTTCAGAATCGGAAAGGCACAGACAGGCAAACATGCACTGCAGCAATATTTACAATAGCCAAGACATGCAAGCAAACAAAATGTCCATCAACAGATAAATGGACAAAGAAGAAGTGGTATACGTACCGAATGGAATGGTAGCCTAGGGAAAAAAATGAACAATGCCGTTTTCAGGACTACAGATGAGCCTAGAAATAATCGTATTAGGTTAAGTAGGTCAAAAGGGAATGACAAATATCCTATGATATCATTTATACATATTATCCTAAGATTGCTACCAATGAACATATTTCCACCAAAAAAGACACTCACAGACTTATAAAACAAAGTAACGGTTAACCAAAATGAAAGGTGGGAGGATGGATAAATTAGGATTATGGGGCTAACATACATATACTAATGTATGTGAAATATATATAAACATATAACATATAAACTATATGAATTATATAATCACCAATACATATAAAATATATAATGACAAAACACCTACCAAATAGCAAGGAACGTCTAATCAATATTCTGTAATAACATACATGGTAACAGGATCCGACGATGAACAGACATATGTATGAATCATTGAGCAGATTCTGTACAGCCAGACAATCACAACACTCTAATCAAATTTACTCCGATAAGAAATAGAAATTAACTTTAAATAACAAACCTAAGTAAGGAGACATAAATTTCTGGGGACTCGTCTCAGGACATTCCACTCTAATTTACAACCTCGGAACACTACCTCCAGGAAGACTCTGTTGCCCTAGTAACAAGAGTTGAGAACATAATAATGCTGCCGCCTTGTGGCTGTTTCCCACAACAGCAGCTTTAAGTCCAGTGCTAATGGTTGCTTAAGAGTCACAAGGACTGCAGGGCGGTAAAGAACACCTGCCCTCAAAAAATGCCCTGGGGTAGGGAATAGGCAAGAAAATTGAACACATAACAAATTTTTCAAGAAGTCAATGTGAAGAGGGAAGTTGTACTCACTCTTTTAAAAAAAAAGGTAAAGAAAAAAACAAGACATACCTAAAGCTCAGTATAAGGAATTTGTAGCCACATGCAACTCCAACCTCCAAAAAGGTTTCAGCTCACACCAGTCAAATGACCATCAGCAAAAAGTCTACAAACTATAAACGCTGAAGGGATTTTAGACAACTCTGTACCTTCTAGCTGCTGCTGGGATGTAAAGTGGTAACAGCACTAACGAACACTGAATGGAGCTGCTTTAACAGGGAAAAACTGAACTACCATATGATGCGGCAGGGCACCTTTTGGGCCTATAATCTAAGACCACCAGAATTGGAAAGACAGAGGCAGGCAAATGTGCACTGCAGCAATATTGAAATAGCCAAGACATGGAAGCAAAGAAAAGGTCCATAAACAGATAAATGGACAATGAAGAAGTGCTATATGGACAGACTGGAATATTACTCACGAAAAAAAATAAAAGAATGGCACAGGCAGCACCACACATGAGCCTAGAGATAATCACACAACGTGAAGTAAGTCAGAATGCGAAAGACAAATAAACTAGGATATCACTTATGTTATCTGAAAACTCGTAAAAATGAACATATTTCTCCAGAGAAAGACAATCTCAGATTGAGAAGACAAACTTATGGTTAAACCAAAGAAAAGGTGTGAGGAATGGATAAATTAGGATATTGGGGTTAACAAACATATACCAATACATATAAAATATATCATCCCCAAAGACCTATGGAATACCAAGAGTGGTCTACTCAACACTCTGTAATAACCTACATGGAAAAGGACCCAAAGATCAATAGATATATGTATATGTGTAAATGAACAAGATTCTGTACACCTAGAACCAAAGACATTTTTGAATCAAATTTGCTCTGATAAAAACTACAACTTAAAGGCACAAACAAGAATTAAGGAGGATAAAACTTATGGGGGTCTGTCCTGGCACTTTCCGCTCTTATCTGCAACCTAAAAGCACAACTTGCTGCAAGGTTCTGTTTCCCCAGCAAGCAGAGTTGGCAACGTAGAAATGCTGCCACCCTAAGGCCGTTTCCACAAACAGCAGCTATAATCTACTGCTAATGGTCACTAATATTCACAAGGACGGCAGGGCTGTAAATGACTCATGCCCTCAAAAATATCCTGAGGTAGGAAATGGCTGAGAAAGTTCACAACACGGAAAACTTTTCAAGAAAACAGTTTCAAGAGGTAAGTGTTACTCACTCTGTGATTTGAAAAACAGAAGAACATGGATAAAAGCTCAATATCAGGAATTATTGGTTGGATGCAAATCCAAACTACAAAAAGATTTCACCACCCAATATTCAAAATGCCATCCGTAAAAAGTCTACAAACAATGAATGCTGACGGGTTAGTGGAGAAATGCATACCCACTATGCTGTCGGTTGGCTGCAAACTGGTAACAGCTACTCATGAGAACACAATGGAGCTGCATTTAAAAGGTAAAAACTGAGCTACCATATGATGCGGCGTATCCCCTAATGGGCCTATACCCTAAGAAGTTCAGAATCGGAAAGGCACAGACAGGCAAACATGCACTGCAGCAATATTTACAATAGCCAAGACATGCAAGCAAACAAAATGTCCATCAACAGATAAATGGACAAAGAAGAAGTGGTATACGTACCGAATGGAATGGTAGCCTAGGGAAAAAAATGAACAATGCCGTTTTCAGGACTACAGATGAGCCTAGAAATAATCATATTAGGTTAAGTAGGTCAAAAGGGAATGACAAATATCCTATGATATCATTTATACATATTATCCTAAGATTGCTACCAATGAACATATTTCCACCAAAAAAGACACTCACAGACTTATAAAACAAACTAACGGTTAACCAAAATGAAAGGTGGGAGGATGGATAAATTAGGATTATGGGGCTAACATACATATACTAATGTATGTGAAATATATATAAACATATAACATATAAACTATATGAATTATATAATCACCAATACATATAAAATATATAATGACAAAACACCTACCAAATGGCAAGGAACGTCTAATCAATATTCTGTAATAACATACATAGTAACAGGATCCGACGATGAACAGACATATGTATGAATCATTGAGCAGATTCTGTACAGCCAGACAATCACAACATTCTAATCAAATTTACTCCGATAAGAAATAGAAATTAACTTTAAAAAACAAACCTAACTAAGGAGACATAAACTTCTGGGGGCTTGTCCCAGCACGTTCCACTCTAATTTACAACCTCGGAACACTACCTCCAGGAAGACTCTGTTGCCCTAGTAACAAGAGTTGAGAACATAATAATGCTGCCGCCTTGTGGCTGTTTCCCACAACAGCAGCTTTAAGTCCAGTGCTAATGGTGGCTTAAGAGTCACAAGGACTGCAGGGCGGTAAAGAACACCTGCCCTCAAAAAATGCCCTGGGGTAGGGAATAGGCAAGAAAATTGTACACATAACAAATTTTTCAAGAAGTCAATGTGAAGAGGGAAGTTGTACTCACTCTTTTAAAAAAAAAGGTAAAGAAAAAAACAAGACATACCTAAAGCTCAGTATAAGGAATTAGTAGCCATATGCAACTCCAACCTCCAAAAAGGTTTCAGCTCACACCAGTCAAATGACCATCAGCAAAAAGTCTAGAAACTATAAACGCTGAAGGGATTTTAGACAACTCTGTACCTTCTAGCTGCTGCTGGGATGTAAAGTGGTAACAGCACTAACGAACACTGAATGGAGCTGCTTTAACAGGGAAAAACTGAACTACCATATGATGCGGCAGGGCACCTTTTGGGCCTATAATCTAAGACCACCAGAATTGGAAAGACAGAGGCAGGCAAATGTGCACTGCAGCAATATTGAAATAGCCAAGACATGGAAGCAAAGAAAAGGTCCATAAACAGATAAATGGACAATGAAGAAGTGCTATATGGACAGACTGGAATATTACTCACGAAAAAAAATAAAAGAATGGCACAGGCAGCACCACACATGAGCCTAGAGATAATCACACAACGTGAAGTAAGTCAGAATGCGAAAGACAAATAAACTAGGATATCACTTATGTTATCTGAAAACTCGTAAAAATGAACATATTTCTCCAGAGAAAGACAATCTCAGATTGAGAAGACAAACTTATGGTTAAACCAAAGAAAAGGTGTGAGGAATGGATAAATTAGGATATTGGGGTTAACAAACATATACCAATACATATAAAATATATCATCCCCAAAGACCTATGGAATACCAAGAGTGGTCTACTCAACACTCTGTAATAACCTACATGGAAAAGGATCCAAAGATCAATAGATATATGTATATGTGTAAATGAACAAGATTCTGTACACCTAGAACCAAAGACATTTTTCAATCAAACTTGCTCTGATAAAAACTACAACTTACAGACACAAACAAGAATTAAGGAGGCTAAAACTTATGGGGGTTTGTCCTGGCTCATTCCACTCTAATCTGCAACCTAAAAGCACAACTTGCTTCAAGGTTCTGTTTCCCTAGCAAGCAGACTTGGCAACGTAGAAATGCTGCCACCCTAAGGCCGTTTCCTCAAACAGCAGCTTTAAATCTACTGCTAATGGTCACTAATATTCACAAGGACGGCAGGGCTGTAAATGACTCATGCCCTCAAAAATATCCTGAAGTAGGAAATGGCCGAGAAAGTTCACAACACGGAAAACTTTTCAAGAAAACAGTTTGAAGAGGTAAGTGTTACTCACTCTGTGATTTGAAAAACAGAAGAACATGGATAAAAGCTCAATATCAGGAATTATTGGTTGGATGCAAATCCAAACTACAAACAGATTTCGCAACCCAATATTCAAAATGCCATCCGTAAAATTCTACAAACAATGAATGCTGACAGGTTAGTGGAGAAAGGCATACCCAATATGCTGTTGGTTGGATGTAAACTGGTAAGAGCTAGTCATGAGAACAGAATGGAGCTGCATTTAAAAGATAAAAACTGAGCTACCATATGATGCGGCATATCCCCTAATGGGCCTATACCCTAAGAAGTTCAGAATCGGAAAGGCACAGACAGGCAAACATGCACTGCAGCAATATTTACAATAGCCAAGACATGCAAGCAAACAAAATGTCCATCAACAGATAAATGGACAAAGAAGAAGTGGTATACGTACCGAATGGAATGGTAGCCTAGGGAAAAAAATGAACAATGCCGTTTTCAGGACTACAGATGAGCCTAGAAATAATCGTATTAGGTTAAGTAGGTCAAAAGGGAATGACAAATATCCTATGATATCATTTATACATATTATCCTAAGATTGCTACCAATGAACATATTTCCACCAAAAAAGACACTCACAGACTTATAAAACAAAGTAACGGTTAACCAAAATGAAAGGTGGGAGGATGGATAAATTAGGATTATGGGGCTAACATACATATACTAATGTATGTGAAATATATATAAACATATAACATATAAACTATATGAATTATATAATCACCAATACATATAAAATATATAATGACAAAACACCTACCAAATAGCAAGGAACGTCTAATCAATATTCTGTAATAACATACATGGTAACAGGATCCGACGATGAACAGACATATGTATGAATCATTGAGCAGATTCTGTACAGCCAGACAATCACAACACTCTAATCAAATTTACTCCGATAAGAAATAGAAATTAACTTTAAAAAACAAACCTAAGTAAGGAGACATAAACTTCTGGGGGCTTGTCCCAGCATGTTCCACTCTAATTTACAACCTCGGAACACTACCTCCAGGAAGACTCTGTTGCCCTAGTAACAAGAGTTGAGAACATAATAATGCTGCCGCCTTGTGGCTGTTTCCCACAACAGCAGCTTTAAGTCCAGTGCTAATGGTTGCTTAAGAGTCACAAGGACTGCAGGGCGGTAAAGAACACCTGCCCTCAAAAAATGCCCTGGGGTAGGGAATAGGCAAGAAAATTGAACACATAACAAATTTTTCAAGAAGTCAATGTGAAGAGGGAAGTTGTACTCACTCTTTTAAAAAAAAAGGTAAAGAAAAAAACAAGACATACCTAAAGCTCAGTATAAGGAATTTGTAGCCACATGCAACTCCAACCTCCAAAAAGGTTTCAGCTCACACCAGTCAAATGACCATCAGCAAAAAGTCTACAAACTATAAACGCTGAAGGGATTTTAGACAACTCTGTACCTTCTAGCTGCTGCTGGGATGTAAAGTGGTAACAGCACTAACGAACACTGAATGGAGCTGCTTTAACAGGGAAAAACTGAACTACCATATGATGCGGCAGGGCACCTTTTGGGCCTATAATCTAAGACCACCAGAATTGGAAAGACAGAGGCAGGCAAATGTGCACTGCAGCAATATTGAAATAGCCAAGACATGGAAGCAAAGAAAAGGTCCATAAACAGATAAATGGACAATGAAGAAGTGGTATATGGACAGACTGGAATATTACTCACGAAAAAAAATAAAAGAATGGCACAGGCAGCACCACACATGAGCCTAGAGATAATCACACAACGTGAAGTAAGTCAGAATGCAAAAGACAAATAAACTAGGATATCACTTATGTTATCTGAAAACTCGTAAAAATGAACATATTTCTCCAGAGAAAGACAATCTCAGATTGAGAAGACAAACTTATGGTTAAACCAAAGAAAAGGTGTGAGGAATGGATAAATTAGGATATTGGGGTTAACAAACATATACCAATACATATAAAATATATCATCCCCAAAGACCTATGGAATACCAAGAGTGGTCTACTCAACACTCTGTAATAACCTACATGGAAAAGGACCCAAAGATCAATAGATATATGTATATGTGTAAATGAACAAGATTCTGTACACCTAGAACCAAAGACATTTTTCAATCAAACTTGCTCTGATAAAAACTACAACTTACAGACACAAACAAGAATTAAGGAGGCTAAAACTTATGGGGGTTTGTCCTGGCTCATTCCACTCTAATCTGCAACCTAAAAGCACAACTTGCTTCAAGGTTCTGTTTCCCTAGCAAGCAGACTTGGCAACGTAGAAATGCTGCCACCCTAAGGCCGTTTCCTCAAACAGCAGCTTTAAATCTACTGCTAATGGTCACTAATATTCACAAGGACGGCAGGGCTGTAAATGACTCATGCCCTCAAAAATATCCTGAAGTAGGAAATGGCCGAGAAAGTTCACAACACGGAAAACTTTTCAAGAAAACAGTTTGAAGAGGTAAGTGTTACTCACTCTGTGATTTGAAAAACAGAAGAACATGGATAAAAGCTCAATATCAGGAATTATTGGTTGGATGCAAATCCAAACTACAAACAGATTTCGCAACCCAATATTCAAAATGCCATCCGTAAAATTCTACAAACAATGAATGCTGACAGGTTAGTGGAGAAAGGCATACCCAATATGCTGTTGGTTGGATGTAAACTGGTAAGAGCTAGTCATGAGAACAGAATGGAGCTGCATTTAAAAGATAAAAACTGAGCTACCATATGATGCGGCATATCCCCTAATGGGCCTATACCCTAAGAAGTTCAGAATCGGAAAGGCACAGACAGGCAAACATGCACTGCAGCAATATTTACAATAGCCAAGACATGCAAGCAAACAAAATGTCCATCAACAGATAAATGGACAAAGAAGAAGTGGTATACGTACCGAATGGAATGGTAGCCTAGGGAAAAAAATGAACAATGCCGTTTTCAGGACTACAGATGAGCCTAGAAATAATCGTATTAGGTTAAGTAGGTCAAAAGGGAATGACAAATATCCTATGATATCATTTATACATATTATCCTAAGATTGCTACCAATGAACATATTTCCACCAAAAAAGACACTCACAGACTTATAAAACAAAGTAACGGTTAACCAAAATGAAAGGTGGGAGGATGGATAAATTAGGATTATGGGGCTAACATACATATACTAATGTATGTGAAATATATATAAACATATAACATATAAACTATATGAATTATATAATCACCAATACATATAAAATATATAATGACAAAACACCTACCAAATAGCAAGGAACGTCTAATCAATATTCTGTAATAACATACATGGTAACAGGATCCGACGATGAACAGACATATGTATGAATCATTGAGCAGATTCTGTACAGCCAGACAATCACAACACTCTAATCAAATTTACTCCGATAAGAAATAGAAATTAACTTTAAAAAACAAACCTAAGTAAGGAGACATAAACTTCTGGGGGCTTGTCCCAGCATGTTCCACTCTAATTTACAACCTCGGAACACTACCTCCAGGAAGACTCTGTTGCCCTAGTAACAAGAGTTGAGAACATAATAATGCTGCCGCCTTGTGGCTGTTTCCCACAACAGCAGCTTTAAGTCCAGTGCTAATGGTTGCTTAAGAGTCACAAGGACTGCAGGGCGGTAAAGAACACCTGCCCTCAAAAAATGCCCTGGGGTAGGGAATAGGCAAGAAAATTGAACACATAACAAATTTTTCAAGAAGTCAATGTGAAGAGGGAAGTTGTACTCACTCTTTTAAAAAAAAAGGTAAAGAAAAAAACAAGACATACCTAAAGCTCAGTATAAGGAATTTGTAGCCACATGCAACTCCAACCTCCAAAAAGGTTTCAGCTCACACCAGTCAAATGACCATCAGCAAAAAGTCTACAAACTATAAACGCTGAAGGGATTTTAGACAACTCTGTACCTTCTAGCTGCTGCTGGGATGTAAAGTGGTAACAGCACTAAAGAACACTGAATGGAGCTGCTTTAACAGGGAAAAACTGAACTACCATATGATGCGGCAGGGCACCTTTTGGGCCTATAATCTAAGACCACCAGAATTGGAAAGACAGAGGCAGGCAAATGTGCACTGCAGCAATATTGAAATAGCCAAGACATGGAAGCAAAGAAAAGGTCCATAAACAGATAAATGGACAATGAAGAAGTGGTATATGGACAGACTGGAATATTACTCACGAAAAAAAATAAAAGAATGGCACAGGCAGCACCACACATGAGCCTAGAGATAATCACACAACGTGAAGTAAGTCAGAATGCGAAAGACAAATAAACTAGGATATCACTTATGTTATCTGAAAACTCGTAAAAATGAACATATTTCTCCAGAGAAAGACAATCTCAGATTGAGAAGACAAACTTATGGTTAAACCAAAGAAAAGGTGTGAGGAATGGATAAATTAGGATATTGGGGTTAACAAACATATACCAATACATATAAAATATATCATCCCCAAAGACCTATGGAATACCAAGAGTGGTCTACTCAACACTCTGTAATAACCTACATGGAAAAGGACCCAAAGATCAATAGATATATGTATATGTGTAAATGAACAAGATTCTGTACACCTAGAACCAAAGACATTTTTGAATCAAATTTGCTCTGATAAAAACTACAACTTAAAGGCACAAACAAGAATTAAGGAGGATAAAACTTATGGGGGTCTGTCCTGGCACTTTCCGCTCTTATCTGCAACCTAAAAGCACAACTTGCTGCAAGGTTCTGTTTCCCCAGCAAGCAGAGTTGGCAACGTAGAAATGCTGCCACCCTAAGGCCGTTTCCACAAACAGCAGCTATAATCTACTGCTAATGGTCACTAATATTCACAAGGACGGCAGGGCTGTAAATGACTCATGCCCTCAAAAATATCCTGAGGTAGGAAATGGCTGAGAAAGTTCACAACACGGAAAACTTTTCAAGAAAACAGTTTCAAGAGGAAAGTGTTACTTACTCTGTGATTTGAAAAACAGAAGAACATGGATAAAAGCTCAATATCAGGAATTATTGGTTGGATGCAAATCCAAACTACAAAAAGATTTCACCACCCAATATTCAAAATGCCATCCGTAAAAAGTCTACAAACAATGAATGCTGACGGGTTAGTGGAGAAATGCATACCCACTATGCTGTCGGTTGGCTGCAAACTGGTAACAGCTACTCATGAGAACACAATGGAGCTGCATTTAAAAGGTAAAAACTGAGCTACCATACGATGCGGCCGATCCCCTAATGGGCCTATACCCTCAGAAGACCAGAATCGGAAAGGCACACACAGGCAAACATGCACTGCAGCAATATTTACAATAGCCAAGACATGCAAGCAAACAAAATGTCCATCAACAGAAAAATGGACAAAGAAGAAGAGGTATATGTACCGAATGGAATAGTAGCTTCGGGAAAAAAATGAACAATGCCATTTTCAGGACTAGAGATGAGCCTAGAAATAATCATATTAGGTTAAGTAAGTCAAAAGGGAATGACAAATATCCTATGATATCATTTATACATGTTATCCTAAGATTGCTACCAATGAACATATTTCCACCGAAAAAGACACTCACAGACTTATAAAACAAACTAACGGGTAACCAAAATGAAAGGTGGGAGGATGGATAAATTAGGATTATGGGGCTAACACACATATACTAATGTATGTGAAATATATATAAACATATAACATATAAACTATATGAATTATATAATCACCAATACATATAAAATATATAATGACAAAACACCTACCAAATAGCAAGGGAGGTCTACTCAACATTCTGTAATAACATACATGGTAACAGGCTCCGAAGATGAACAGACATATGTATGAATCATTGAGCAGATTCTGTACAGCCAGACAAACACAACACTCTAATCAAATTTACTCCGATAAGAAATAGAAATTAACTTTAAAAAACAAACCTAAGTAAGGAGACATAAACTTCTGGGGGCTTGTCCCAGCACGTTCCACTCTAATTTACAACCTCGGAACACTACCTCCAGGAAGACTCTGTTGCCCTAGCAAGAAGACTTGAGAACATAATAATGCTGCCGCCTTGTGGCTGTTTCCCACAACAGCAGCTTTAAATCCAGTGCTAATGGTTGCTTAAGAGTCACAAGGACTGCAGGGCTGTAAATGACACCTACCCTCAAAAAATACCCTGGGGTAGGGAATAGGCAAGAAAATTCAACACATGCAAAATTTTTCAAGAAATCAATGTGAAGAGGGAAGTTGTACTCACTGTTTAAAAAAAAAAGGAAAAGAAAAAACAGGACATGCCTAAAGCTCAGTATAAGGAATTTGTAGCCACATGCAACTCCAAGCTCCAAAAACATTTCAGCTCACTCCAGTCAAATGACCACCAGCAAAAAGTCTACAAACTATAAACGCTGAAGGGATTTTAGACAACTGTGTACCTTCTAGCTGCTGGTGGGATGTAAAGTGGTAACAGCACTAAAGAACACTGAATGGAGCTGCTTTAACAGGGAAATCTGAGCTACCATATGATGTGGCAGGGCACCTTTTGGGCCTATAACCTAAGACCACCAGAATCGGAAAGACAGAGGCAGGCAAATGTGCACTGCAGCAATATTGAAATAGCCAAGACATGGAAGCAAAGAAAAGGTCCATAAACAGATGAATGGACAATGAAGAAGTGGTATATGGACAGACTGGAATATTACTCACGAAAAAAAATAAAAGAATGGCACAGGCAGCACCACACATGAGCCTAGAAATAATCACACAACGTGTAGTAAGTCACAATGCCAAAGACAAATATCCTAGGATATCACTTATGTTATCTGAAAATTCGTAAAAATGAACATATTTCCCCAGAGAAAGACAATCTCAGATTGAGAAGACAAACTTATGGTTAAATCAAAGAAAAGGTGTGAGGAATGGATAAATTAGGATATTGGGGTTAACAAACATATACTAATACATATAAAATATATCATCCCCAAAGACCTATGGAATACCAAGAGTGGTCTACTCAACATTCTGTAATAACCTACATGGAAAAGGACCCAAAGATCAATAGATATATGTATATGTGTAAATGAACAAGATTCTGTACACCTAGAACCAAAGACATTTTTCAATCAAACTTGCTCTGATAAAAACTACAACTTACAGACACAAACAAGAATTAAGGAGGCTAAAACTTATGGGGGTTTGTCCTGGCACTTTCCGCTCTTATCTGCAACCTAAAAGCACAACTTGCTGCAAGGTTCTGTTTTCCCAGCAAGCAGAGTTGGCAACGTAGAAATGCTGCCACCCTAAGGCCGTTTCCACAAACAGCAGCTATAATCTACTGCTAATGGTCACTAATATTCACAAGGACGGCAGGACTGTAAATGACTCATGCCCTCAAAAATATCCTGAGGTAGGAAATGGCTGAGAAAGTTCACAACACGGAAAACTTTTCAAGAAAACAGTTTCAAGAGGTAAGTGTTACTCACTCTGTGATTTGAAAAACAGAAGAACATGGATAAAAGCTCAATATCAGGAATTATTGGTTGGATGCAAATCCAAACTACAAAAAGATTTCACCACCCAATATTCAAAATGCCATCCGTAAAATGTCTACAAACAATGAATGCTGACGGGTTAGTGGAGAAATGCATACCCACTATGCTGTTGGTTGGCTGCAAACTGGTAACAGCTACTCATGAGAACAGAATGGAGCTGCATTTAAAAGATAAAAACTGAGCTACCATATGATGCGGCATATCCCCTAATGGGCCTATACCCTAAGAAGTTCAGAATCGGAAAGGCACAGACAGGCAAACATGCACTGCAGCAATATTTACAATAGCCAAGACATGCAAGCAAACAAAATGTCCATCAACAGATAAATGGACAAAGAAGAAGTGGTATACGTACCGAATGGAATGGTAGCCTAGGGAAAAAAATGAACAATGCCGTTTTCAGGACTACAGATGAGCCTAGAAATAATCATATTAGGTTAAGTAGGTCAAAAGGGAATGACAAATATCCTATGATATCATTTATACATATTATCCTAAGATTGCTACCAATGAACATATTTCCACCAAAAAAGACACTCACAGACTTATAAAACAAACTAACGGTTAACCAAAATGAAAGGTGGGAGGATGGATAAATTAGGATTATGGGGCTAACATACATATACTAATGTATGTGAAATATATATAAACATATAACATATAAACTATATGAATTATATAATCACCAATACATATAAAATATATAATGACAAAACACCTACCAAATGGCAAGGAACGTCTAATCAATATTCTGTAATAACATACATAGTAACAGGATCCGACGATGAACAGACATATGTATGAATCATTGAGCAGATTCTGTACAGCCAGACAATCACAACACTCTAATCAAATTTACTCCGATAAGAAATAGAAATTAACTTTAAAAAACAAACCTAAGTAAGGAGACATAAACTTCTGGGGGCTTGTCCCAGCACGTTCCACTCTAATTTACAACCTCGGAACACTACCTCCAGGAAGACTCTGTTGCCCTAGTAACAAGAGTTGAGAACATAATAATGCTGCCGCCTTGTGGCTGTTTCCCACAACAGCAGCTTTAAGTCCAGTGCTAATGGTGGCTTAAGAGTCACAAGGACTGCAGGGCGGTAAAGAACACCTGCCCTCAAAAAATGCCCTGGGGTAGGGAATAGGCAAGAAAATTGTACACATAACAAATTTTTCAAGAAGTCAATGTGAAGAGGGAAGTTGTACTCACTCTTTTAAAAAAAAAGGTAAAGAAAAAAACAAGACATACCTAAAGCTCAGTATAAGGAATTAGTAGCCATATGCAACTCCAACCTCCAAAAAGGTTTCAGCTCACACCAGTCAAATGACCATCAGCAAAAAGTCTAGAAACTATAAACGCTGAAGGGATTTTAGACAACTCTGTACCTTCTAGCTGCTGTTGGGATGTAAAGTGGTAACAGCACTAACGAACACTGAATGGAGCTGCTTTAACAGGGAAAAACTGAACTACCATATGATGCGGCAGGGCACCTTTTGGGCCTATAATCTAAGACCACCAGAATTGGAAAGACAGAGGCAGGCAAATGTGCACTGCAGCAATATTGAAATAGCCAAGACATGGAAGCAAAGAAAAGGTCCATAAACAGATAAATGGACAATGAAGAAGTGCTATATGGACAGACTGGAATATTACTCACGAAAAAAAATAAAAGAATGGCACAGGCAGCACCACACATGAGCCTAGAGATAATCACACAACGTGAAGTAAGTCAGAATGCGAAAGACAAATAAACTAGGATATCACTTATGTTATCTGAAAATATGTAAAAATGAACATATTTCCCCAGAGAAAGACAATCTCAGATTGAGAAGACAAACATAAGGTTAAGCCAAAGAAAAGGTGTGAGGAATGGATAAATTAGGATATTGGGGTTAACAAACATATACCAATACATATAAAATATATCATCCCCAAAGACCTATGGAATACCAAGAGTGGTCTACTCAACACTCTGTAATAACCTACATGGAAAAGGACCCAAAGATCAATAGATATATGTATATGTGTAAATGAACAAGATTCTGTACACCTAGAACCAAAGACATTTTTCAATCAAACTTGCTCTGATAAAAACTACAACTTACAGACACAAACAAGAATTAAGGAGGCTAAAACTTATGGGGGTTTGTCCTGGCTCATTCCACTCTAATCTGCAACCTAAAAGCACAACTTGCTGCAAGGTTCTGTTTCCCTAGCAAGCAGACTTGGCAACGTAGAAATGCTGCCACCCTAAGGCCGTTTCCTCAAACAGCAGCTGTAAATCTACTGCTAATGGTCACTAATATTCACAAGGACGGCAGGGCTGTAAATGACTCATGCCCTCAAAAATATCCTGAGGTAGGAAATGGCCGAGAAAGTTCACAACACGGAAAACTTTTCAAGAAAACAGTTCGAAGAGGTAAGTGTTACTCACTCTGTGATTTGAAAAACAGAAGAACATGGATAAAAGCTCAATATCAGGAATTATTGGTTGGATGCAAATCCAAACTACAAACAGATTTCGCAACCCAATATTCAAAATGCCATCCGTAAAATTCTACAAACAATGAATGCTGACAGGTTAGTGGAGAAAGGCATACCCAATATGCTGTTGGTTGGATGTAAACTGGTAAGAGCTAGTCATGAGAACAGAATGGAGCTGCATTTAAAAGATAAAAACTGAGCTACCATATGATGCGGCATATCCCCTAATGGGCCTATACCCTAAGAAGTTCAGAATCGGAAAGGAACAGACAGGCAAACATGCACTGCAGCAATATTTACAATAGCCAAGACATGCAAGCAAACAAAATGTCCATCAACAGATAAATGGACAAAGAAGAAGTGGTATACGTACCGAATGGAATGGTAGCCTAGGGAAAAAAATGAACAATGCCGTTTTCAGGACTACAGATGAGCCTAGAAATAATCATATTAGGTTAAGTAGGTCAAAAGGGAATGACAAATATCCTATGATATCATTTATACATATTATCCTAAGATTGCTACCAATGAACATATTTCCACCAAAAAAGACACTCACAGACTTATAAAACAAACTAACGGTTAACCAAAATGAAAGGTGGGAGGATGGATAAATTAGGATTATGGGGCTAACATACATATACTAATGTATGTGAAATATATATAAACATATAACATATAAACTATATGAATTATATAATCACCAATACATATAAAATATATAATGACAAAACACCTACCAAATAGCAAGGAACGTCTAATCAATATTCTGTAATAACATACATGGTAACAGGATCCGACGATGAACAGACATATGTATGAATCATTGAGCAGATTCTGTACAGCCAGACAATCACAACACTCTAATCAAATTTACTCCGATAAGAAATAGAAATTAACTTTAAAAAACAAACCTAAGTAAGGAGACATAAACTTCTGGGGGCTTGTCCCAGCATGTTCCACTCTAATTTACAACCTCGGAACACTACCTCCAGGAAGACTCTGTTGCCCTAGTAACAAGAGTTGAGAACATAATAATGCTGCCGCCTTGTGGCTGTTTCCCACAACAGCAGCTTTAAGTCCAGTGCTAATGGTGGCTTAAGAGTCACAAGGACTGCAGGGCGGTAAAGAACACCTGCCCTCAAAAAATGCCCTGGGGTAGGGAATAGGCAAGAAAATTGTACACATAACAAATTTTTCAAGAAGTCAATGTGAAGAGGGAAGTTGTACTCACTCTTTTAAAAAAAAAGGTAAAGAAAAAAACAAGACATACCTAAAGCTCAGTATAAGGAATTAGTAGCCATATGCAACTCCAACCTCCAAAAAGGTTTCAGCTCACACCACTCAAATGACCATCAGCAAAAAGTCTAGAAACTATAAACGCTGAAGTGATTTTAGACAACTCTGTACCTTCTAGCTGCTGCTGGGATGTAAAGTGGTAACAGCACTAACGAACACTGAATGGAGCTGCTTTAACAGGGAAAAACTGAACTACCATATGATGCGGCAGGGCACCTTTTGGGCCTATAATC
The DNA here is from genome assembly GCF_028564815.1 of Eubalaena glacialis. NCBI lineage: Eukaryota > Metazoa > Chordata > Mammalia > Artiodactyla > Balaenidae > Eubalaena > Eubalaena glacialis. The sequence goes on from NC_083716.1 coordinate 131,965,170, forward strand.
TAAGACCACCAGAATTGGAAAGACAGAGGCAGGCAAATGTGCACTGCAGCAATATTGAAATAGCCAAGACATGGAAGCAAAGAAAAGGTCCATAAACAGATAAATGGACAATGAAGAAGTGCTATATGGACAGACTGGAATATTACTCACGAAAAAAAATAAAAGAATGGCACAGGCAGCACCACACATGAGCCTAGAGATAATCACACAACGTGAAGTAAGTCAGAATGCGAAAGACAAATATCCTAGGATATCACTTATGTTATCTGAAAATACGTAAAAATGAACATATTTCCCCAGAGAAAGACAATCTCAGATTGAGAAGACAAACTTATGGTTAAACCAAAGAAAAGGTGTGAGGAATGGATAAATTAGGATATTGGGGTTAACAAACATATACCAATACATATAAAATATATCATCCCCAAAGACCTATGGAATACCAAGAGTGGTCTACTCAACACTCTGTAATAACCTACATGGAAAAGGACCCAAAGATCAATAGATATATGTATATGTGTAAATGAACAAGATTCTGTACACCTAGAACCAAAGACATTTTTGAATCAAATTTGCTCTGATAAAAACTACAACTTAAAGGCACAAACAAGAATTAAGGAGGATAAAACTTATGGGGGTCTGTCCTGGCACTTTCCGCTCTTATCTGCAACCTAAAAGCACAACTTGCTGCAAGGTTCTGTTTCCCCAGCAAGCAGAGTTGGCAACGTAGAAATGCTGCCACCCTAAGGCCGTTTCCACAAACAGCAGCTATAATCTACTGCTAATGGTCACTAATATTCACAAGGACGGCAGGGCTGTAAATGACTCATGCCCTCAAAAATATCCTGAGGTAGGAAATGGCCGAGAAAGTTCACAACACGGAAAACTTTTCAAGAAAACAGTTTCAAGAGGTAAGTGTTATTCACTCTGTGATTTGAAAAACAGAAGAACATGGATAAAAGCTCAATATTAGGAATTATTGGTTGGATGCAAATCCAAACTACAAAAAGATTTCACCACCCAATATTCAAAATGCCATCCGTAAAAAGTCTACAAACAATGAATGCTGACGGGTTAGTGGAGAAATGCATACCCACTATGCTGTCGGTTGGCTGCAAACTGGTAACAGCTACTCATGAGAACACAATGGAGCTGCATTTAAAAGGTAAAAACTGAGCTACCATACGATGCGGCCGATCCCCTAATGGGCCTATACCCTAAGAAGACCAGAATCGGAAAGGCACACACAGGCAAACATGCACTGCAGCAATATTTACAATAGCCAAGACATGCAAGCAAACAAAATGTCCATCAACAGAAAAATGGACAAAGAAGAAGAGGTATATGTACCGAATGGAATAGTAGCTTCGGGAAAAAAATGAACAATGCCATTTTCAGGACTAGAGATGAGCCTAGAAATAATCATATTAGGTTAAGTAAGTCAAAAGGGAATGACAAATATCCTATGATATCATTTATACATGTTATCCTAAGATTGCTACCAATGAACATATTTCCACCGAAAAAGACACTCACAGACTTATAAAACAAACTAACGGGTAACCAAAATGAAAGGTGGGAGGATGGATAAATTAGGATTATGGGGCTAACACACATATACTAATGTATGTGAAATATATATAAACATATAACATATAAACTATATGAATTATATAATCACCAATACATATAAAATATATAATGACAAAACACCTACCAAATAGCAAGGGAGGTCTACTCAACATTCTGTAATAACATACATGGTAACAGGCTCCGAAGATGAACAGACATATGTATGAATCATTGAGCAGATTCTGTACAGCCAGACAAACACAACACTCTAATCAAATTTACTCCGATAAGAAATAGAAATTAACTTTAAAAAACAAACCTAAGTAAGGAGACATAAACTTCTGGGGGCTTGTCCCAGCACGTTCCACTCTAATTTACAACCTCGGAACACTACCTCCAGGAAGACTCTGTTGCCCTAGCAAGAAGACTTGAGAACATAATAATGCTGCCGCCTTGTGGCTGTTTCCCACAACAGCAGCTTTAAATCCAGTGCTAATGGTTGCTTAAGAGTCACAAGGACTGCAGGGCTGTAAATGACACCTACCCTCAAAAAATACCCTGGGGTAGGGAATAGGCAAGAAAATTCAACACATGCAAAATTTTTCAAGAAATCAATGTGAAGAGGGAAGTTGTACTCACTGTTTAAAAAAAAAAGGAAAAGAAAAAACAGGACATGCCTAAAGCTCAGTATAAGGAATTTGTAGCCACATGCAACTCCAAGCTCCAAAAACATTTCAGCTCACTCCAGTCAAATGACCACCAGCAAAAAGTCTACAAACTATAAACGCTGAAGGGATTTTAGACAACTGTGTACCTTCTAGCTGCTGGTGGGATGTAAAGTGGTAACAGCACTAAAGAACACTGAATGGAGCTGCTTTAACAGGGAAATCTGAGCTACCATATGATGTGGCAGGGCACCTTTTGGGCCTATAACCTAAGACCACCAGAATCGGAAAGACAGAGGCAGGCAAATGTGCACTGCAGCAATATTGAAATAGCCAAGACATGGAAGCAAAGAAAAGGTCCATAAACAGATGAATGGACAATGAAGAAGTGGTATATGGACAGACTGGAATATTACTCACGAAAAAAAATAAAAGAATGGCACAGGCAGCACCACACATGAGCCTAGAAATAATCACACAACGTGTAGTAAGTCACAATGCCAAAGACAAATATCCTAGGATATCACTTATGTTATCTGAAAATTCGTAAAAATGAACATATTTCCCCAGAGAAAGACAATCTCAGATTGAGAAGACAAACTTATGGTTAAATCAAAGAAAAGGTGTGAGGAATGGATAAATTAGGATATTGGGGTTAACAAACATATACTAATACATATAAAATATATCATCCCCAAAGACCTATGGAATACCAAGAGTGGTCTACTCAACATTCTGTAATAACCTACATGGAAAAGGACCCAAAGATCAATAGATATATGTATATGTGTAAATGAACAAGATTCTGTACACCTAGAACCAAAGACATTTTTCAATCAAACTTGCTCTGATAAAAACTACAACTTACAGACACAAACAAGAATTAAGGAGGCTAAAACTTATGGGGGTTTGTCCTGGCACTTTCCGCTCTTATCTGCAACCTAAAAGCACAACTTGCTGCAAGGTTCTGTTTTCCCAGCAAGCAGAGTTGGCAACGTAGAAATGCTGCCACCCTAAGGCCGTTTCCACAAACAGCAGCTATAATCTACTGCTAATGGTCACTAATATTCACAAGGACGGCAGGGCTGTAAATGACTCATGCCCTCAAAAATATCCTGAGGTAGGAAATGGCTGAGAAAGTTCACAACACGGAAAACTTTTCAAGAAAACAGTTTCAAGAGGTAAGTGTTACTCACTCTGTGATTTGAAAAACAGAAGAACATGGATAAAAGCTCAATATCAGGAATTATTGGTTGGATGCAAATCCAAACTACAAAAAGATTTCACCACCCAATATTCAAAATGCCATCCGTAAAATGTCTACAAACAATGAATGCTGACGGGTTAGTGGAGAAATGCATACCCACTATGCTGTTGGTTGGCTGCAAACTGGTAACAGCTACTCATGAGAACAGAATGGAGCTGCATTTAAAAGGTAAAAACTGGGCTACCATAGGATGCGGCCGATCCCCTAATGGGCCTATACCCTAAGAAGACCAGAACCGGAAAGGCACACACAGGCAAACATGCACTGCAGCAATATTTACAATAGCCAAGACATACAAGCAAACAAAATGTCCATCAACAGAAAAATGGACAAAGAAGAAGAGGTATATGTACCGAATGGAATAGTAGCTTCGGGAAAAAAATGAACAATGCCATTTTCAGGACTAGAGATGAACCTAGAAATAATCATATTAGGTTAAGTAAGTCAAAAGGGAATGACAAATATCCTATGATATCATTTATACATGTTATCCTAAGATTGCTACCAATGAACATATTTCCACCGAAAAAGACACTCACAGACTTATAAAACAAACTAACGGGTAACCAAAATGAAAGATGGGAGGATGGATAAATTAGGATTATGGGGTAACACACATATACTAATGTATGTGAAATATATATAAACATATAACATATAAACTATATGAATTATATAATCACCAATACATATAAAATATATAATGACAAAACACCTACCAAATAGCAAGGGAGGTCTACTCAACATTCTGTAATAACATACATGGTAACAGGCTCCGAAGATGAACAGACATATGTATGAATCATTGAGCAGATTCTGTACAGCCAGACAAACACAACATTCTAATCAAATTTACTCCGATAAGAAATAGAAATTAACTTTAAAAAACAAACCTAAGTAAGGAGACATAAACTTCTGGGGGCTTGTCCCAGCACGTTCCACTCTAATTTACAACCTCGGAACACTACCTCCAGGAAGACTCTGTTGCCCTAGTAACAAGAGTTGAGAACATAATAATGCTGCCGCCTTGTGGCTGTTTCCCACAACAGCAGCTTTAAGTCCAGTGCTAATGGTGGCTTAAGAGTCACAAGGACTGCAGGGCAGTAAAGAACACCTGCCCTCAAAAAATGCCCTGGGGTAGGGAATAGGCAAGAAAATTGTACACATAACAAATTTTTCAAGAAGTCAATGTGAAGAGGGAAGTTGTACTCACTCTTTTAAAAAAAAAGGTAAAGAAAAAAACAAGACATACCTAAAGCTCAGTATAAGGAATTAGTAGCCATATGCAACTCCAACCTCCAAAAAGGTTTCAGCTCACACCAGTCAAATGACCATCAGCAAAAAGTCTAGAAACTATAAACGCTGAAGGGATTTTAGACAACTCTGTACCTTCTAGCTGCTGCTGGGATGTAAAGTGGTAACAGCACTAACGAACACTGAATGGAGCTGCTTTAACAGGGAAAAACTGAACTACCATATGATGCGGCAGGGCACCTTTTGGGCCTATAATCTAAGACCACCAGAATTGGAAAGACAGAGGCAGGCAAATGTGCACTGCAGCAATATTGAAATAGCCAAGACATGGAAGCAAAGAAAAGGTCCATAAACAGATAAATGGACAATGAAGAAGTGCTATATGGACAGACTGGAATATTACTCACGAAAAAAAATAAAAGAATGGCACAGGCAGCACCACACATGAGCCTAGAGATAATCACACAACGTGAAGTAAGTCAGAATGCGAAAGACAAATAAACTAGGATATCACTTATGTTATCTGAAAACTCGTAAAAATGAACATATTTCTCCAGAGAAAGACAATCTCAGATTGAGAAGACAAACTTATGGTTAAACCAAAGAAAAGGTGTGAGGAATGGATAAATTAAGATATTGGGGTTAACAAACATATACCAATACATATAAAATATATCATCCCCAAAGACCTATGGAATACCAAGAGTGGTCTACTCAACACTCTGTAATAACCTACATGGGAAAGGACCCAAAGATCAATAGATATATGTATATGTGTAAATGAACAAGATTCTGTACACCTAGAACCAAAGACATTTTTCAATCAAACTTGCTCTGATAAAAACTACAACTTACAGACACAAACAAGAATTAAGGAGGCTAAAACTTATGGGGGTTTGTCCTGGCTCATTCCACTCTAATCTGCAACCTAAAAGCACAACTTGCTTCAAGGTTCTGTTTCCCTAG